>NW_020230648.1:0-477500 GCF_003227715.2 Harpegnathos saltator | reverse complement strand
GGGACGAGGAGGAGGAAGAATACAATGATGATTGACAATATAAATCAGGTAAGTTAAAAATATCCGTTGCACATTTTAAGACGAGAAGTGAGAATGAAAAAGATGATGCTGATAACGTCGATGGACAAGTCTGGGGAAGAAAGTCCAATATCTCTCTTTTAGATCAACATACTGAATTACAAAAATTGGCTGAAGGTATTAAACTTTTGGAATGCTTTAAAAAAACCGCGCCGTCAGTGTTAATATTTGCGAAGAAGAAGCGCGACGTGGATGCTATCCACGAATATCTGCTAATCAAAGAAGTGGAAGTTGTTGCAATACATGGAGGCATCGGTACGTCGTATTTCAAAGCACTGGGACTGTTAATAAATTGTATTAATATTTCGAAGTTAAACATCATGTAGATAAATTAAGTCTATATCATGATATTTATTTTCTTATTTATTCTAGTATGTATAATATTCACAAACATTGTCAATTACAGATCAGAAGAAAAGATCACGTTCTGTCGAAGCGTTTCGCGCAGATCAGAAGGACGTTCTGGTTGCGATAGATGTTGCGTCCAAATGTCTCGAGTTTGCTGATGTGCAACACATAATAAATTATGATATGCCACATGATGTGGAGAATTACGGTAATATTTCATGATTTAATCTACAATTTAGGTTATTGCATTAGAAGAACTCAATGTTAATGTACCTCTCTTAATATAATTCACAGGATAGGACGTACTGATCGTTCCGGACGTACTGGCATCGCGACGGCTTTCATTAATAAGGCAAACGATGAATCGGTGTTGCTTGATCTCAAATATTTGCTAATGGAGGCGAAGCAGGAAGTGCCGTCATTCTTGTTGAAACTTTGCTCGGAAACCGAAAAATATCTCAATCTGGGAAGTAAGATGATAATTGCAATACATTTGCTTTTTTCTTGTGATGTTTAAATCACAAGCGAACACTAGCGTTGATTGCGCCTACATTTGCGTGCGAGCGAGCGAGCTTTTTCTTTATAGCTTTTTCCTTATAGCTCGCTCGCTCCTCGTCGTTCGCGCTCGCTCGCTCGCTCCTCGTCGCTCGCGTTCGCCTCTTGTTGTTTACGTTGCCCCTCGCCGCGCGCGCTCGCCTACCGATACTCGCTGACTCCGCCTGTATCAAATGTCTATGTGCTTACTGCGGTCGCCCTCCGCTCTCTACGCGCTCGTTGGCTCACATGTTTTAATTAATAACTCGATAACTATTGCCAATTTGACATTATGGTCATGACACATAACTTTTCTTCTCGGCTACACCCAATCTATCTCCAACTTTCGTCTGCATGATCAGCTATCAAACACCCTGTATATATATATAATATATATATATAAAAGATCTTTTAGTATATGTTAAAGCGCTGTAAAAATAAAATATGTTACGAGAAACAAAATCTTATAAAATTGTTACATTCGTGTTATGTTTACGGAATAATTATGCAGAGAATCGATAGACAAGCGCGAAGAGTTCCTGCACTCCGCCAACTTCAAGGACTCCTTCATTTCATCGAAGAAATGCACTCACGAAAGAGACCAAGCAAAGCATATCGCAAGCGTTATTTTTATTAAAAATGTTTCTCATATATTTACAAAATAAAATTAATATTGTATACTTACAAATACCAATTCTAACTTCTTTATTCAGAAATACCAATTCTAACCTAACGACCAAGGTTATATACGCCATGCGTATCATTTAAAGCGATCAGCTGATTTAATGCAAGCGTTGCTGCGAATTTGCTGTCAACTTGCACTCAAGTCTTGAGTTCAAGACCTTGCTCCGGTGTTGCCGCCAACTTGCTGTCCAGTTATGTGCGCAAGGTTTGCGTGCTGTTTGCTGCAAATTTGCATCAAATGCTTGATGTCAAGGTTTGCAGCTAAATCTATAGCCTCAAGATGCCGCAGATGACTATGGTTTTGGCATCAACATTTGATCAAATTTGCTGCCAATTTGCGTGCAACTTGCTCTCAATTTGCTTGCTGGGTTCAATGAGATATTTTCAATTAAATAATATAAAGATATATTGATATAAGTAAGATATATTAATTAAGAATAATTAAACCGCCTTTTTATTATATCTTTATTATTTATAAGTATAGTTTATACTCAAATACATCGATAATGAAATAATAAAATTTCATATTTTAAAAATATTTTTATTATAAGATTATAATTGCACTTTTATTTATTTAAATATATATTATGAGTAATACTACACTTTTAAGTACATATATATATAAACAAAATATTCCTTATTCTTTATAATTAATAATAATACTTTGGCATATAATGTATAGTAATTTAAAATAAAATAAATATCATTGGCGAGACTTTCCATAAAAGTAAATCTATATTTACTTACCAAGTTATTGAAAAAATAAAAAAGTTAAGATCTTAACTTTAAATAGTAAAATTTAAACAATTTTGACATATAAATAAAATATCTACATAGAAACAAAGTATTCTTTATAATTAGTAATACTTTGGTATTATTTACTTTAACATAGTTTTAAAAAGAAAGGCAATTTCAAAAACTAATACTAAAATAGTAATGTACTAATATTACTATAATGTACTAATATTAATCATTTGCACAAATTGTCTAGTATATGAAAGTATTCAAATTATTCAGAATCTGAAGCTTCAGCTTTAAGTAATTTTTTGAGAAGTTTACATTTTTCTTTTTCTATTGCCATTTTTTCTGCATGTGTAAGATAGGATAGGGGGCAGCACCACCTGGGAGCACGATACGATGACGTGATCCAGGGAGATGCAGCCGGTAGAACAAAAAGGCGATAAAAGACAGAGGTTGAAAATATAGAGACACAGAGAAATAGAGAGTCGAGAGAGATAGGTAGTCGTTAGGCGATAGTTAGACGATCGAATAGAACTAAATAGTATAGTAATAAGTTTTAAATGTAATTGTCACATAATGGTAATTTATTAAATACAGTGATTCAAGATACCAGTGAGTAATATTTATTAAGTAACCGAAAATACCAGATCTCTTTTAAAATTTAAACGGAGTTGAGATAGTATATGATAAGGAAATTCTTACAAATTTAATCAGAAGTGGGATACTGTCCCATCGCGCCGTGTGAATAGCCGTCGGATAGTTCATGGCACCGTCGTATCTCAACGAAAGAAAGTTCCGATCGCTAGCGTGAGTACAGAGTAAAGAAAGAATATTTGGCGTAATTTTCGGTGGAAGACACGTCAACTGGAGCTCTGTGGAAAACCGACGAAGTGATGTCCACAGAAAGGGGGAAAGCGAGCAGCATGGATCGCAGCGCACTGGATCGCCTGACGTTGGAACAGCTGCAAGAGGAAGCGGCAAGATATAAAATATCGAGCTCCGGTAATCGAAATAAGCTAATAGAGGCAATAATAACTCACCTGGAGCGATACGGACCGGTAGGAGATTTGCTTGAGGAAGAGATGATACGAGGCTGCTCCAAGCAACGGCAAGCACATTTCAGCAGACGACCACCGCTTTGGCAGAAGGCATCGGCAAGATGCAGCGGCAGATGTAGTCCCAACAATAGCAGTTTCTACAAGTGCAACAAGGTCAATACGAACAATTGATAAGAACGATTTTGTCGCAACCGCGATTATTGCCGTCGACATCGCGGGAGGCTACGCACCTCGCACCGACGGAAAGTCAGACGAGCGGAAACAGTTCAGCTAGCAGAAATGGAGCTGCATCTCTGCAACAGACGGAGAATCCGGACGGATCGGCGATCTCCGTGTCGGGGCTTATGTCCCAAACCCCAGCGTTCGCCGGAACTGAAGAGGAGAGTGCCAAGTTATGGATACAACGAGTAGAGCAAGTCGCAAGGATCCACGGGGCATCGGATGGAGTGATCCTTTTGGCGGCGACGGGCCAGATGGTAGGCATGGCAAAAACTTGGTATAACTCCCTCACCGAAACCACCCTAGAAACATGGACAGGGGTAAGAAACGAACGAACGTTAAAAATTTTTGATCGGGAAGTATCGTTTACCAGAACAATGACAAAAATTGAAAATCGGAAGTGGAGCATGGCGCGAGAGTCTTTTGATACCTATGCATTGGAAAAATTGACACTGATGCACAGGCTGGAGTTGAATACGCGAGATAAAATTCAACTATTGATCGGGGGCATACCGGCGGGTACATTGAGAGCAACGGCCCTGTCATTGGAGTCGGAGTCGATAGACGAATTCCTCGCAAAGATGAGACGAATCGCGGAGGGAACGGGTGACGTGGAAAGAAAAACACCAGTGTCAAATCTTAATGTCCGTAATAGGAATAATAATTGCCGAAATTGTCAGCGCAGAGGGCACACCCATAAAGAGTGTCGGTTCGAGCCGACGTGCTTTTACTGCAAGGCCAAGGGTCATCGGCAGTATGACTGTCCGGCTCTTCGAACAAGAGAAGGCTCTCAACAACAGAGTCGGCGATATAATCCTCCAGCTTCGGCGAGTAGACGACCGCAGGAGGATGTGCCGCAACGAGACACGGTGGCAGCGGTTCAGGAAGCGACGGACACTCTACACCTGGATAACCCATACGCCAAAGTTGTAAGGCTGATGAGTGAGCGAACTGATTTTATAGCGTTAATAGATACGGGGAGTCCGGTCTCTTTCGTAAATTATGCAATTTATAAAAATGACATAAGTAGATTTTGTAATGCAATTTTGCCGGTAAATGTGGTTCTAAAGAATTTGAAAAATTAACCGCTTGATATTGTTGGATCGGTTAGTGTAAATTTAAAATTAGATCTTTTATACAAAGAGTTTAGAGATATCCGTTTGTTTATATTATATGAAAAAGTGTTCGAAGGGGATATCATTTTAGGTCGCGACTTTCTCTCTAAAGAAAATCTCACTCTTATTTTTCGGCCGGATAATAAAGAACGACAAACAGCTCTGTTATTCGAATAGTTACCTCTTTGTGTCGAAGCGAGTTTATATGAAAATACCTTTATCAATAATCTAGAAGGAATAATAAACGATTTCGGGGAGGAAACGAACAATAGCCTGAAAAATCTTTTGTTAACAATACACAATAAGGACATACCAAAAATAGACGACGGATATGAAGTCGAGGTACGCCTCAAGGACACTAATATTTTTTCGTTTGCGCCGCGTCGCTTCGCACAAGCCGAACGTATACAGTTGCGGAATATTACGGATGATTTGATAAAAAGAGATATTATCAAAACAAGCACATCTCCCTATTGCTCACGAGTTGTGCCGGTACGGCGAAGAAACGGAGATTTGCGTCTCTGCCTCGATCTGAGATCCCTAAATAGTAAAATCGAGAAACAAAGGTATACATTCCCAATTATAGAAAATTGCTTAGCAAAATTGGCGAACAAATCGGTATTCACGTTATTAGATTTAAAGGACGGGTTTCACCATATAAAAATTAGATCGGCCGATACAAAATATTTTTCTTTCGCTACACCGGATGGTCAATTCGAGTACAAATGCTTGCCATTCGGATTTTGTGAAAGCCCGGCGGAATTTCAAAAACGGCTGATATAAATATTGAATACGTTAATCCGACAAGAAAAGATCGTGGTATATATTGATGATATTCTCTTTCCGACAGAAACGGTGCAACAAAATCTAGATATTTTCGAAGAAGTGTTAATTACTTTAAAGAGTTATCGTTTCGATCTTAATTATAAATCCAATTTTTAAGGAAGTTAATAGAATTCCTTGGATATATAGTGTCGGAAAGTGGAATGACATTAAGTAAGCGTCACTTAGAAGCGGTACGTAACTATAAACAGCCGACAAATTTGACTCAGTTGCAACGATTCTTAGGGCTGACGAATTATTTTAGAAAATTCATTAAGGATTACGCGTTAAAAGTTAAGCCGCTTCAAGAATTACTGAAAAAGAACGTTAAATTCAAATATAATCACGATAGCGGAAATGCATTTAATTTGCTAAAAGAGGAACTTACTTCTTCGCCGACGTTGAAGTTGTACGACCCCGCGGCGGAGACGGAATTACACACAGATGCATGCTCACAGGGTTTGGGCGCAGTTTTATTACAAAGACAGAACGATAATCGTTGGTCGCCGGTGGCATACTTCAGTAAACCTACGAATAAAGCGGAGCAAAATTACCACAGTTATGAATTAGAAATGTTAGCTGTGGTAAAAGCCATGGAAAGGTTTCATGTTTATATGTATGGCTTACCATTCAATATTGTGACGGATTGCAACGCAATAATATATGCGGTGAATAAGGCGAATCTGAATCCCCGTATAGCTAGATGGACCCTTAAGTTACAAGGATATAATTTTAAAATTCTGCATCGTCCAGCTAAGCACATGGCGCACGTGGATGCGCTGAGCCGAAGCGTAGGTTATGTAGGCGAACTATCTATAGAGCAAGAATTTGAATTTAGACAATTATCAGATCCAACAATTCGAGAAATAGGAGTTAAATTAGAATTCGGCAAAGATGATCACTTCGAATTAATTAACGGATTAGTTTACCGCAAGATTGCAGATGGTTTGAAGTTTGTGGTGCCGGAAGCCATGGTCGGCAATGTAATCCGGGCGCATCATAATAATGCCGGTTACTGCGGTCTAGAAAAGACATTACACGGGATTAGGTCGAGTTACTGGTTTCCACTCATGCGTAAAAAAGTTCATGAACATGTTGAGAATTGTATTACCTGCATAATGGTAAACAATTCAAAACATACCAAAGAGGGCGAATTGAATAATGAAGTATGAAGTATATTAATGAAATTGAATAATGAAGTAACGGCAAAAGGACCTTTAGAAATAATGCATGTTGATCATTTCGGGCCATTAGCGGAGTCGAGCAATGGTAACAAACATATTTTTGGTAGTGGTAGACGCATATACACGATTCCTTTGGTTATTTCCGACGAGATCTACAGGCTCGAAGGAAGTCATAAAAATAATTAGCGGTCTAATCTACACGTATGGGAGACCAAAAGAAATTGTTTCAGATAGAGGCACTGCCTTTACGTCACTCGAATTTGCAGATTTCGTGAAAAATCACAACATAATTCATCGGAAAGTAGCCGTTGCATCTCCGTGGGCTAACGGCATGGTCGAGCGAGTTAATAGATTTCTTAAAAGCTTACTGGTCAAAACATGCGAAACGTCAACCTCGTGGGAGGAACAGTTAGGGAACGCGCAGTACATAGTAAATAATACCTTCCACTCATCAATAAAAACCTTACCATGTTATTGTTAGGCTTCGAGAAACGTAACCATGCGGACCACGAATTAGCATGGTTCACAAAAAAATGGTCAGGCTCCGAAGGAGATACACAGGGTGATCGTTCAGCTTCGCGAGACGTTGCGTAACGAGCATCGGAAATTGTACACGAGTATAATAAAGAATATTATGACCGAAAAAAAGGATCTCCAACAAAATATAATGTTAATGATTTAATTATGATACGAAATTTACGCACGAAACCGGGAGAACATGCTAAATTGAAGACAAAATATAAAGGACCGTATAGAGTGGATAAAGTATTGCACAACATTCGATACGTAATTAAAGACAGGTTTTAATATCACCGCAAGACCAATAAATATAATAGTTTCAGTCGATAAGATGAGACCATGGATTAAATGGACCGAACCAAATAAGAATAATTGATTAAAATCACTTGTGACGTAGTATACTGAACCGATAAATGTTTATGGTAGTACGAGAGATATAGTGCACGCCGGAAGAGGAGACTCTGGGAACGGATGCGCAGAGTTATGCGGGTTATAATCATAAAAAAATATATATATATCTATAAAGTTGAAGCGTTTATGCAAATGTAGCGCCGCCAACTCCGAGCGCGGAGTTGCAGTTAGAACGGCCGAGCTGTAAGATAGGATAGGGGGCAGCACCACCTGGGAGCACGATACGATGACGTGATCCAGAGGGTGCAGCCGGTAGGATAAAAAGGCGATAAAAGACAGAGGTTGAAAATATAGAGACATAGAGAAATAGAGAGTCGAGAGAGATAGGTAGTCGTTAGGGGATCGAATAGAACTAAAATAGTATAGTAATAAGTTTTAAATGTAATTGTCACATAATGGTAATTTATTAAATACAGTGATTCAAGATACCAGTGAGTAATATTTATTAAGTAACCGAAAATACCAGACCTCTTTTAAAATTTAAACGGAGTAGGGATAGTATATGATAAGGAAATTCTTACACATGTCTATTTTCTTTTCCCTTTAACCTAGCTACAAAATATTCCTTTTGCTGATCAATTTCTTTTTCTTTTGAAGTAAGATGTTTCTTCTTTAACTTTATAATTTCTTTCTTTTGCTCTAAATTATCTGCATATTTTTTATCGTTTATCCTGTCTCGTTCGTCTTTTGTTTGCAAATACGCTAATTATTGATTTTACAATGCAACTTTTGGATCTTGCTAAATTAGATCCACTTCCATGTAATGGACGTTTTCTATTACTTGTACTTAATATAGGATTACATTTAGAAATAATTTGAGAATTTTCATTGCAATGACTTTCTGATAAATTATCGAAATTATCTGTGGAAATTCTGTGGAAAAGGGTGATCCAGCATACCTATCTTTGCTTCATACAGACTAATAAGAGCTAATGTAGAGTTTCTATCTCAAATAGCAACTGTAAAAAATATGATATAATTTCTTTTATTAGTAAACTAAACAAACAATAAAATTTCTTTTCTTACACGGAATGATTTTAAAATTTATATTGAACGAAAAATTCTGTTTAAAATTTTAAAAGATTGATATATACTTACGTTGTTTATTCTCTGCTTGTGTAAATAAGTTATTTTCATTATCTATGAATATATCATTTCTAATGAAGCATGGATGCTGTGGAGCATCATCAAGTGATATTTCTTCAAAACAGTGGTTACACTTCATTTTTAATCATTATTCAAAATATTATTACAGCAATGTACAGAAATAACTTCTCTTCTTAGTCCAATGCATAACCTCAAATGAAGGATTAATCTCTTTTTCACTGTTCAGTGTTACGCACATAAAAGTTTAAAAATTGGCAGCCATGATGCAGACACAGTCCGACTCTGCTTCATAGCTGTGTCGAAATGTGTCGTGTTGTGTCGTAATAGGAAAGCACGTACAGCGACACTGTGTTACACTGTGTCAACTGTGTCGCTTGCCGGAAAGCACCCATCATCACACCACCCAAACGGCTAATCTGATCGAATTCAAAGTGAGCTCAATGGATTCCTTGGGGTCGACTTACATAACAAAACTGTCTTTATTTTTGTCCTACGTACACTGTAAGTCGAAATATTTTAGTTCAAAGTACGAAATCGTGAAAAACTATCATGTCTGAAATTCGTCGTCAAAATGTCCAGTTCCATCAGACCTGTATAGGTGGCGACTGTGATGTGGTACGGTATCCGCTGGCGGTGACCGCTAAGGTCGCCGCCGCGGAGCGGGTCCCAGTGGGATGGACTCGCGCCGTGGTGACGGCGCTGCCCGCTCACGCGGCATTGTGTTTCCGCTGTTTGGAGCGGGGACACGTGCGCGAGCGGTGCATAAGCGCCGTCAACCGCAGCGGTCTTTGTTACCGCTGCGGTAACCCCGGCCACCGTGCCAAGGGTTGCGAGGCGGCGGTACGCTACCCTGTCTGCGCCGAGGCGGGCAGAGCCGTCTGGACATAAGATCGGGGGGCCTGCCTGCAAACCCCTTCCTTCCCGGAAAAGGAGAAAGGAAGGAAGGAAACGAGGAGGACAGGTGATGCAGAAGGGGGAGACCAAACCGGTCTCCCCTTCAGCGGAGGAACCGGAGACAGCGGCGGGGGAGGCCCGAACCTCCGCCAATTGTACATTGGACCTAGCACATTACATGGAGGGGATCAGTCCGATCCCTTCCACAACGGGGGACAACGAAGAGGAGAGGACCGGACCAGTCCTCTCCCCAGCGAGGGATCCGGGGAAGGAGGAAACCGGAACGGTCTCCTCCCCAACCGGAGGCCTAGAATGGTGAGAGATCGGCTCGGTCTTCTCACAGTTCAGGGACTCCGAGGTGGAAGAGGGCAGCCTCTTTAGTCCGTACACCATTGAAGTGGTGGAGATGTCGCCACAGCTACAGAGGAAGAAGAGGGGGACAACGGTCGTGACTCCGACAACAATGGACGAGGAGGAATTCCCTGATTCAAAGCAGAATAAGAAGGTGAGGAGGGTGGTGCCTCCGGACTCCCAACGGCCTTAGTAAAGGGTTTTTCAATAAGGGTGGGTCGGTATTGCAATGGAATAAAACAAGCTGTGTGTGAGGTATTAACGAAATTCTTTTTTTATTTGAAAGGCCTATGTACGCCATTATGTGTGGAATATAACATCGTTCAAATGTCCGCCGCGGCTTCTCACGGTGGCACGGATCCGAGTGGTCTAATTTTCAATGATTCTGCCGCATAGATCCGGCTAAATTTGAGCGATGGCCTGGGTTATGTTGACTTTAAGAGCATCGGTCGATTGTGGCTTATTGGCATAAACCTGCGACTTCAGAAAACTCCACAAGAAAAAGTCTAGCGGGGTCAAATCGTACGATCTTGGTGGCCAATTCACGTCATCTCTGCGAGAGATAACCATACCCTCAAATCGTTCATGCAGAATGTTCATCGTGGCGTCCGCTGTGTGGCACGTAGCGCCGTCCTGCTGGAACCACATGTCGTCCACGTCCATATCGTTCAATTTGGGCCAAAAGAAATTGGTTATCATCGTTCTGAAGCGCTCGCCATTGACGATGATGGCCTTACCAACGTCGTTTTCGAAAAAGTACGGACCAATGACGCCGCCGGCTCAAAATCTGCACCAAACAAGTAACTTTTTGTGGATGCATTGCTACCTGTTGAACCTTGTGTGGGTTGGCGTCGTGTCATATACGGCAATTATGCTTGTGAACATAGCAATTCATCCAAAAATGCGCCTCGTCGCTAAAGATGATTTTTTGGCCAAAATTGGGGTCCTCTTCCAAATGCTCCAAAGCCCAGTCAACGAACAAACGGCGTTGTCTATGGTCATTAACTTTGAGCTCCTGGACCAGTTGGATCTTGTACGGATGCAGGCCCAAGTCCCGACGCAAAATTCGCCAAGTTAAAGTTTGCGAAAGGCCTAGTTCTTGTGCACGGCGAGGAATTGACTGCCTCGGGTTCTCCTGCACACTTTCACTTACAGCGACGATGTTCTCGGCTGATCTGGCGTTTCTTTGACGTACAGGTGTTGGCTGATCGTTTACCGAACCGGTCGTCCCGAATTTGGTCACCAAACGTTGGAGAGTCGACTTTGAAGGGCCACCGCGTCTACCGTAAAATGGGCGCAACGCACGCAACGTTTGCACTAACGAACACTCATTTTGATAATAAAGTTTTATCATTTGGACGTGCTGCTCAATCGTGTAACTTGTCATGGTGATTTGGCATCAGTGACTGAATAATAAACAACAGGTTAGACAGACGCCGCCAAAACAACATGACCGCTACAGGCTGCCAACATCGACCCGCACCAATTGAAAAACCTTGTAGAAGGTGAGCCGGTGGGCGCGTTGCCTCTGACTCCCCTAGGAGTCGATTCCCCCTCATCCCGCCGAGAAGAAGAAATTGCAAAGGTAGGGACCCCCCGTGATTCCCGCGACTCTGCAGAGGCACCCGCGATTGAGGCCACCAAGGCCGACACCTCCCCGGGGGAAACTGAGGCGGAGCCACCGCCAGAAGTCTCCCAAGGGGGGGGGGTGGAAGTAGGTAGCCTGGAGGAGACTTGGGAGGCTTAGCCTTCAGGCTGCTCCGGGTCCTACAGGCCAACCTCGACCGCGGCGCCCGGGCTCAGGACCTCTGGGTACAGAGGATCCGGGAGCTGGGCGCCGGGCTGGGGGTGGCCGCCGAGCTGCACTGGATGCCGGCCAGCAGTTCATGCTGGTTCGAAAGCCAGTGTGGCTCGGTGGCCATGGTGGCGGACCCCGCAGCGGGGACCCCCCTGTGTACTCAGGGAAAGGGGGTCCTCGTATGTGGCAGTCGATTGGGGACTCATAACTGTGGTGAGGGTATATCTCCCCCACCGCAGGAACAAAGCCGATCTCGGCAATCTCGCTCGTATTAAGAGGGTCCTAGATGGGATCGGGGAGTTGGTGCGAAGGTACCACCCCCGACCCATCGTAATTGCCGGGGTCTTTAATGCCCACTCTGAGGGGTGGGTCTGTAGTCCCCGGCAAAGGGACCCTCGGGGCGAGGCTGTGATCGGATGGGCAGCGGGGTTAGGCCTCTTGCTATTGAACAAGGGGTCGACCAGCACCTGTGTGCAGCCGAGGGGGGAGTCGGTCATTGATTTGACCTGGGCATCCCCTCGGCCGCCGGGATGTTCCAGGAATGGAGGGTGGAGGTGAAGGGTGAGTCACTGTCTGATCACAAACACATAGTGTGGACCCTCCGCCTCCCCGAACCCCCACGGGTGCTGGCCCGCTGCCCTGGGGAGAGAGACCTCTCCCCAAAAGATGGGCCCTCAATCGATTGGATGCGGACAGGTTTTGGGCGGCCGTCCTTGCAGCCACCTGGCACCTAGATGAGGGGCCAGATGAGTGCGACCCCAGCCCCACGGAAGGGGTTGGGGAAATAGTGGGCATCGTGGCGTCGGCGTGCGATGTCGCGATGACCCGATCTTACTCCCGCCGGCGCCAGGCTACGTACTGGTGGACGGAAGAGATAGCGCATCTCCGCGATGCCTCCGTCCATGCCAGACGGGTATACTACCGGGCCCGGCCACGAGGCGGGGATGCTGCAAAGGCGAAAGAGGGCTACTTCTGTGTGAGGAATGCCCTCAAGGCCGCCATAGTCGAGGCAAAGCGGGTAGCCTGGGAGCAACTGGTGAGCTCCCTGGACGACGATCCGTGGGGGCACCCATACAAAAGGACGATGGGGAAGATCCGTCCGTGGGCGCCCCCGCCAACGGAGACGTTAAACCACCAGGCCCTCGAAGGGCTTCTAAATGCCCTCTTCCGAGGGCGAAAGAGGACCCCCCAGGATCCCTGCCTCCAAGTTGGGGGAGGGAGACTGGGAAGAGGACCTGGAAGTGAGTCCAGAGGAGTTCACCAGGGCCAGGAGAAAACTCGGGGTCAAGGGGAAAGGCCCTGGCCCCGATGGAATCCCTGGCCGCGCCTGGGTGCTCGCACTTGGCGAAGGAAACCTGTCTGCGGCTACGCGGAAGGTCTTTAGCGGGTGCCTCAAGGAGGAGGTCTTCCCCCAGAGTGGAGGAGGGCCAGATTGGTCCTCCTCCCCAAGGAGAGCAAGGCGCCCGGAAGTGCGTCGGCCTACAGGCCGATATGCCTGCTGGACGAGGTGGGCAAGTTACTCGAGCGCATCATTGCCGACCGCCTCGTCCAGCATCTGTCCTCGGAGGGGCCGAACCTCCACGACCGTCAATATGGGTTCAGGCGCGGACGGTCGACGCTGGACGCGATCCAGAGCCTCTGGGACTTTTTTTGTTCACGCAGGGGAAATCCATCATGGATACCCCCGCCCCTTTGGGGAGGGGCGGGGGTTATGTCGGACTCTTACCGACTAAAACCCCTGCGGGATGTCTACCTGTCGGACCGTGAGGAGCAGAGTTAGGGGAACTGCTCCCGCATTCCCTTCCCAACCCCCCGGCTCCAGGGCTCTAATCCAAGAGCCCCTCGCCTCCTTGAACCGCACCCCCTTCCCCTTTCGGGGAATTAGTGGGAGAGGTGCAGTCCCCGACGGGTAACTCCGCCGGTTGGCTTTCTGGTGTCATCTTCGAGGAAGGGGACATCCACCCTTCCTTCTTATACCCCCCTTCCTAAAGGGAGAGGGGGAGATTTTTGGGGAGGTGAGCCCGACCCCAATCGGGTTCCCCACCTCCCCTTATTCTCTCTATCCGATCACTCGGGAGAGCGGGAGGTTTCCTTCCCGCTCCCCTCCGAGTGGCGGAGCCTGGCCCGAGGTGGCCGAGGGAACCGCCGGCCCATGTAGGCCAACGGCCTCTCCTCGTCCGATGCCACCTCGGGCCCGCTGTTAATATCCCCCCCCCCGGGGAGCGCCGACCCCATCTGTCCTCTGCGACGGCGTTTGCCAGGTCGGCGCCTCCATTCGGCGGCCTCCTTCTGGGAGATTACCTCCCCGCAGAAGGAGGCCGCCGCGTCCCACGCTTTCTCTCTCCCGTACATGGCTCGCACTAGGTGCGGGAGCAAGAGCTCCCCGTCGCGGCAATACACCGCCCCGAGCAGAACCCGGCGCTGCCCATCCCATGCTGTACAGGCAGCTAGGGTATGCAGCGCCGTGTCCTCTTGCTCGGAGCAGTGGTGGCACCGAGCGGTTGGGCTCCTTCCTTATCCGGTGCAGGTATCTCCCGAAGCACCCATGCCCGGTCAATACCTGCACCAGGTGAAAGGACATTCCACGCCCCTTCCTGTCTATCATTTCTGATAGACAGGGGCGGACAGCCTTGGCCGTTGCGAGGCCGGACCCTCGGGGTTCGGCTAGCAAGCCTTCCTACCGCTCCAGGGTCCGGTCTCTGGCCTAGGTCATCAGGGCCTTCAGGCCCCTGGCTGTCAGTTCTCCCCCCTCGCGGAGCTCCTTTACCCGCCAATAGAGGATTCTCCTCTCCTCGGCCAGGAGCTCTACAGGGGGGGAGCCGGCCAGGGTGGTCGCCGCCATGTATGACACGGTGCGGAACCCCCGGATCGCCCTGACCGTAAGGGGCCTAAGGGCCTGTCTCATCTGCCGCTTGGCCACCGCGGTGGCCAGCAGCTGAGGAGCCCAGATAGGTGCCCCGTACAGGGCGACCGAGAGAACCGCACCGACATACAGGCGGCGAGCCTGCCATCCTGGCCCCCTTGGGCACGCATCAGCCCGGCCACGGTCAGTCCGGCTTTGCGCATCCTGGGGGTCAGCTGCCTGAAATGTGGCTCGAATGACCACCGGCTGTCCAACGTCAGGCCGAGATATTTCATCGTCGGCCCGACGCGGACGTGGACGCCATCGACTAGGACCCGGGTCTCCGGCGGCGCCCGACGCCGGCCGTGAAAGAACACAGCTTGAGTCTTCTGGGGCGTCACCTTGAGACCCAGGTCTCCGATGGTTCCCACCACCGATGCCACTGCCACCTCCACGCGGAAGCGGGCCTCCTCCCAGTTCTTCCCTTCGGCCACTACTAACGTGTCATCTACGTAGCAGACGACGTCGCAGCCGTCGGAGAGCGGAGTGCGAAGAACCCGGTCGAAGCCGATGTTCCATAGCATGGGGCCGAGCACCGACCTCTGCGGGACACCGCGCTCCATGGTGCGCCAGCCTAGTACCCTGCCTTCCTTCGTGAAGGCGAGGTTTCTGTCCCCGAGGTAGGCGGACATTATCCGCCGGAGATAGGCGGGTACCTCGAAGTGCTCGAGAGCCCGTCCTATCTCCGGCCAGGGCAGGGTATTGAAGGCATTGGAAATGTCTAACGACACCGCCAGCAACACCCCGCCCCTTATCTCCACGACCGCCCGGGTGAGGTTCCGGACCCACTGGATAGCATCCAGCGTGGATCGTCGGGCCCGAACCCGTATTGGCGGTCGTGGAGGTCCAGCCCACTCGAGGACATGTGCTGGACGAGACGGTCCGCGATGATGCGTTCCAGCATCTTGCCCGCCTCGTCCAGCAGGCAGATCGGGCTGTAGGCTGACGCACTACCGGGCTCCTTGCCCTCCTTCGGGAGGAGGGCTAATTTGGCCCTCCTCCACTCTGGAGGGAAGACCCCCTCCCTGAGGCATCCTGTCATGACCCTGCAGGTGGCTGCGGACAGGTCCCTTCGGCCAACGCGAGAGCCCAGGCGCGGCCCGGAATCGCATCGGGGCCAGGGGCTTTGCCCCTGCCACCGAGCTTTCTGCGGGCCTTGGCGAGCTCCTCTGGAGTGACCTCTAAGCCCTCGTCCCAGTCTCTCTCCCCCATCTCTGGGGAAAGGATTACCGGGGGGCACCCTTCTGCCCTCGGAAAGAGGGCGTCCAGGAGCCCCTCGAGGGCCTGGGGGTCCAACGTCTCCGTCTGTGGGAGCGCCCAAGGACGGATCTTCCCCATCGTCCTCTTGTATGGGCGCCCCCACGGATCGTCATCTAGGGAGCTCACCAATTGCTCCCAGGCTTCCCGCTTGGCCTTTTTAATGGTTTGCTTGAGGACTACCCTGGCTGCAAGGTAGTCCTCTTTTGCCCTTGTGGCATCCCCGTCTTGTCGCCGGGCACTCGTGTACGCCCTCCTGGCGCGGTCGGAGGCACTGCGGAGTACAGCGATGTCCTCCGACCTCCAATACGCTGCCCGGCGCCGACAGGGGTGGGAACGGAGCATCGCGGCGTCGCATGCCGTCGCCATTATCCCCGTTATCTCCCCGGCCCCCTCCATGGGGCCGGAGTCCCACTCACCTGGCTCTATATGCCAGGTGGCCACAAGGACAGCAGCCTGGAACCTGTCCACGTCAAGTCGACTAAGGGCCCATCTTTTGGGGAGAGTAAAGTTCCTCTCCCCTGGGCGGCGAGCCGACACCTGCTTCGGTTTGGGGAGGCGGAGGGCCCAGACTATATATCTGTGGTCAGATAACGTCTCACCCCCCGCCTCCGCCCTCCATTCGGAGATCAACCTAGTGGCCGAGAGGGAGGCCCAGGTCAAATCAATGACCGATGACCCTTCTCCCGGCCTTATGCAGGTGCCGGTGGACCCTCTGTTTACCAACAGAAGATCCAATCCCGCCGCCCAGCCGATGACCGCCTCGCCCCTGGGATCTCGCTGCCGGGGACTGCAATCCCACTCCTCAGAGTGGGCGTTGAAGTCTCCGGCAATCACGACAGTTCGGGGATGGCACTTGCGTACCAAGTCCCCGATCCTGTCTAGGATCCCTTTGATGCGGGCGAGGCGGCCAAGTCCGGCTTTGTTTCTGTAGTGGGGGAGATATACCCCCACCACAGTTATGGGCCCCCAGTCGACCGCCACGTACGAGGACCCCTTTTCCCTTAAAATACAGGGAGGAGTCCCCGCTGCAGGGTCAGCCACCATGGCCACCGAGCCGTCCGGGCTGCCGAACCAGCATTCACTGCTGATCGGCATCCAGTTTGGCTCGGTGGCCACCCCCAGCCCGGCGTCCAGTTCCCGGATCCTGTGTACCCACAGGTCCTGGGCCCGGGCGCCGCGGCCGAGGTTCGCCTGTAGCATCCGGAGTGGCGTGAAGACTAGGCCTTACACGCCTCCTCCGGGCTGGATTCTACCTTCACCGAAAGCCCCTCCTGGGAGACCTCTGGCGGTTTGACCGCCTCGGGCTCCCCAGAGGGGCTTTCGGCCTTGGTGGCTATGACCTCTGCCTCTTCCTGCGCGGAGGGCGATTGCCCCTCTGTGTCTCTACCTTGACCTCTCCTCCCTCTGGGGGGTATGAGGGGGAGTCGTCCACTATCAGGAGGGGAGATAGGGGTGAAGCACCCTCTGCCTCCGCCTCCACTAGGGTGGTTGAGGGAGAGTCCTCAGACTGCACCCGCCTTACCTTCCTCGACTTATCCTTTCCTGAGGATTGACTGGTCCTTTCTTTGTTCCTCTTTTCGTCCCCTCTCCTTTTCTTCTGGGACAGAGGTTCGGTTTCCATCTGTACAGGAGTTGAAGTTCTCTCCGGGATCCCCCACGACGTCAGAGACGAATCCCTCTCCTCTTGGTTCCCTCCTGGAGCGTCCTTCTCGTCCCTTGCTGCAGAGGGGGCCGGGCTGGCCTCCTCCGGCTGCGGAATCCGGTCCACGGGATCTTCTTCAGGGGGGTCGGGCCTCCCCCCTATGTTCCCTCGGCCACAGTCGGCAGCCTCCCCTTCTCTTGCACCTTTATACCTCTCCTCTTCCTTGAGGAGGAGGGTTTGCAGGCAGGCCTCCCGATCTTTCGCTTTAAATGGCGCGCATGGCGTATATAACCTCAGTCGTTAGGATAGAATTGGTATTTATGAATAAATAAGTTAGAACCGACGTTTGTGAGAAGTAGACAAGAAATGTATATTTTATTTTGTAAAAATATGAAATACATATTTTATATAAATAATGTTTGCGATAAATCTTGTCAAAACATTAACATAAATCTTGTCAAAAAAGATTTTAAATGGACGTTGCGAATGCACCTTTTATATTGTCGCCCTGCTCCCGTTAAGCCCCTTGCACAATGCCAGGCAGCGGGCAGTAGGAGTAAAAATGGACCAATCACAAAAGATTATTCTTGTAATAGTCGATTGTGATTGGTCTATTTTTGTTCTTGTTGCCTGTTGCCTGGTATTGTGCAGAGGACTTTACAGTGCAAAGGACTTTACAGGACTTAGCGCTTTGTATCTTTCTGGACAACATATATGTGTAAAACCGGGACATAAGAAGCCTTTTAAACGTCTTTGAATCGTTTTAAAAACATCATGCAAAGAGACGCCTTTAAAATGTCTAAAATAGAATCTACATTGGTCATATCGTAGTATCGCAGCGTTGTAACAAACATTACAACGCTGCGACACTATGATACGACCAATGTAGATCCTGTTTAAGGAAATGAACCAGTCTTTCATTTCAAGCGTGGTGATAGAAATGAGAATTTTGATTGATTTATTTCCTTATATATTATTTATTATGCCTATGCAAAAGTGCGTGCTTCCAGCTTAACTCGTTATTGAAGTTAACGACGGTTTCATTATTGTTGCGCAGCGTTTCTACGTATACAAAAGTCCTCCCGATCTTATGATCGGAGCAGACCGGGCAGCGAGCCGCCCCTTGGCACCCTCTCGTGCGGTGGCCGAGGTTACCGCTGCGGTTGGTGGCGCTATCGCACCGCTCGCGCACATGCCCCGCTTCTAAGCACCGGTAGCATAGTTTGGCGCGAGCGGGCAGCGCCACCACCCCGCCGCGAGTCCATTCAACCTGGACTCGCTCCGCTGCGGCTACCTTCGCGGCGGCCGCCAGCGGACACCGCGCCACCACCGTGCCAGTTCCCCACCGGGAGACACTTACCTCGCCGGAGAAAACCTTCTCCGGCGTGCATCCCCCGGCGAGGGCCACCGCGGCCGCCACCTCGTCGGCCCCGGTCGTTGCATCGAAACCGGTCAGTCGCAATGCTGCGGTCTTGACCGGCCTACGGATGCGAAAACCGGGGTCTTTCTTCGCCGCCAGCTTGCGGAGCTCCTCTGCAAGCCGGTCGGCGGCTGTCCCCGCGGTGAGGCCAGGCACCTCGACCAGCATATCCCTATTCAGGGCCTGGGTAACCCTCAAGGATCCCGGGATACCCAGGTATCCTGGTCTTATCCGGCGCCTGGCCTCCGCCATGAATTCCCGATATTTATCGAGGGGGGGGGCAGGTAATGGTGACGGCCGTGCTCTTCGGCGGCTTCGGCTGATCCGGCCTCGCCCCCTTCCTTCCTTTCTTCGTTCCTACCTGATTAGTAGGGGGAGGAGTGGGAACCGTTTTGGTCCCTTCCTTCTTCTTCTCCTTCCTTCCTACGACTTTGGACCATGCCTCTTCCTTTTTCTCCTCTGTCCGAAGCGCAAATCCCAATTCTTCTGCAAATTCCAAGCCTTCCAGTCTTTTGGCCGGAATTCCCATTCCTCCTCCCTGGGCAATCTCCTTCTCCGTCTCCTTCCTGAGCCTCGCCCTTGCTTTCTTCCTTTTCTTCTTTTCCCTAGCCCTTTCCCTCTTCCTATTCTTGTCCACCGGAGTCTTTTGGGCCTGGGCCTGGCCCTCTCTCCTGCCGCGGTCTTCTTCCTTCTCCTTTCCTTTATGCACCTGGGTTGGTACAGGGGGCCCCGCCCCCCCCAGCGACCCGGCTCCTGTCCCATCCCCAGACGAGGTGAGGCTTCTGATCCATCAGTCACCTCACCCCGCCCCCGGATGTACGGGCCATGGTCGCCATGGAGGCGTCCAGATCCCCCTGCACCTCTCAGGCTCGGGTCTCCATGTTGGAGAGGGAGTCTCGCCCGGGAGTCTGTCGTCGTAAACGGGACAGCCCCCGGGAGAGACCCCCCCTTCCTCACCTCCCCCCATGGGAGGAAGAGGAGGAGCTGACCCTCGCCACTCTCCTCCTCTTCCTCTTCTTCTTCCTCCTTTTCTCTTCTCTTCCCTCTTCCTCCGCCGAGGTTGACGCCTCTCCGCTTGTTACCTCGGCGTATGTTTTCTTCCTATTGGACGGCTCTGGTGGAGGGGGCTGAGTGGGGATCCCAGGAGTCCTGCTCGTCTGAAGCTCCTCCTGGAGCTTAAGCTTCTCCGTCTGCAGCCTCCTAATCTCCCCCCTGAGCTCCTCGTTCTCCCTCATCACTTCCGGCCTGTCTGCTCCTCCGTCCTCTTGTGCTGCCGTTCTGGCGATCAGCGTTGCCATGGCTGCCCGAGTGGTGGCAGCAGCCCGGTTAAGCAGGCCGGTGAAAGTCCCCTTCAACGTATTTGAGCGCACCGCCACCAGCTTTACCGCCCCCAAGGCCTGTCCCACCTCATCGGCCAGCTCCGTTGCACTCGCCCCCCTGATAAGATTCAGAGAGGAGGCGTCTTTGAATACTAGTTCAGCCGGGCGCTTGTCCGCCAGCGTGTGCAGGAGCTCTCTTTCGAGGAGGCTCCACGCCTCCTTTCCCAACCTCTCGAGTCGCTCCTCTCTCCTGTCCTTCACCTCCTTCTTTCTCCTCTCCTTCAAGCCAACCCCTTTGCCGGTCGTGGCTGGTCTACCCCTACCTCTTACCACTGGTATAAGGGCCGGGACCGGGCCCTCAACAATTTCGGCCACCGACGTGGATCCTGTACTAGTAGAGGGCCTCACCCTCTTTGTTCCAGTGACAGCGTCGCTGTTCCTCTGGTTGGTCCCCACTGGATGCAGCGTTGTCTTTCCCCCTGCCCTTCGGACCTGGTATCTGGATCCTTGTGAGAGGAGAACGTCGGTGACGACAACCGGCCCCGCGATCCTCGTCACCGACACCCCCCCTTTCTTCCCGGTCCCCAGACCTTTCTTTCCCCGGTTGGCCCCTTGTGACTCCCTCTGCTTCTTCTTCGAACAGAGGGGGCCGGGCTTGTTGGCCCCTGGTACCGGCGCCCCCTGGCCCACGGGGGCCCCGGACCCCAAGGACATGCCTATCCCTCGTTGGGTGGCCGCTCTCGTTACCCTCCGCGGAGAGCTCACCCTACCAACCCTCCGGTGAGGGCGGTAGTCCTGGCTACTATCCTCAGTAGCCGTTGAGGGGGATGGACTATAACCCTCGGTAGATGGTCCCCCGGAGGCTATTCCCCCGAGGTCCATTTGCTCTCTCTCCCCGGGGGAAGGGAAGATGGCACCCGCCGGCAGATCTCTGCCCATCCTCGCTCCTTTCTCTTCCTCTGTCGAAAAATCACCTGCCAAAGCAGGTGGTGAGCCCTTAGGCGGGTTGCTACACCCGCATATTCGGGACTCTGAGTCCGAAGACTCGGAGGTTTTTTTGTTTAATAATTGAGATCTCATACTAAGTCCCACGAGTACGGCGGGAAGTGGGCGTCGACCCCGGGTAGAGCCCCCGCATTACCCGGGGTAAGGCTAGCATGTCCCTTGAGTTCGCCAGGTGCCCAAGGTGAGGAACCACTAGCGACAGGTCACGCACCTGCCATTCATCCCATAACCGTGGCATGCCTCAACCGTAGGATTACGTGGTGTTTTATAGAGGACCCGACTTGCGGTCCGGCCAATTAAGGCAAGACCTCCGGCCCCAGAGACATGACCTAGGATTACGGTATGGTAGGCTAGTGTCAGCCGGGGTTGCCTGAGTCCCCTGTACCAGAGTGCCGAAGCACCCTGGCCCCTCGCAATTGTGTCAGGTTATACGTCCTGACAAGTACGGGTTTGCAATCAGGGTTTTCCTTCCCCTAGAACGGTTGCCTTCACCCGGCTCACGAGCCCGTTCTGCCCGCGCTGTAAGATCCTTTGGGTCCCACGAATGAGACCCTCCGGACCCTATTTAAAACCTGGAGGCAGCTGCCCATCCAGGAGTATTATGGACGCTCTTAGTCTGGCCCCTCTATACAGACCACTCCGGCATGGTAGAACCTGCCAGGGGCCGAAACCCCCGCCGGCACAGTTCTGTACATCATAGGGACACGCAAGCTCCCCCACCACGGCAAGGTGGCGTCCACAGGGGAGAGCCTCCGAGACCTGACCCGGACGGTCGTGGAGAGGGAGGGTGGGGTGTTACTGGCGGTGTCACTTGACATCACCAATGACTTTAATACTCTGCCCTGGCCGGAGATTGGACGGGCCCTTGTGTATCACGGGGTGCCCGTCTATCTCCGGCGAATCCTCGGCGTACTTCGGGGACAGGGACGTCGCCTTCCCTAAGGAGGGCGGAGTCCAAGGCCGGCGCATAATGGAGCGCGGTATCCCACAGGGGTCGGTTCTCGGCCCCCTATTGTGGGACATCGCGTTCGACTGGGTGCTGCGCACTCCGCTCCCCCCGGGCTGCCACATCATATGCTATGCGGATGACACTTTAGTGGCAGCCGGGGAGGAGAACTGGGGGGAAGCCCGCCTCTGTGCGGAGGCGGCACTGGCATCTGTGGTGGGAACCATCAGGGACCTGGGTCTCAACGTGGCGCCCCAAAAGACTGAAGCTGTGTTTTTTCACGACGGCAGTCGAGGGGCGCCACCGGAGACACAGGTCCTGGTTGACGGCGTCCATATCCGCGTCGGGCCGACGATAAAATATCTCGGCCTGACGTTGGACAGTCGGTGGAGCTTCGGGCCTCATTTCAGGCAGTTGGCCCCCAGGGTGCGCAAGGCTGGACTGGCGATAGCCAGTCTAATGCGCACCCAAGGGGGCCCAGGTTGGAGGGCTCGCCGCCTGTACGTGAGTGCGGTGCTCTCGATCTCCCTGTATGGGGATCCCATATGGACGCCCCAGCTTCTGATAGGCCGCAGCGGGAGGAGCTGCATGCGGCAGGCGTTTAGGCTTGTCATGATCAGGGCGATTCGAGGGTACCGTATAATACCGTACATGGCGGCGAACATCTTGATCGCCCCCCCCCCCGCGGAGCTCCTCGCCGAAGAGAGGAGCACCCTCTATTGGAGGGTGAAGGAGCTTCGCGAGGGGGATGACCTGACGGCCAGGGATCTGAAGGCCCTGAGGCTTCAGGCCAGAGCCCGGACCCTGGAGAAGTGGAAGAACATATTGTCCGACCCCCGGGGGCCCGGGCTCGCAAAGGCCGAGGCTGTCCGCCCCTGCCTGTCCGAACTGACGGGCAGGAGGGGATGTGGAGTGTCCTTCCATCTGGTGTAGGTACTGACCGGGCATGGGTGCTTCGGAAGGTACCTGCGCCGGATCAGGAAGGAGCCCACCACCCGGTGCCACTATTGCCCTGTGCTGGAGGACACGGCGCACCACACACTGGCTGCATGCTCGGCATGGGGCTAGGAGTGCCGTGCCCTGGTCAGAGCGGTGGGGTGCCGTGAGAGGGGACTCTCGCTCCCGCACATGGTGAACGCCATGTGCGGAAGCGAGGAGACATGGTCAGCGGCGGCCTCCTTCTGCAAGGACGTGATGTCCAAGAAGGAGGCCGCCGAGTGGGAGCGTCGACCCGGGGGAGGGGAATCGGCAGTGGGCTCGAGGTAGAGTCGGTCGAGGAGGAGCGGCCACCCCCTCGGCCGCCTCGGGCCCGACTCCGGACACGCCGGGGAGGGGATGGTGGTGGGTGAGTGAACCCGCCTGCCCTCTCCGTACGTTGGTAGCGTCAGGGAAAAAGGAGAGTGGATGTCCAGCTGAGGATGGCTCCACTCCCCTATACCCTCCTCCTAGAGGGAAAGTAATGGGTGCGGGGGGAGGGTGGATGTCCCCTCCCCCTAAGATAAAACCAGAAGGCCAACCCGACCGGGGATTCGGTCGGGGGACCCCGGACTCCCTTGGTGGGACAGAGTGCGGTACTCGAGGCGAGGGGCTCCCGGAGAGCCCTGGGGCCGGGGTGCTGGGGACGGAATGCGGGAGCAGTTCCCCTAACTCCCCTCACAACGGTCCGAATGGTAGACATCCCGCAGGGGTTTTAGTCGGTAAGAGTCCGACAGAACCCCCCCAAGGGTCGGGGGTAATCATGAAGGATTTCCCCTGCGTTACCAAAAAAAGGTGACGACTGTGAACATGCTTGTCGCTCAGCTGAGCCCGCGAACATGTCGATCGATGCTTAACCTAACTTTTTTTGACAGTTGGATGTCGCTTATCTTATGCAGGTATATTCTATATGTATTCATACGTTAATTGCAAAAAGTATGAGTTATATTTATTATTATTATTAATATTATTCTGGGTAATTATTTAGAAGACGGGCCTCACCTTGGATTTCGCTCAAACTCACCTATCTTGTATATTTTGACGTGTAGAAGCCGAATCTGCAAGTAAAAATGGTCTCGCGGCTCTAGTTTGCGAGAAATAAATAGTTAAAAAGTGACACATGCGAGGTTAGGAAATCTGTCATGTCGGTAATATAGAGACTTATGGATATAACTTTTAATGCGCAACGAAAACGGGGGGGGTGCAGGAGGAGGCCGAAAGCCCCCCTTGTATCCTTCGTGTGTGTGTGTGTGTGTGTACATATGTTTGGTACTATATGTATACGTACAGGGTTCTCAAAAAGTCTTCGAACGATAAAATATCTCGAAAACAATCAGTTATTGGAAAAAATGTTTCAGGCAAAAGTTGTAAGTTTTAAAATGATCTATTTACTGATGTGTGTGTGTGTGTGTGCGTCTGCGTGTGCGTGCGTGCGTGTGTGCGTGCGTGCGTGCGTGCGTGCGTGCGTGCGTGCGTGTGTCTGTGTATGCGCGCGCGCGTGTGTGTGGGCACGTGTATGTGTGTGTGTGCGCGCGCGCGTGTGTGTGTGGGTGTGGACGCGCGCGTGTGTATGTGTGCGTGTGTGTGTGTGTTATGTAACAGAAACAAGGACCTCACGGTTCGTCACTCCCGTAGTATTTCATGACTCCAAACCCTTTGTGTTGTGTAGAGTGACTTTATCTCATCTTTTAAGATGTGCAACATTTTTCAATTAAATAAATATTCAAATACTACGGGAGTGACGAATCGTGGGGTCCTTGTTTCTGTTACATAACACGTAGACGCACACACACACACACACACGCACACACACACGCACACACACACACACACACACACACTCACACACACACACACAAGAGATGTAAATCCGATCGTGCAACCTCCACTCGGTACACCTTGGGTAATGCTAATGCCGACGGTATTGTAACTTTGAAGCTTCATACCTCGAGATGTACTTAACAAAAAAATACTTTGTTGTCGTGTTTTGGAAAGCTCTTGAAATACGTTATAAGAATATGCCAAAAAAAGTAGGTTGTTCCATTTGAAAAGTTCAAGGTGACCCTGCCCTGACCTTGTTGACGCTAGTCAAGGTCAAACTGATAAGATCAGTAAATAGATCATTTTAAACCTTACAACTTTTGCCTGAAAAATTTTTTCAAAAAACTGATTGTTTTCGAGATATTTTATTGTTCGAAGAACGATTTGAGAACCCTGTATGTTTGAGACATTTTCATATATTAAACATATGAATTTTTAGCTCATGTATCAGTGGTTACTTTTGTTGTGTAATAACCACTGATACATGAGCCAAAAATTTATATGTTTAATATATCATGTATATGTTTAATATATTGTTTAATATATTGTAATATATTGTTTAATATATTGTATTATATTGTTTAATATATTGTAATATATTGTATATGTTTAATATATCATATATGATATGAAAATGTCTTTGGGGAGAGGGCTTCGCCCCTCCCTAACATGTACTATTTTACACTTTTCGACTAAAAAGGACAGACCATAAATCTTTGTATTACCGACATGACAGATTTCCTAACCTCGCATGTGTCACTTTTTAACTATTTATTTCTCGCAAACTAGAGCCGAGAGACCATTTTTACTTGCAGATTCGGCTTCTATACGTTAAAATACACAAAATAGGTGAGTTTGAGCCAAGGTGAGGTCTGTTTTCTAAATAATTACCTTATTCTGTTATTGTTACAGTTACATTTAAAGTGATTAAATATGTGTACTAAAAAATTACAGACTGAAAATTACTTTTAAGGGTCTACAGGAGCCTACTAGACCTCTTGCGGAGTCCCGCGAACTAGGCAAAATTATATTGCAAATTATGAACAAAATACGAAGAGAATCACCTTATGATATTTGTAATCAGGAGAAACGTCCGCATGCTCGTACAGAGCGCTTTTTTGGAAAAAAGGTCTGAATAAAAATCAAATAAAAATTTTGAACGAAAGTGCATCCCGCGGTGCAGCACGAGCCTATATTTCCATTTATTACAAATTTTCAAGAACCTAAATGCAAAATCGGGCTCTGTACTGACCTAGATACTAATATAAGGAAGATGCCTATGTAAGTCTGATAAGCAAATATGATGTCTGCGTGGCAAAATATGCTACACGGAAAAATACACGGAAAATGTAGCCTAGCTGCACTATGGTGCAGTCTATATGACCTAACCTTCCCGCCTTGCGTTCGCGCGAGCAATGCATTAGTATTAGGGTATATATGAGCAGTGCATAAGTATTGCCGTGTGTGCAAGCGCGTGCCACATCGATGCGAAAAGGTGGTAGTCGGATGGAGCCAGGTCTGGAGAGTACGGCGGTACGGTGCGATAAAACTTCCCATCCAAGTGATTTCAACACTTCTTTGGCTGGTTTTGCTGTATGAGACGGCGCGTTGTCATGCTGCAAAATCACCTTATCATGTCTTTGAGCGTATTGTGGACGTTTTTCGATCAATGCACAGTTCAAATTGATCATTTGTTGTTGGTAGCGATCAGTATTAACTGTTTCTCCAGGTTTCAACAGTTCATAATATACGACACCAACCTGGTCCCACCAGACACAGAGCATGGTCTTGCGACCAAAGCGATTTGGCCTTGCAGTCGATGGGCCGCCTTCGCCAGGTGATAACCATGAATTTTTTCGCTTGGGATTTTCGAAATAAATCCATTTTTCATCACCCGTTACTATTCGATGCAGAAATGACTTCCTTTCATATCTTTGAAGCAGCATTTCACTGCTGCTCATGACGATTTTTCGATTTTCCAATTGCCTGTCATTCAATTCATGTGGCACCCATCTTCTCATCTTTTGGATCTTTCCCATCGCTTGTAATCGTTCACAAATTGCTACTCGGCTCACATTCAACTTTTCTGCCAATTGTTTTTGAGTTTGTGTTGGGTCTTCATCCCATAACTCCTGCAATTCCGCATCTCCAAACGTTTTCGGCCTACCAGGACGTTTTTTGTCTTGAACGTTGAAATCACCACATTTGAATTGTCGAAACCACGTTTCACATGTTCTTATGGTTGGAGCATGCTCACCGTAAGTCTCTACCAGTAAACGATGACTTTCAGCAGCATTTTTCTTTTGATTAAACAAGAAAAGTAATGAAAAAGTGCCGCAAATGCACGTTTTCAAGCACAAAACTCGACATTTTCAATAAATTATTAATCTATAACGCTGTTATTTTGGCGGAACGTAACTTGTGTAGTTTTGAGGTTAATGTCAGTAGAATAAAATGACATATGTATCAAATCATAACATTGCATACTTACGGCTAGTGACATCTGTTACAAAAACCGGAAAGTAATTACCGACATACCTGGTATATATAATTATGTTTAAACAATTATAAACAATTCTGATACTTACCATTGTCACGACTTACTAATTAAGAAAAAGGCGCAAGGGTACGTTCGGAAACATCCCTCGGGTGAACTCATTACGTTGGAGTAAAAGAAATATTAGAATAAGATACAGGGAATAGAGAGCACCCGGGTGACGTTTCCGGACGCACCTCTAGTTATGCCTGCATTTCGTACATTTTTAACGATATTTCGGTCGGAATTGACTTTCTGCTTCCTCACGAGGTGTCGTAAAGTTTCCGAATCGATTCGGAAAATTTCCGATTGATTCGTAAACACTCCGACTGTCCATAATAAAGTAACCGTCGATAAACGGAATTATTCCTATCGGAATCGATTCCGACGAGTTCCATAATAGGTACCCAGGTTTGGCGAATACGGCGGGTGCGGTAGCAGATCCCATTTCAACGTTTTGATGGTGTCCTAGACGATGGAAGTGCGATGGCACAGAGCGTTGTCGTACTGCAATATCACTCGTTCGTGTCTCGTGTCTCATTCTGGCCGTTTTTCGAGCAATGCATTGTTCAAATTGATCAGTTGTTGTCAGTAGCGAGGACTATTGACATTTTCGCCCAGTTTCAGCAGCTCATAGTACACGATTCCTTTCTGGTCCCACCAAACGCAGAGCATTGTCTTCTTTCCGAAGCGATTTGGCCGTGCCGTCGATGTTGATGCTTCGCCAGGTGTAAGCCACGATTTTTTGCGTTTGGGATTCTCGAAATATATCCACTTCTCATCGCCAGTAACAATTCGATGCAGGAAACTTTTTCCTTCATGCCGCAAAATTTCGGAAGTGGCTCTTCGATTTTCCATCTCTCTCTCAATCAACTCATGCAGCACCCATTTTCTTTCCTTTTGAATTTTTCCCATAGCATGTAAACGTTTGGAAATACCTTGGTGAGTCCTGTTTAATGCCTCCACAAGTTGATCTTGTGTTTGCGTATCATCTTCATCCAATAACGTTTGCAGATCGGCGTCCAATACTACACAATTAACGGATCCATCCCAGTAAATCTAATGGCGCCTTCGGAACGTAAATTATATTTCATTAACGAAAGACTCTCAAACATACTAGGTGCGCAACTAAGTTTCCAGGGCATATGGATGGCGCTAACGACACATGTAGTTGAAATACACGTCTGAAGTTGTGCTTTTTTATAGCTCGGACATCTGTTAACAATAACCAGTCGTAATACCAACACATATCGCAACGCAAAAATACTTTTTCTAACAACGAAGATGTCGAGTTTTGTGCCAAATAAACAGAATTTGCGGGAAGCTTGGTTTTCCTGCTTTAACTTGAAAAGAATTGCAGCTGAAGCACGTCGTTTGCTTTAGGAGGCCTACGGCGAACATGCACCATCGAAAACTACCTGTGAAGATTGGTTTAAACGCTTCAGAGGTGGCGATTTCGACACTGAGGACAAGGAGCGCTCCGGAAGACCAAAAACAATTCAGGACGCCGATCTGCAAGCGTTCTGGATGAAGATGATACGCAAACACAAAATCAACTTGCGGAGGCATTAAACATGACTCGCCAAAGTATTTCCAAATGTTTACATGGGAAAAATTCAAAAAGAAGGAAAATGGGTGCCGCATGAGTTGACTGAGAGACAGATGGAAAATCGAAGAGCCACTTTTGAAATTTTGCGGCATGAAAGAAAGAGTTTCCTGCATCGAATCGTTACTGGCGATGAGAAGTGGATATATTTCGAGAATCCCAAACGCAAAAATTCCTGGCTTTCACCTGGCGAAGCATCAACATCGATGGCACGGCCAAATCGCTTCGGAAAGAAGACAATGCTCAGCGTTTGATGGGACCAGAAAGGAATCGTGTACTATGAGCTGCTGAAACTGGGCGAAACTGTCAATGGGCATCGCTACCGACAACAACTGATCAATTTGAATCATGCATTGCTCGAAAAACGGCCAAAATGAGACACGAGACACGAACGAGTGATATTGCAGTACGACAACGCTCCGTGCCATCGCACTTCCATCGTCCAGGACATCATTAAAACGCTGAAATGGGATCTGCTACCACACCGGCCGTATTCGCCAGATCTGGTCCCTTCCGATTATCACTTGTTCCGGTCAATGGCGCATGGCTTGGCTGGGCAACACTTGGCCAATTTCGAAGAAGTGTAACATTGGTTAGATGAATGGTTTCGGTCCAAAGACGCATCGTTTTATCGTCGCGATATTCATGTATTGCTAGAGAGATGGCAAAAATGTGTAGCTAGCGAGGGACGATACTTTGAATAAACCATTTTTTGTATTTCTCTTGAAATTTTTATTTTTCATTGATCAAAACACCCGGAAACTTAATTGCGCACTAGTAGTAGACACTTGTTTATTTTGACGCTATTTTCTAAGCGCCGACAAATCGCCGTCGGTCCGCGCGTCGCGGTCTTTCTTGCCAAGCCAAACGCGAAGTTGTTGAGTGCCAGGTGCAGCGGGCTGCACCACTCACTAACGCTAATTACCAACACGCGGGACCGCTACGCGGGGATCCAGCGGGACCGGTAGCTCTGCGAACTGTTTTAAGTCGGCAGGTGGGTCCGGTCGGAAATCAGGAGGCGGAAAATACCGAAAAGAACAAAACGGGATTTTTAGCGAGACTTTGATTTATTAAAAGCGGGAGATGGTAAACTCCGATTCCTTGCGATACGGTACACTGGTTTTCCATATTCGTACTCGCGAGGTCGAAACCGCTCTTTGCAACAACCCGCTAACGTCCGACGGAATACGACACTTCGAGACAAGAAGCAGGTGGACGGTCTTACAATTACGGGAACCTCCCGGCGGCGTAGCCCTATTCGGTCGTCTCTGCTCTCGTCGCTCGGTCCCTCAGTCGCTCGGGCACTTTGGGAGGTTGTCCTTCTCTCAGTGCGGTATCGCACGAGATTAGATCCCTCACGGGCGATACACCAAAATGTATTTGACAGATGCGAAACACCAAGCCGGTTCGTATTCGCGACATACCCAATTGACTATTTTCCCAGCGGCAAAACGAAAACTATCGTCGAGCGGCAAAACGAAAAGCTGTCTCGGCGGCAAGAACGTATTCGTCTCTCTTTTCGCAAAACGGAGTCTCTTCTATTCGAGGCCAAAAACGAATCTGATCTTTTTCTGAGCGAAACGGAATTTCTTTCTTTCCGCTCTTTCTTTCTCTCCGTTTTTGCGAGGGGTTTCTCTTCTCCCCGTTCCTCGCCTACTCCAACGGTACGACAATCCTTCCGCGGATTATTGTTGTTGGTCCGCGGAACTGATGCTTTATCTCGCTCTCGTTCTCTATCTCTCTCTCTCTGGCTTTCTTTGTCTCGCCCGTGGATCCGCGCCTTGTCTTCGGTTATCGTGCCATGCGTCGGGAGTGTGATCGTCGGTCTCTCGTCTCCTTTTCCCGTGTTATCTCTGTGACCTATTGAACAACAAACGCGGCAGCGATAATACCTTTCGGGACGACTCATAATTCGGTAATAGAAAAGGAAAATCGAGAGCAATCACCTAGGGGGAGGGGATGTGCGCAGTGCCGGCGATAAACGTCGTTCTCTACATCCTTTTGCTCTTCCTGTTCTGTTGGTCGGCTCGGGAGGTCCAAGGGCACAAAGCTCGGGGGCGCGAGACCGTCACACCTGCACGCTCTCACTTCTAATTTGGTGACACCAATTTTAATTAGTGCGCGGGGAGGTATTTCGGCCCCCCCGCAAATCTCGTGTCGTGACTGAGGGTTCACACTGTGACGGGCGCCTCCACGGCCGCCACGTCACATTATATAGATTACAACTCGGAGGTGCAATGCGACCATCATCTCCAATGACATCTTTAAAATCTTCCGATTACAATAACTCAACCAACTTTCTGACGAAAGCCATTGTAGGGAATCAAGAGACGCGGCAGCATCTCGTGCTATGTGCGCGACGCGAGAAACGGCGTAAGGCCCAGAGCTGCCAGATTCGCTGCAGTGCCCGCATGTTCGCGCATATGGAGGGGCAACGTATGCACGTGTTGAGCCGTGTCCGTGTGCGCCCGGCGTTCGGCAAGGTTCGGGCAGTAGAAAAGGAAAGCGCGATCTGCACAATCTCTTTCTTTCCTATAGTATAGCTGTAGCTACGGCTGCGTTCCGAAATTCACTGCCAATATAGAAAATATATAGTTTATACGAGGGCAGTTTGATAAGTCAGTGACTTTTTGAATTTTCCGCGCAGTAACTTTAAATGCAGCACTGCTCCCGTCAACTGCCATCTATTAATAGACTACTGTACAAGTTTGGGCAAGCTGCGCCATTTAGTTGGTGTTTGACAGCCATTGAAAGCAGACCTCGTGAATTTTAACGAAAATGGAAAAAAGTGAATTTCGTGTGCTGATTAAGCATTATTTTTTGCGTAAAAAAACCATCATCGAAACCAAGGCAAAGCTTGATAAATACTATGAGGACTCTGCACCATCAATTTCAATGGTTAAGAAGTGGTTTACTGAGTTCCGTTGTGGTCGTACCAGCACAAGTGACGCCGAACGTTCAGATCGCCCAAAAGAGGTCGTCACGCCAGAAATCGTCGATAAAATCCATGGAATGATATTGGACGATCGGAGAATGAAAGTGCGTGAAGTGGCTGAGGCTGTAGGCATATCAACTGAGTGGGTACATCACATTTTACATGAATATTTGGACATGAAAAAGCTATCCGCGCGATGGGTGCCGCGATTGCTCACACTCGACCATAAGCGCAACCGTGTGACCATTTCAAAGGAGTGTTTGGCGATGTTCAGCCGCAATCCGAACGAGTTTTTGAGCCGTTTCGTTACCGTAGACGAAACATGGATCCATCACATCACACCAGAGACCAAGGAACAATCAAGACAGTGGGTTTCTTCGGGTGAACGTGCATCAAAGAAGGCCAAGGTGGGTCTGTCGGCCAACAAGATCATGGCCACAGTTTTTTGGGACGCACGCGGTATCATTCACATCGATTACCTTGAAAATGGTAAAACGATCACCGGCGAATATTATTCAGAACTTTTGGACAGATTCGATATTGATTTGAAGCAAAAACGACCGCATTTGGCGAAGAAAAAAGTGCTGTTCCATCAGGACAATGCACGGGTGCACACGTATGTAGTCACCATGGCAAAAGTCCATAAATTGGGCTACGAACTGCTACCCCATGCAGCATATTCACCAGATTTAGCCCCCTGCGACTATTTCCTGTTTCCAAACCTGAAGAAATGGCTGGGCGGTAAGAGATTTGGGTCGAATGAAGAGGTCATCACTGAAACAAATGCCTATTTTGAGGGCCTTGAGAAAACCTATTATTTGGAAGGAATAAAAAAATTGGGAAAATGGTGGACTAAATGTATCGAGCTAAAAGGAGACTACGTTGAAAAATAAGACGCTTATTTGCCGAAAAAATTATCTTTTATTAAAAAAGTCACTGACTTATCAAACTACCCTCGTATCACATATACTATAATTTCAGTGCTGGCAGTGAATATCAAAATAGACCCTATTCAACTCAGCACATATCGCAGAATTCGTTTATCTGTCACAGTTCAAAAGTTTTATGTGAATAAACATTATGGCCCATATTCAGAACGCGCTAACAAAGATATTAGCACGCTAACAAGTCGAGATGTTAGCGTTCTTATTAGCGCGTATTCTCAACGTGATAATAGCAGCGTTTTATTAGAACATATCGATAATCACGCGTGTTTAGAGCAAAATCCTTATTCAGAACCACGAATAAGTCGTAACAGCTCGCTAACATATCAATATCTTAGCAGCGCGCGATAAAAGTGGTCAGGGCCATGTATAAGCGCACAGCGTAACAGCTCCTGTCACATTTAAAGAAAGCAATGGAGTACATTCGCGTGATGAATGATATACGGGAAGTGCAGAATGTTGCACAGTTACGAGAAAGGAGGCCGCAAAGTTTTTCGTGATAGAATTGATCCGTTTGGAACATTAAATGATATTGAATTTCGAAATCGGTACAGATTGTCAAAAGAATCAGTGCGGTTTGTGATAGGCTTAGTAGAAGAGAGGTTATCTTCTCAGGCTGGGCGTATAAAGGATATGTCACCAGCGTTACAAGTGCTGATCGTCTTAAGGAGCTTACCTAGTGTGACGGTTTGAAAAAATCGAATTTTCTTTTGCATTTTTTGACAGTTTAACATCTGTAGAATAATATCCTGAAGTGTTATGGTTGTATCTGAAATATTTTAGAAACGGCAGGTATGATACGACAGCGCAACTGGTCGGGGGCCATAAACTCGATTCTCGCCGGCGAGGTAGGACGCCGGGCAGTTGCGGTAGTTCTGTCCGCCCCTGTCTGTCAGAAATGACAGACGGGGGGGCGTGGAATGTCCTTCCGTCTGATGCAGGTGTTGACCGGGCATGGGTGCTTCGGGAGATACCTGCACCGGATAAGGAAGGAGCCCAACCGCTCGGTGTCACCACTGCCCCGAGCAAAAGGACACGGCGCTGCATACCCTAGCTGCCTGTGCAGCATGGGATGAACAGCGCCAGGTCCTGCTCGGGGCGGTGGATTGCCGCGACGGGGAGCTCTTGCTCCCGCACCTAGTGCGAGCCATGTGTGGGAGCGAGAGGGCGTAGGACGCGGCGGCCTCCTTCTGCGGGGAGGTAATCTCCTAGAAGGAGGCCGCCGAATGGAGGCGCCGGCCTGGCAAACGCCGTCGCAGAGGACGGCGGGGTCGGCGCTCCCCTGGGGGGGGGGGTATTAACAGCGGGCTCGAGATGGCATCGGACGAGGAGAGGCCGTTGGCCTACACGGGCCGGCGGCTCCCTCGGCCAGGCTCCGCCACTCGGAGGGGAGCGGGAGGAAGACCTCCCGCTCTCCCGAGTGATTGGATAGGGAGGAGAAGGGGAGGTGGGGAACCCGATTGAAGTCGGTCCCACCTCCCCAAAAATCCACCCGTCTCCCTTTAGGAAAGGGGAATAAGGAGGAAGGGTGGATGTCCCCTTCCTCCAAGGTGATACCAGAAGGCCAACCGGCGGAGTTACCCGCTTGGGGACTGCACCTCTCCCACTAATTCCCTGAAAGGGGAAGGGGGGTGCGGTACAAGGAGGCGAGGGGCTCTTGGATTAGAGTCCTGGGGCCGGGGGGTTGGGGAGGGAATGCGGGAGCAGTTCCCCTAACTCTCCTCCTCACGGTCCGACAGGTAGACATCCCGCAGGGGTTTTAGTCGGTAAGAGTCCGACATAACGCCCCTCCCAAAGAGGACTGGGGTATCCATGATGGATTTCCCCTGCGTGAACAAAAAAAAAAGTTGCGGTAGTTCTTAGGCTCTGACGTAATCGTTTATACTTCAAAGATAGAAAAGAGAGCCTGGTAGTTCCAAGGACTCACAATAATCCCTTTATGTTTGTACGAAAGCGTTATTGCCAGCTCAAAAGGTTTCGAAGTCGCTCGACGCAGGTATACGTAAGCGGCTCGTTTAGTTCATTTTTAGCCACTGTGCAGAGCACATCGCAGCGCGAATTTCATTCAAAATGAGTGGGAAAAGTCAATATAGTGTTCAAAAAGGCACACACTCTATCATACTCTAACGCTAGAAGTATCAATAAGAAAACAAAGTTCCAGGGAAATCGACACACGCTAGAGCAGTCGACTGAGTACACCAGTACGACATGACGAAATTTAAACATGACTATCTCCCTCTGGACCTACAGATTCAAGAAGTTCTAGAGCCAATTTTTAGTGATTTAAGTAGGCCTGAATTATTAAACAGGTGCAAGGGTAGTAATACACAAAATAATAACGAAAGTTATAATGGTTTGTTGTGGCACTTTGCTCCTAAACACCTTCACACTAGTTTAAAAACAATAGAACTGGCCAATTTCTTTGCTGTTGCAATTTTTAATGAAGGTTTCCAAGCTATTTTGAAAGCATTTGAAACAATGGGAGTGATTATTGGGCCCTCTGCCAAAGATTATGCAGAAAAACGAGACACGAAGGTAGCAGAAAAACGGCACCGCGAAGCTTCAAAGGAGGCTCGGACAGCTCGCAGGACAGCTGCAGCGGCCCAGCAACAATTTTTCGAACAAGAGGAAGGCGAATTATATGGGCCTGGAATAGTTGAATAGCTGTATGATAAATTTTCTTTTATAACAAAAAAATCAATAGTTAAAACTTGAAACGCGTTTTTCTCGAAACAACGTTTTCGAAATTTGCTGCAGTCATAACTCGCGAACAAATTAATTAATCAACTTCAAATTTGATAGGCATACTCAGTACATGTTTTGTCATACAGTAAACTAGGATTTTTTCAATCCGTCAACAAATGTCAATTTGCCACGCAAAAAACGGGCACTTTTTTTTGCTAAATTCGAACTTTTTCTTTTACAACATCGTAATTTTTTTAATTTTCAATATTTTTTCATAATCCTAGTTCACTGTATAGGAAAACTTATCTAGTTTAACGCCTCTTTGTCTTTTCTTATTTCAGGCACTCTGACGTCACTTATCGCTGCAGCAGTTAGGCTACATTTTTTTTACCTCCGAGAAATTACTAATATTTCCAATACATGTCAATATTTTTTCGTAATAAAATTTTTATAACTTCTTCAAATGTTACTTAATATAGCCTCAAACTTTTAAAATATATGGTAGAATAGTTTTTTTTAAATCCTCGAAAATTGCCCTCATTTTCATATGGTCACACTAGATAAGCCCCTTATTTATTATATTAGATTTTATGCCAAAGGATGCTACCAGACGGAGTTAGGTTTGTATTATTTAAAATAACTCATATATTTTGCATGGATTCAGTTACAATTATATAACGAAGTAAATTAACTACAACTAAGTAACTTCACCCACATAGAATATGTAATAATAATATATACAAAATCAATAATAATATATTAAGAATGAAAATAATTAAATATATATATAAATATTAATATATTGGGTGAAGTAAAAAGTTCTGAGCGTTTTTTCTCTTTATTTCGACGATGAAATTAACAAAGTTAAGATTATCGGATTTAGATCAAATATGCGCCGTTTTGTTCGATAACTTTTGTCCATTTTGAAGGCAATTTCATAATTCCGCGATTGAAGAAGTCATCGTCCCTATTGGTAAAAAACTTGACCAGCTCATTTTCACAAGCTTCTCTTGAGGCCAGTTTTGTACCATCAAGAAAATTTTGCAAATGCTTAAAAAGGTAATAATCGCTTGGAGCCAGGTCTGGGCTATACGGCGGGTGCGATATAACCTCCCATCCAAGCTCTCGGAGCTTCTGGCGCGTCGTCAAAGATGTGTGCGGCCTGGCATTGTCTTGATAGAACACAACACCCTTCCTTTGGCCAATTCTGGCTGCTTCTCGTCGATCGCCTGTTTCAATCTGGTCAGTTGTTGACAGTGTAGGTCCGAATTGAGTGATTGGCCCGATGGGAGCAGCTCATAGTGGATAATTCCCTCCCAATCCCACCAAACACACCTTCTTCAGGTCCAGTAAAACCTTCTTGGCCGTTAATCCGGGCTTGGCGATCGTTTGGACCGGCTCACCACGCTTGGACCACGATCTATTTCGCCTGTTGTTCTCGTATGTGACCCATTTTTCATCGCCAGTCACCATCCGCTTAAAAAATGGGTCGATTTCGTTACGCTTCAACAAAGAATCGCAGGTATGAATTCGGTCCAAAAGGTTCTTTTGCGTCAATTCATGTGGCACCCATACGTCGAGCTTCTTCTTGAGACCAGCCTTATGCAAATGGTTCCAAACGGTTTTCTGGCTAATCTTCAGTTCCTGGACAATGGAATAAGTGCTCGCATGCCGGTCCGACTCGACGATTTACATGATTTTATCGACATTTTCGACGATTGGCTTACCAGAGCGTGTCTCATCTTCGACGTCTATATTATTAGAACGGAATCGTTGGGACCACCGCTTTGCTGTTGCATTCGATACTGTATTGGGTCCGTAAACAGCACACAATTTTTTGGCCGCCTGCTCCGCTTTTTCCTTTTAGTCGTAGTGGTATTGAAGAATGTATCGAATTTTCTCTTTTTTTACCTCCATTTTGGAATACTCTAACACACAACTGGCTTCACCAAATACAAAACTGTCAAAGAACTTTTTTTAAAGCGTTGTCACCTTTAAGTTGTAGTATAGAATGACCAGATGCGACGTATACATCGTGAGATATGACGTCACTAAAGCCATCTAGCGGAAAACGCTCAAAACTTTTTACTTAACCCAATATTTTCATCTTCCTCAAAATCTGCTGGAACATTTTCTCTGAGCATATCGTCCAAAGGGGAAGTTCTGATTCTTGTGGACCACCACCAGTACCTTTTAATGCTTTTTCATGTGCCGTAAAATTTTTTTTCGCCTGTGTTTTCCAACGTTGATACGCACCGCGTACCTCCTTCCATTCTTGCCTAACTCCGATTGCCGATATTGTTTGGGCAATATTTTTCCATTTTTCCTGCCGGGAACATTTATTTTTTACACTATTGCTCTTGTCTTCCAGTATACTTTTATTCTGGAAGACTAAATCAATTGTTTTCTTTTCTTCGGCAGAAAAATTTTCCCTTCTCTTGTCACTCATCTATAAAGATACGAACATGTATATTTATTAAAATTATCCGTTGATAAGAGCAAGCAATGAATAATAAATAAGCAATGTAACAAAATTATAAGATTGAAATGTAAATTAATATAATGAATAAACTTACTATACACAATTTGACAATATATCAGAACTCCACTTCGCGAAAATCGTCAACGAATATTTGAACATCGCTGTACGACGCGCGTCTCGTACTCTTGCCGCATCCACATTACACGATATGAAAAGAACCAATAACCACATACTGCACGGAAACGAGCACTGTTATTGGTTGTTATTTCGTCTTTAGGTAATAGTGCTTTGTTCTTACATTCTGCATACGAGCGCTAACAAACGCACCTACATCTCGCGTATTTAGAAGCGTATATGGCAGCGTATATGTTAGCGCGTTCTGAATATAGGCCTATATCTTAAATTCGAAATCTTTGATATTTTTCTTCTCTTGAACGGAAAGAAATAGAGTTTTTATCTTTGCGGCGCAACTTTCAGTAGCCGAGGCTGCAACCAGCACAATTTTTGTATTTTCGAAAAAACAAAATGGCGGTGCTGGCCAAAAATTGTTTTTTCTTAATTGTCGCTTTGTTTTTTGAGATAGACGATTGGTTCTTGAGGCACAATGTGGCATAAACCTAGCACAACTCAGCACAATTTCGTTTCTTGCGAAATTACGAAATGGCGATGCTAACTTCACACACATATTAAAAGCTGCAAATGCTTTCTATTGCGAATAAGGGTGCATTCCGATAGAGAAAGAAATAACAAAGCGGAACAGTAATAAACAAAAGAAATGGCGGAAAACTAATCAATCAGAAATTCCGTTCCGCTTTTTTGTAGATGCTTTATTTTGTAGTTCTATGTTTTTATGTATTTTTATTGCCTTCATCGCGCTTAAGCAGACCATATTACCTATTTATATTGACGTTTATAATGCATGTTTATATGCATACTAATATATATCCTCACAAAAAATACATCGAATCTATGTGGAACACATTCACGTAGAATCCACAAAACCACATGGATTTCACGTGGATACAATGTTCCTATCTTCGTGGAGATATCCGCACTTATACTATTTAAGAACGCTTGTATATTATACAAAACTCACATACAGAAAAATTTCTTTAGGTTTAATATTCTTACTTGTTCGATTTTGAGTTGTTTCATAAAAATATATTTTTACAATATTATTTTTAGAAATAGAAACTACTTCATTGAAGAAAACCATGTTGATAAAAGATAGGATTTGAGATAACATTCTTCAAAAGTTTTTTCTAGATTTAGTAATTAAAAATTTTATTTAAACTTCCTTGAATTTGTTTCAAAATATTTCTTTTGTGAGTTAACCATTATAATCCATTTTAGTAATTTTGAAACATAGTCTATATTGATATTCGTCGCATACCGAATGTTGTTGCGTTGTTTTAATGTTAGATAACATGTTATATATACATGTTATATTCCCAGACAGCACACGGATGTCCATTGGACGTCCGTTATATGTCCATTTTCTTTACAAAAGACGTCCATAGAAAGTACGTTTGTCACAACTTCGGACATAGGACGTCCGATGGACATACATCGGATGTCCTACAGGTCCGATGTCCAATAAGGACATCCTTGTTACGTCCAATTTATGTCCACGGACGTAAATCGGACATATGGACATAAATTGGACGTTAAACGTACACCCATTGGATGTCCGGTGCTGTCTGGGATTAATGTTATATCTATGTAGTGTATTATGTCGAATATATCATGCATATGTTAAAGAAGTTATATATAATTATTAAGAAATATACAACCTACAGGGTGCGTACGGTATTTGAGGACACTCATAAATGTGAATGTAATTTCTGGAAAACAATTTCATTTGTTTTTTTCTTGTCAGATCATCAATGGAGGACTATAAAATAACGCAAAAAATGAAGAGACGTGCAGTTATCGTCGCTATATGCGCAAAACACCGATTTAGAAATCTCCAATTTTCTCAATTGCGCCCGATCATTCGTACATAAGGTTCGTCGTGAATTGGAAGCATCAGCTGGCGATATAGAAACTGTTGCAAAACGCAAAAAACATGAGGAACACTACTAGAAATACACAATTTGTCCAACAAGTGCAAGAGATCGTTGACGAAAGCCCTTCAAAGTCCATGAGGGCTATTGCGAGGGACCTGAATGTCTCTGAGAGCCTAATCCGTTGAGTTGTCCACGAAGACCTCCGCTATACGTCCTACGTTATGCGCAGAGGACAGTTTATGTCGGCACAAACTCGGGAACAGAGACTTATCCGAAGAAAACGTCTTTTGAACAAGCTTAAGCACCCTGAAGTTCCTAACATGTTGTGGTTTTTTTCTGACGAAGAAAATTTCGACCAAGACCAAAAAATCAATCGGAGAAATGACAGGTGGTTATGCTCACATCCTACAGAGGTTCCCCGTGTTATGCACACGAAGTTTCCAGCAACTGTCATGGTTTTAGGAGTTGTGAGCAACGAAGGACATGCTATGCCACCTCACTTCTTTCGTCAGGGGCTTCGGGTGAATGCTACCGCCTACATCGAGGTTTTAGAAACAGTTGTGAAACCCTGGATTGATAGTGTACGTGGGGATAGACCATACATATTCCAGCAAGACTCTGCTTCTTCACACAAAGCCATAACGACACAAGATTGGATGACCGAAAATTTCTATGACCACATTACTCTAAACTTATGGCCACCTAGCTCCCTAGACCTTAATCCCCTGGATTATTACGTATGGGGCGTAGTTGAGCGGGAGACCAATAAACATCCTCATAATAATATTTCATCACTGAAGGATGCTATAACAACAACAATGATCAAAATGAACAAAGAGCATTTGATTCGGGCATGCAATCGTTTCCGACCCCAGATTGAGTCCGTTATTGCCTCTAACGGGGATTTTATTGAGTAATTGTATAGTCTAGAAGTCAATTAACGTCGTGTAAAAATTTCATGGAATTATAATAAATTTTGCAAAAGATATGAACAAATCAGTTTTAATGTCAATTTGTCTTCAAATACTGTACGCACCCTATAAGGGTATAATAGGAGTACAAATAAGTTTCCGCCGTTTTCTATCAAAAATTAAGAATTTATTGTAAAAGAACGGTACATTACGTTTTATTCAAAGTATTGTCCATCACTAGCCACTACTTTTTCCCATCTTTCTGGCAACATTCGGATACCACGTCGGAAGAACTCTTCATCTTTTGAGAATCCACGAATCGACCCAATTTTTAGTATCTTCATATGATATAAAGCGCTGCTTACACAGGCCATGTGCCATCGACCGGAACAAGTGATAATCGGAAGGGGCAATGTCTGGTGAATACGGCGGGTGTGGTAGGACTTCCCAACTAAGTGTTTCCAAATAGGTTTTGACCGGTTTTGCAACATGTGGCTCAGCGTTGTCATGTAGGAGAATAATTTTGTCATGTCTGGAGTAGTAATGGGCGCGTTTTTCCTTGAGTGCTCGGCTCAGTCTCATTAATTGTGTTCGGTAGAGAGCTCCAGTAATGGTTCCGCTCGGTTTGAGCAACTCATAATACACGACACCAAACTGATCCCACCAAATACACAGCATGAGTTTTCCATGAATATTCGGTTTGGTTGTCGATGTTGAAGCATGGCCAGGTGGTCCCCATGATTTTCTCTTCTTTGGGTTATCGTAGTGGATACATTTTTCATCACCAGTGACTATACGATGCAAGAAACCCTTTCTTTTATGCCTGGCAAGCAGCATTTCACACGTGCAAAATAGGCGTGCAACGTCTCTCGGCTTCAGTTCATATGGAACCCAAATTCCGTGTTTTTGAATCATTCCCAACGATTTTAAACGATGTGAAATTGCTTGTTGAGTCACTTCTAATGTAAGTGCAAGTTCTTCTTGCGTTTGGTACGAATCTTCTGGAGCATCCCAGATGCGCACAGAATAAAACGGACACAGCAAGTTGAATGAAACAGACACAGTAACAAACGGACATAGTAAGAAAAGGACACAGTAAGAAACGGACACAGTGACATTCGGATACAGTAACAAACGGACACAGTAGAAAACGGACACACGGTGGTTGCAATCGGACACAGTGACAATCGGACACAGTAGGAAACGGACACACGGTGATTGCAATCGGACACAGTGAGAAACGGACACAGTAAGAAACGGACACAGTGAGAATCGGACACAGTAAAAAATGGACACAGTATCAAACGGACACAGTAGGAAACGGACACACCGTGGTTGCAATCGGACACAGTAAGAAACGGACACAGTGACATTCGGACAAAGTAACAAACGGACACAGTAAGAAACGGACACAGTGACAATCGGACACAGTAACAAACGGACACAGTAGGAAACGGACACACGGTGGTTGCAATCGGACACAGTGAGAAACGGACACAGTAAGAAACGAACACAGTGACAATCGGACACTGTATCAAACGGGCACAGTAGGAAACGGACACACGGTGGTTGCAATCGGACACAGTGAGAGACGGACACAGTAAGAAACGGACACAGTGAGAATCGGACACAGAAAAATGGACACAACATGAAACGGACACAGCAGGAAACGGACACACTGTGGTTGCAATCGGAGACAGTAAGAAACGGACACAGGAAGAAACGGACGCAATGACAATCGGACACAGTAACAAACGGACACAATAGAAAACGGACACAGTAGGAAACGGACACAATAGGAAACGGGATGTGAAAAAAGTGAAGAAAAAGTAAAATCTGATCGTACGTGCATTATTTATGTGTATTATTGCTGAATCGACTCATCTTTTCATACTGTGTGGTCACTTCTGCACTTGTGCAGATTGTTCTAGTTAAATCATGCAAGATAGTGATGATATTAAAACTTGTTCAATTTGCAAAGCACAAATTTCATCGGTGTACAAAATATATATACCATAAACATGTCTTACTTTTATTTGAAGAGTATAAAAACATTTAGAATTGTCAGCATCTTTTTTAATACATATTCTTTATGACGTTTATCGCACACATTCTGAGACAGTAGATTTGTTGCCATTATAACAGTATTATATATGTTAAGCACTACGTACTGAAATGTGTTGTAGACTAAGGCTGTATGCAAGATTAGGTTGAAAGTATTTACTGCTAATTTCTCACAATACTTTAAGGTGAATTATATAAAAATTACTTACATGCTAATATTCAGAAATTATTTTCTTTAATAATATGTATTGGGTGAGTGCAAAAGTTCGTGCGGAGTTTGTGAGTAAAAGTCACACAGTGATTAGGCAAACAAAAATCTTTATTCAATCAATGATATATTCTCCATCGTTTTCTATAATCTTTTCCCAACGTTCTGGCAGCATACGGATGCCTCGATCATAAAAACTGCGCGGTTTAGATTCGAAGAACGAAGAGACGCCGTTTTTTAAGGCCTCCAAAGAGTCAAAGTTTTTTCCATTTAAATAATTTTGCAATGACCGGAACAAGTGATAGTCAGATGGTGCGATATCAGGAGAATACGGTGGATGCGTTGAGACATCCCATTTCAGGCTCTTCAGTTTGCGCAGCGTCTTTTTCGAAACGTGTGGTCTGGCGTTGTCGTGATGAAAGACGACTCCCTTGCGATTTGACAAAATCGAACGTTTCTCTTTTATTTCTCGATTCAGATTGGTTAATTGGCGACAGTACTTGTCCGAATCAATCGTTTCGCCAGCGGGGAGAAGCTCGAAATAGATTATGCCCTTGCAATCCCACCAAACAGAGAGCATCACCTTCATCGGGTGCAAACTGGCCTTTGGCATTGCGTCACCATGCTCACCTGATTGTTTCCATGTCCGTTTGCGCTGAACATTGTTGTAGAGGACCCATTTCTCATCGCCCGTCACTAGTCGATCCAAAAACGACTCGTTATTGAGCCGCCCGAGTAAAGAAACGGCTGCAGAAATTCGCTTGATTTTGTTCTTCTCGGTCAGCAAATGGGGCACCCATATATCGAGCTTCAAATCGAATCCCATCTTTTTTAAACGCCGAAAAGCGGTTGATCGGTCAACGTTTAGTGCTGTAGCAACTTCTTCTGTTGAAATTCGCGGATTATTGAGCACTAAAGTACGCAAAACATCGTCATCAATGTCAGAAGGTCGACCAGAGCGTGGCTCGTCTTCAAGGTTAAATTCTCCGCACCGAAATTTAGCAAACTATTTTTCCACAGTTCGTTTAGCTGGTGCTTCATCCTGATAAACATCCTGAATGTTTTTTACGGCTGCGGCAACGTTTATTCCCTTCCGAAACTCGTAAAGCATAACATGCCGTAAATGCACCTTATCGATACTCATTTTTAAAGTGATATTTCTCGAAGCAGTTTGTATGAAAACAAATGATTTTTTTTTTAATAACAGCTGAAGACGTCACCTTTCCAACGTTATATAATATGTAGATGGAAGTATTAATGACAACACTTTACGACGCTTATAACTCCATCTATTGAAACTCTGCACGAACTTTTGCACTCACCCAATATTATAAACATTTCCCGAACAATGTGTGTTACATAATTACATAACAATTATATAACAAGCCAACAAAAGAACAGTAGGAAGCACGCATACGAAAATATAACGTATATCTTAAAATATATATGGTTATTTTTATCTGTAACGACTGCAAGGTTGACGTGCTTTCCGTTTAATAATTTGAAATTTCCAAAGGTCGATAAGTTAACAAAAGTTAGGGCACTATTATAGTATTATATTCTTGATAGTAAATAAAGTAAAAGGTCTAATATTATTTTTTCTTTCGACGAATAGTTAACGAGATATCGTAAATTAAATGTTGGAAAAGTTACCTCAAAAAGTTTTCCTCAAATATTTAAAAAATATTAGGCAAATAAAGAAATGTTTCAGACAAAAGTTGTTAAAATTAATTGGTGTAAAAAGAAGATATAATAAAAAATTGGACTTTCTATTTAAAAAAATTAAGTTGACCTTCAACTGACCTTGAAAATGCTCTCCAAATAAAAAACTGATAATGCCATTCTCTTTCCCCTTCGAAATCATGGAAAATGTGTTTTAGTTTTTTCGATATCTTTCATAGTTTTCAAAATTTTTTATCTGTTACGTTTGAAATTTAGCATCCTGTATAAGATGAATATTAGGCCCCGTCAAAAAAGAATTATTCTCTAACATTAGTTGAACACACAAGCACACACACATGTATATATATATGATATATATGATATATAACGTTATATTAAAATATTTTTCAAGGTTACATTGAACAATTTTTGCGAATATTTATCGGAATATCTAAAAACATTCTACATCAGGAACACGTAAATATGCAAGGTTAGTATTAACAATAATTTTTATATTTTACTAACAATTATTTTTTAAAAAGATAACTATCTTTATCATGCTCTAGAGAAGGAAAATGTATTAGACATATCTTTGCAAAATGAAAATGACAAAAATTATGGAGAGGAATTATTTGTTGGACTACCTGAAACTGTTTGTTATGAACAACATATAAATATGCAAAGTTAGTATTAACTGTATTATGTATATCTGACTTACATTCTTATTAACTTGCCTTATCACGCTTCAGGAAACGAAAATATTCCAAATATATCTTTGATAGACAATACTGGAAAAAATTGTGAAGAGAAAATACAAGTTACTATAGATCCCAAAGATATCCCAATAAATCTGTTAGAACCTAGGATTACTCTAATAAAGCTCACACGTCAAGACTGCGAAAAATATATTAAGAATAGTTAGCAACCATTAGCGTTTATTGAAAACACTATTCCATCAAAAGTAAGTATATATTGAAACGTTACTCATTATCGACAGATATAATATTTACACATTGAAACATTTATATAATGTTCCAGATTACACGAAAACGAAAAGCACGTCAACCTTGCAGTCGTTGCAGATAAAAATAACCATATATATTTTAAGATATACGTAATATTTTAGTATGCGTGCTTCCTACTGTTCTTTTGTTGGCTTGTTATATAATTGTTATGTAATTATGTAACACGCATTGTTTCGGAAATGTTTATAATACATATTATGAAAGAAAATAACTTTGAATATTAGCATATAAGTAATTTTTATATAATTCACCTTAAAGTATTGTGAGAAATTAGCAGTAAATATTAGGTTGTTCGGAAAGTTCGTTTCAAATTTCGCGCGCTCCACATTTCTATGTAATCAGTAAGAACGACGGTGCTCTAAACGATTTTATGTTTGTCAACAAACATTCCCGGATCTATGCGCCCGCTAAGGAAACTTCGCAGATCTTCCTAAGTGCAACTATTTCGTCAGAAATCAGTTTGAAAAATGGAGAACCAAAAAGTCCATTTTCGTCATGTGACGCTATATTGCTTTAAACGTGGCTTCACGGCTTCGCAGACCCTGAATGAGATGTTCTCAGTATATGGAGATGCCAGCGTCACTCACCAGACAGTTCGAAAATGATATCGAAGATTCGAAGCTGGCGATTTCAACATGGAAGATCAAGCTCGCTCAGGCCGGCCTCAGGAGGTTGATGAAACGCTTCTTATGGATCTCGTGCACGAAAATCCTCGAGTGACAGTTAGAGAACTCGCCGACACTCTGCACAAGTCTGTTTCCACCGTGCATGACCATCTGAAGAAGCTAGGATTCTCAAGTCGACTGGATGTGTGAGTGCCACACGAAATGAATGAACGGCAGTTGCTGGAACGTGTAAACGTCTGCGATATGCTGCTTCAACGGCACCAAAAAGCACCGTTCTTGAAGAGGATCATAACAGGCGATGAAAGTTGGATCCTATACAATTATGTTAGCCGCAAGAGGTCGTGTGGAACCAGCGACGCGTCTACGCAAACAGTGGCCAAGCCGGGGCTTCACGCGAAAAAGGTTCTTCTGAGTATCTGGTGTGATTTTAAGGGCGTGGTATATTATGAGCTTCTTCAACCAAACGAAACCATCAACGCGGCGAAGTACAGCCTTCAACTGGACGAACTGAAGACTGCTATCGCACGGAAGCGCCCTGAATTGGCCAACAGGCGTGGAATTGTTTTCCATCATGATAACGTCAGACCTCACGTTGCAATGTCTATCTGTAGGAAGCTGTTAGACTTCGAATGGGACGTTCTTCTTCATCCTCCATATTCTCCCGACCTTGCCTCATCTGACTGCTATCTATTTCTTTCTTTAAAAAATTTTCTTCGGGACAAGAAATTCGAGTCTTTGAAAGTCCTCAAAAGTCATCTTGATAAATTCTTCGCCAATAAGACCTTTTTACTTTATTTACTATCAAGAATATAATACTATAATAGTGCCCTAACTTTTGTTAACTTATCGACCTTTGGAAATTTCAAATTATTAAACGGAAAGCACGTCAACCTTGCAGTCGTTACAGATAAAAATAACTATATATATTTTAAGATATACGTTATATTTTCGTATGCGTGCTTCCTACTGTTCTTTTGTTGGCTTGTTATATAATTGTTATGTAATTATGTAACATACATTGTTCCGGAAATGTTTATAATACATATTATTAAAGAAAATAATTTCTGAATATTAGCATGTAAGTAATTTTTATATAATTCACCTTAAAGTATTGTGAGAAATTAGCAGTAAATACTTTCAACCTAATCTTGCATACAGCCTTAGTCTACAACACATTTCAGTACGTAATGCTTAACATATATAATACTGTTATAATGGCAACAAATCTACTGTCTCAGAATGTGTGCGATAAACGTCATAAAGAATATGTATTAAAAAAGATGCTGACAATTCTAAATGTTTTTATATTCTTCAAATAAAAGTAAGACATGTTTATGGTATACATATTTTGTACATCGATGAAATTTGTGCTTTGCAAATTGAACGAGTTTTAACATCATCACTATCTTGCATGATTTAACTAGAACAATCTGCACAAGTGCAGAAGTGACCGCACAGTATGAAAAGATGAGTCGATTCAGCAATAATACACATAAATAATGCACGTACGATCAGATTTTACTTTTTCTTCATTTTTTTCGCATCCCGTTTCCTATTGTGTCCGTTTCCTACTGTGTCCGTTTTCTATTGTGTCCGTTTGCTACTGTGTCCGATTGTCATTGCGTCCGTTTCTTCCTGTGTCCGTTTCTTACTGTCTCCGATTGCAACCACAGTGTGTCCGTTTCCTGCTGCATCCGTTTCATGTTGTGTCCATTTTTCTGTGTCCGATTCTCACTGTGTCCGTTTCTTACTATGTCAGTTTCTCACTGTGTCCGATTGCAACCACCGTGTGTCCGTTTCCTACTGTGTCCGTTTGTTACTGTGTCCGATTGTCACTGTGTCCGTTTCTTGCTGTGTCCGTTTCTCACTGTGTCCGTTTCTCACTGTGTCCGTTTCTCACTGTGTCCGATTGCAACCACAGTGTGTCCGTTTCCTGCTGTGTCCGTTTCATGTTGTGTCCATTTTTCTGTGTCCGATTCTCACTGTGTCCGTTTCTTACTGTGTCCGTTTCTCACTGTGTCCGATTGCAACCACTGTGCGTCCGTTTCCTACTGTGTCCGTTGGTTACTATGTTCGATTGTCACTGTGTCCGTTTCTTACTGTGTCCATTTTTCACTGTGTCCGTTTCTCACTGTATCCGATTGCAACCACAGTGTGTCCGTTTCCTACTGTGTCCGTTTGTTACTGTGTCCGATTGTCACTGTGTCCGTTTCTTACTGTGTCCGTTTCTCACTGTGTCCGATTGCAACCACCGTGTGTCCGTTTCCTACTGTGTCCGTTTGTTACTGTGTCCAAATGTCACTGTGTCCGTTTCTTACTGTGTCCGATTGCAACCATGGTGTGTCCGTTTCCTACTGTGTCCGTTTGATACTGTGTCCATTTTTTACTGTGTCCAATTCTCACTATATCCGTTTCTCACTGTGTCCGATTGCAACCACCGTGTGTCCGTTTCCTACTGTGTCCGATTGCAACCACCATGTGTCCGTTTTCTACTGTGTCCGTTTGTTACTGTGTCCGGTTGTCACTGTGTCCGTTTCTTACTGTGTCCTTTTCTTACTGTGTCCGTTTGTCACTGTGTCTGTTTCATTCAACCTGCTGTGTCCGTTTTATTCTGTGCGCATCTGGGACTCACTCGAATCTTCCCCCAATAATGCTTCCAATTCCGTGTCTTCGTACACTTTCGGCCTTTCACTACGTTCTTTATCTTCCACGTCAAACTCTCCGTTTTTAAACTTTCGAAACCATTCACAACTTTTCTCACTTAGAGCAGTCTCACCATATGCTTCTATAAGCAATCGATGCGCCTCAGCTGCAGATTTTTTCAAATTAAAGAAATAAATCAAAAGTTCCCGCAAATGACGCTTATTCGGCACAAAACTTGATATTTTCGCACGAAAGAAATTATGTGACGCTGTTACGGAGTCACTAATTCTTCAAGGTTATGTTGTCACCAGATGTCCAAACTTACGATATTACGTTTTACATTTGACAATTTCAACATAACTTTCTGGTGGGGCTATCTTTTGTCAAACGGCGGAAACTTATTTGTACTCCTAATAAGTACAGCAACAAAGTCAATTCCTTAAGTCTAAAAGCGTAAAGCTTCATTGTAAACTACGCCTTAAACTCAACCACTTTTATTGTAAACCTGGCCCTAAAGCTGAACTATTAGGCATACAAATGAATAATCCAATTTTTTCAGCTACATTCAAGGTTTATTTTAAAAGAAAGTAAATTAAATTGTTCAATCAAAGTAGTCGCCGTTGCTTTCTATAACTTTAAGCCATCTTTCAGGCAGCTGATGAATTCCATCTCGGAAAAATGTTACGTCTTTGGACACGATAAATTCGTCAAGCCATTTTCGGATCTCATCCACTGATTGGAAGTGCATATCGGACAAGGAGTGTTGCATCGACCGGAATAAGTGATAATCGGATGGAGCAATGTTTCTTGACTCAATTCTTGACTCAAGCAGATTAATTGACGTTGGTAGTAGTCCGCAGTAACTGTTTCACCCGATGCCAACAACTCATAATAAAGCACGCCCTTGATATCCCACCAAATGCAGAGAAGAACCTTCTTGCCGAAACAATTGGGTTTTGCGACCGATTTTGATGATTCGTCGGGATTTACCCATGACTTTCTGCGTTTCGGATTGTCATAGAGTATCCATTTCTCATCGCCTGTAACGATTTTCTACAAGAAAGACTTTTGACGCTGCTTATTGAGAAGAGAAAGACACGCTGCCACTCGTTGATTTTTGTTAGTTTCAGTGAGTTCATGCGGAACCCATTTTCTTTCTTTGTGGATCTTTTCCATCTCATGTAAGCGTTTGGAAATCGTTTGCTGTGTTACTCCTAACTGTTCTGCAAGCTCTTTTTGTGTTTGTGCCGAATTCTCAGCAAGCAGTTGTTCCAAATCATCATTATCGCACTACCAAGGGTCTTCAGGATGTTGTTTGTCGATTAGACTGAAATTACCGCTTTTGAACCGCTTAAGTCAAAATGCGCACACATCGTACGATACATCTTCGCCGAGAAAGGAACAAATCGATTCGCACGCTCTTGCAGCATTTTTTCCTTGTTGGAATTCATAAAGAATGCAGTGTCGGATATGTACCTTATCTGTTGCCATTTTCGACTGTACTAAGCTGAATTCTTTTGAAGGTTATGATAGGCCTTTCGCCAAATTATATGTTGTTTTTAATAGTTATATGTCAACATTGCATAATCACAAAAGAGCGGGAAAATCTATTCAATTTAAAATTGATTTCATAACTGCTTAAAATAATTTGGATTATTCATTTGTACACCTAATATATTTACTCTTTAGTATGGATCTGGTCTGATAGGTCTTGGAATGAGACATCGATCGTTTAAATCTAAGATAATCTTCTTATCTAATATATAATCTGTTCGTATTCAATATATATTATTGAATATTAACAAAACACTTATAAAAATTATTCTGCATAAATTTATCAATATCGCATACATTTAACGGCTTATCATGTGAAGATTCAAAACGTAAGATAAGATAAAATATTTAAGTATTATATGTATAAGAATAATTTTTAAAAATCCTATAATTAAAAAAATAAATATATTTGCAGCTGAAACTATCTTCAATAAAGTTTTCGCGAGCTTAATAAAGTTAATCTGATCATGATACAACTTAACCTCAATATTTGACTCAAAATGTGTTAGTATTTTTAATCCTAAATTTGTTTGATATTTAAATAAATATAAAAAGGTAATTACAATTTATGTGTTACATTGCAGCAGCTTGCTAAGGCTATGAGAAAATAATAAAGTCGTCGCATGGGGTCTTTAAGAGTTCATATAAAGAACATTATATCAAGTATTATATATTGGAGGGGAGAAACCTGGACCAAGGAAGGGCCCTTCTGGGAGGGGGAAACAACCAGGGGACGGGGATTCCTGCGGGGAATTCCAAGGAACTTGGACGGAACCATTCGCAGGGAGCCGAGGAAAGCGCAGGAAGGAAGCCAGCAACATGCGGCCGGAGCGGAAACTTGATCCCAGGTTGTTGGAGGAAAAGAGAAACGCAGGCAGCAGGAGAAGGAGAAGGAGAGGAGGAACGAAACCTTCACCTCCAACAAGGGAGGGCCCAGGAGGGGGACGCAGGGGGCGAGGCAGGGAATGCCAAAACCGCCGAGATCGGCGGCCGTCACCATCACGTGCCCCCGCGAGCGATATCATGAATTCATGATAGAGGCCAGGCACCGAATAAGACCTGCAGACCTCGGGATAACTACATCCCTGAGGGCCCGCAAGGCATTGAATGGGGCCATGTTAGTGGAGGTACTTGGCCTCGGCGCGGGGGCGTCCGCCGACCGACTTGCAGAGGAGCTCTGCAAGCTGGCGGCGGAGAAAGGCTCCAGTTTTCGGGTCCAAAGGCCGGAGAAGTTCGCAGTTCTGCGACTCTCTGGCTTGGACGCAACAACTGGGGCCGACGAGGTGGCGGCCGCCGTGGCCCTCGCTGGGGGATGTACGCCCGAAGAGGTTTCCACGGGAGGGATGGGCATCTCTCAGCGGGGAGTAGGCGTAGTTGTGGTGCGGTGTCCGTTGGCGGTGGCCGCTAAGGTCGCCGCCGCGGAGCGGGTCCCAGTGGGATGTACTCGCGCCGGGATGACGGCGCTGCCCGCTCGCGCAGTGTTGTGTTTTCGTTGTTTGAAACGGGGATACGTGCGCGAGCGGTGTACTAGCGCCGTCGACCGCAGCGGTCTCTGCTACTGCTGCGGTTACCCCGGCCACCGCGCCAAGGGGTGCGAAGCGCAGGCCGCGCTGCCCTGTCTGTGCGGACACGGGCAAGCCCTCTGGTCACAAGATCGGGGGACATACCTGCAGACCCCCTTCTGGGAGAAGGAAGAAGAAAGAATGGAGGAAGACAGGAGGAAAAGGAAAGAAGAAGCAAGAAGGGGAGAGGACCGGAAAGGTCACTCCCCAGGCAGACAAGGGAGGCACCGAGGCGGGGGAGGCCCGAACCCTCGCGGAGGAGCAGCCTGACCAGGCGCTGCTGACGGTGGGGACGGACCCAATTCCCTCCCCAACGAGGGACCCCAGGGGAAAGGACCTGGTGGGCGGAGGGGGGAGAAGGAGCGGGACTCCGTCTCCTCCCCCATCGACTGGGAGCCGGAACAGGAAGGGACCGCCACCTGGATCTCAGAGAGGGAAGAACAGAAGCCCCGAAGGAAGAGAAGGGGGACGGAGGAGCAGGACCCGGAGAGAAGGGACCAGGAGGAGGGACAGCCGGAGGAGGACTCGGACTCCAAAAGGCCCGACAAGGTGAGGAGGGTAAAGCCCGAGGGGGAACCTGAGGGCATACCCCCAACAAATGCAGACGGAGGAGAGTCGGTGGGAGCGCTACCCCCGACTTCCCTGGAAGACGATTCTCCCTCGTACCCCCGAGAGGAGGACATCGCTCTGGTAGGGACCCCCCGTCACTCCGCTGACTTCGAAAAGGTACCCGGGAATGAGGCCATCAAGGCCGAAACCCTCTTTTGGGAGACTGAAGTGGCGGTGTCGCCAGAGGTCTTCCAGGAGGAGGTGGATGTAGGCGGCCTGGAGGGGGCTTAGAAGGCTACGCTTTCAGGCTGCTCCGGGCCCTACAGGCCAACTTCGGCCGCGGCGTCCGGACTCAGGATCTGTGGGTGCACAGAATTCGAGAGCTGGGCGCCGGGCTGGAGGTGGCTTACGAGCCGCATTGGGTGCCGATACGCAATGATTGCTGGTTCGGCAGCCCTGACGGCTTGGTGGCCATGGTGGTAGACCCGCAGCGGGGACCCCTCCTGTGCTCTCAAGGAAAGGGGGTCCTCGTATGTGGCGGTCGACTGGGGGCCCATCACTGTGGTGGGGTATACCAGGTATGTCGGTAATTACTTTCCGGATTTTGTAACAGATGTCACTAGCCATAAGTATACAATGTTATGATTTGATACATATGTCATTTTATTCTACTGACATTAACCTCAAAACTACACAAGTTACGTTCCGCCAAAATAACAGCGTTATAGATTAATAATTTGTTGAAAATGTCGAGTTTTGTGCTTGAAAACGTGCATTTGCGGCACTTTTTCATTACTTTTCTTGTTTAATCAAAAGAAAAATGCTGCTGAAAGTCATCGTTTACTGGTAGAGACTTACGGTGAGCATGCTCCAACCATAAGAACATGTGAAACGTGGTTTCGACAATTCAAATGTGGTGATTTCAACGTTCAAGACAAAAAACGTCCTGGTAGGCCGAAAACGTTTGAAGATGCGGAATTGCAGGAGTTATGGGATGAAGACCCAACACAAACTCAAAAACAATTGGCAGAAAAGTTGAATGTGAGCCGAGTAGCAATTTGTGAACGATTACAAGCGATGGGAAAGATCCAAAAGATGAGAAGATGGGTGCCACATGAATTGAATGACAGGCAATTGGAAAATCGAAAAATCGTCATGAGCAGCAGTGAAATGCTGCTTCAAAGATATGAAAGGAAGTCATTTCTGCATCGAATAGTAACGGGTGATGAAAAATGGATTTATTTCGAAAATCCCAAGCGAAAAAATTCATGGTTATCACCTGGCGAAGGCGGCCCATCGACTGCAAGGCCAAATCGCTTTGGTCGCAAGACCATGCTCTGTGTCTGGTGGGACCAGGTTGGTGTCGTATATTATGAACTGTTGAAACCTGGAGAAACAGTTAATACTGATCGCTACCAACAACAAATGATCAATTTGAACTGTGCATTGATCGAAAAACGTCCACAATACGCTCAAAGACATGATAAGGTGATTTTGCAGCATGACAACGCGCCGTCTCATACAGCAAAACCAGTCAAAGAAGTGTTGAAATCACTTGGATGGGAAGTTTTATCGCACCCGCCGTATTCTCCAGACCTGGCTCCATCCGACTACCACCTTTTCGCATCGATGGGGCACGCGCTTGCAGAGCAGTACTTCGCCGATTTCGAAGATGTTAAAAAATGGCTCGATGAATGGTTTAGCTCAAAGGAGAAACAGTTTTTTTGGAATGGCATCCATAAATTGCCTGAAAGATGGGCAAAATGTATGGAATCAAATGGCCAATACTTTGAATAAATATATTTTAACTATCCATTGTAAATAACGTGTTTTCTTTAGCGAGAAAACCGGAAAGGAATTACCGACACACTTGGTAGTGTGGGCCCTCCGCCTCGCCGAACCCGAACAGGTGCTGGCCCGCCTCCCTGGGGAGAGGGAATTTCCCCTCCCCAAGAAATGGGTTCTCAGTCGACTGGACGCGGACAGGTTTCGGGTGGCCGTCCTTATGGCCACCTGGTACCTGGATGAGGGGCCAGGTGCGTGGGACCCCAGCCCCCTCAAAGGGACTGCGGAGATAGTGGATATCGTGGCGTCGTTGTGCGACGCTGCGATGCCCCGATCCCACCCCCGCCGGCGTAAGACCGCGTACTGGTGGACGGAGGAAGTAGCGGACCTCCGCGATTCCTCCGTCCAAGCCGGGCCAAGACGGGTATATTACCGGGCCCTGCGACGAGGCGGGAACGCCGCAAGGGGCGAAAGAGAGCTACTTCCGTGCGAGGGAGGCCCTCAAAGCCGCCATTGCCAAGGCTAAGCGAGTAGCCTGGGAGCAACTGGTGAGGTCCCTGGACGACGATCCGTGGGGGCGCCCGTACAAGAGGGTGATAGGTAAGATTCGCCCTTGGGCGCCCCGATCGACGGAGACATTGAACCACCAGGCTCTCGAGGGGCTCCTGGATGCCCTCTTTCCGAGCACGGAAGGGGGCCCTCCCGGGATCCCAGCCCCAGAGTTGGGGGAGGGAGACTGGGATTAGGGCCTGGAGGTGAGTCCAGAGGAGTTCGCCAGGGCCAGGAGGAAAATTGGGGCCAAGGGGAAAGCTCCTGGCTTCGATGGAATTCCTGGCCGCGCCTGGGCTCTCGCCCTCGGCGAGGGAAACCTGTCCGCGGCCATGCGGAGGGTTATGAGCGAGTGCCTCAGGGAGGGGCGTTCCCCCCCAGAGTGGAGGAGGGCCAAATTGGTCCTCCTCCCCAAGGAGGGCAAGACGCCCGGGAGTGCGTCGGCCTACAGGCCGATTTGCTTGCTGGACGAGGCGGGCCAGTTGCTCGAGCGCATCGTTGCCGACCGCCTAGTACAGCACCTATTCTCGGAGGGGCCGAACATCCACGACCGTCAGTATGGGTTCAGGCCCGGACGGTCGACGCTGGATGCGATCCAGTGTGTCCGGGACCTGATTTGGACGGTTGTGGAGAGGGGGGCGGGGTGTTACTGGCGGTGTCCCTCGACATCACCAATGCCTTTAACACCCTGCCCTGGCCGGAGATTGGGCGGGTGCTGGTGCATCACCGGGTGCCCGTCTATCTCCGGCGGATCCTCTCGGCATACTTCGGGGCAGGGACTTCGCTTTCATTATGGAGGGCGGGGTCCAAGGCCGACGCGCTATGGAGCGCGGTGTCCCGCAGGGGTCGGTTCTCGGCCCTCTGCTATGGGACATCGCGTTCGACCGGGTGTTGCGCCTCCGCTCCCCCTGGGCTGTCACGTCGTTTGCTATGCGAACGACACGTTAGTGGTGGCCGGGGGGAGAGCTGGGGGGAAGCCCGCTTACGCGCGGAGACGGCGATGGCATCGGTGGTGGGAACCATGAGGGACCTGGGTCTCAAGGTGGTGCCCTAGAAAACTGAAGCCGTGTTCTTTCACAACGGCAGTCGGGGGGCGTCGCCGGAGACACGGGTCCTGATCGATGGCGTCCACATCCGCGTCGGGCCGACGATAAAATATCTTGGCTTGACGTTGGACAGCCGGTGGAGCTTCAGTCCTCATTTTAGACAGTTGGCCCCCAGGGTGCGCAAGGCTGGACTGGCGGTTGCGAGTCTCATGCGCGCCCAAGGGGGCCAGTTTGGAGGGCTCGTCGCCTGTACGTGAATGCGGTGCTCTCGATCGTCCTGTACGGGGCGCCTATATGGGCGCCCCAGCTGCTGGTTCGGGGGTACCGTACATTATCGTACATGTCAGTGACCATCCAGGCCGGTTCCCCCCCGTGGAGCTCTTCGCCGGAGAGAGGAGAATCCTCTATTGGAGGGTGAAGGAGCTCCGCGGGGAGGGGGAGCTATCGGCCAGGGGCCTCAAGGCCTTGAAGCTCCAGGCCAGCGCACGGACCCTGGAGAGGTGAGCGGACATGTTGTCCGACCCCCGGGGGCCCGGGCGCGAAACGGCCAAGGCTGTCCGACCCTGCCTGTCCGAATTGACGGGCAGGAGGGAATGTGGAATGTCCTTCCGTCTGGTGCAGATGCTGACCGGGTACGGCTGCTTTGGTCGGTACCTGCAAAGGATTAGGAAGGAGCCCACCACTCGATGCCACCACTGCCCTGTGCTGATGGACACGGCGCATCACACCCTGGCTGTATGCCCAGCATGGAGCAGGAAGCGCCGTGTCCTGGCCAGGGCGGTGGGGTGCTGCGAGCGAAGAGGCATGGTCAGCGGCGGTCTCCCGCTGTGAGGACGTAATGTCCCGGAAGGAGGCCGCCGAGTAGGAGCGTCGACCGGGGAGGCGTCGCACAAGGCGACGCCAGGGTCGGCGCTCCCCGGGGGGGGGATCGGCAGCGGGCCGGAGGTAGCGTCGGTCAAGGAGAGGTCCCAGACCCGAAGAGGTCGGAAGTTCCCTCGGCCGCCTTGGGCCCGCCTCCGAGGGGGAGTAGGGATTAAATCCTCGCTCCCCTTTAGCCGCTGGACAAGTAGGGTAAGGGGGAGTGGTAATCCCAGTCAGGGCTGGACCCACTCCCAAAAATCCCCTCTCGATTAAACGAGGGGGGGTGTCCCCTTTCTCCTTAGATGAAACCAGAAGGCCAACTGGCCAGGAGCTGGCCAGGGACCGCGTCTCCCACTAATTTTCCTTGGTGAGGTAAAGGGGGACGCGGTACTAGAGGCGAGGGGTTCCCGGAGAGCCCTGGGGGCGGGGTGTCGGGGATGGAATACGGGAGTAGTTCCCCTGACTCCCCTCCCCACGGTCCGACAGGTAGACATCCCACAGGGGTTTTAGCCGGTAAGAGTCCGGCATAACCCCCGACCCCCCAAGGGTCGGGGGTATCCATGAGGATTTCCCCTGCGTGAACAGAAAAAAGTATCAAGTGTTATATCAAGATAGATAGTAAAGTGTGAATACGTAAGCTGTTACTCATAATTTATATCTTTTAATATAAGTGAAAAATTAATATGTATATTAATTAATAGATATTAAAAGATGTAGCTAACATGCATACATTTTCTATATGATTATATTCTTATGCTGTAATATTCTGTTACAAACAATATTCGTTCACGAGGTTACTGCTGCTCGCTAAGAAGAAGACAGCACTGCATCAAAGATTCAAATCAGTGATCCGCATTGTTTTCTCAAGAGCTTGTATTACTATTAGTGCCTGCAAAAGTGAGACAATAAAGATCGGCTCCGCCAACGCTTTCGGGCAGATTCCCGCTAACGCCTTCGGACATCACGCATTCGAGCAGCTTCTCGCGATCACCTTGGAGCAGTTTTCCGCCATAGCCTACTAGCATAACCGCTTGAAACCGTACAACTTTGCTATTGGACATTTTCCCAAAATGCATTCTTACTGAAAATATTAGGGGGAGCCGATACTTTTCGACTAATGTATTTTCTTTAAACCAATTAATTGGTCTCATTATTTCGCGCACAAAAATATTAAGGTTATGATTACTGAAAACTAAATATTTTACAAGATATTTTACATTTTGTGTCAAAAAATTGTTAACTTCAAACCTTTATAACTCAAAAAGTACTTAATGAAAAATGTTTTATTATAGTGTTTTGGAAAGCTCTCGAGATAAGCTATAAGAATATGCAATAAAATGTTGGGAGTACCATTTAAAAAATAAGATTGACCTTGAAATGACCTTGAAGGATATGGTCAAGATCAAAGTCAAGGTAATCATCTTACTCCCCGCTTGAAACCATACAATTTTGCTATTGAACATTTTCTCCAAAATGCATTCTAACTGAAGATATTAGGGGGGTCCGATATTTTTCGATAACCCTGTATATCTGTGTTTGCTGGGAATGTTCTGTGAATACTATAAGGACATATTACATAAGCACAAGTCACAAGAACATCGTTGGAGTCATTGGGATAACTGCGTGCCACTCGACTGTCAGGTTTAAGCAATGCCTAGCATGGTCAGCACATGGAGCGATGACCACTTGGAGTCGAAGCTGTCTTATGGATGCAAGACGAAAAAATTAGGAATAAATCTTTTACATATACAATTTTGTACATATACCACAATAATATTACTGTCATATAACATTTTAGTAACGTATGATATTTCTGTTATATAACTGCAACTTTCTATGAGTGGGAAATTACAATTGACATGTATATTGCTTGTAACGTATACGTTATATTACGTGTTACATTTCGTTACATTACGACGATGTAACTGTTACGTAACTGTATTTATTGGGTATATACAGGGTTTTTCAATTGGTGCGGGTCAATGTTGGCGGCCTGTGGCGGCTATGTTGTTTTGGCGGCGTCTGTCTGACCTGTTGTTTATTATTCAGTCATTGATGCCAAATCACCATGACAAGTTACACGATTGAGCAGCACGTTCAAATGATAAAACTTTATTATCAAAATGTGTGTTCGTTAGTGCAAACGTTGCGCGCGTTGCGCCCATTTTACGGCAGACACGGTGGCCCTTCAAAGTTAACTCTCTAACGTTTGGTGACCAAATTCGAGACGACCGGTTCGATAAACGATCAGCCAACAACCGTACGTCAAAGAAACGCCAGATCGGCCGAGAACATCGCCGCTGAAAGTGTGCAGGAGAACCCGAGGCAGTTAATTCCTCGCCGTGCACAAGAACTCGGCCTTTCGCAGACTTCAACTTGGCGAATTTTGCGTCGGGACTTGGGCCTGCACCCGTACAAGATCCAATTGGTCCAGGAGCTCAAAGTTAATGATCATAGACAACACTGTTTGTTCGCTGACTGGGCTTCGGGGCATTTGGAAGAGGACCCCAATTTTGGCCGAAAAATCATCTTTAGCGATGAGGCGTATTTTTGGATGAATGGCTATGTTAACAAGCATAATTGCCGTATATGGCACGACGCCAACCCACACGAGGTTCAGCAGGTAGCAATGCATCCACGAAAAGTTACTGTGCGGATTTTGGGCCGGCGGCGTCATTGGTCCGTACTTTTTCGAAAACGACGTTGGTGAGGCCTCACCGTCAATGGCGAGCATTACAGAACGATGATAACCAATTTCTTTTGGCCCAAATTGAACGATATGGACGTGGACGACATGTGGTTCCAGCAGGACGGCGCTACGTGCCACACAGCGGATGCCACGATGGACATTCTGCATGAACGATTTGAGGGTATGGTTATCAATCGCAGAGATGACGTGAATTGGCAACCAAGATCGTGCGATTTGACCCAGCTAGACTTTTTCTTGTGGGGTTTTCTGAAGTCGCAGGTTTATGCCAATAAGCTACAATCGACCGATGCTCTTAAAGTCAACATAACCCAGGCCATCGCTCAAATTCAGCCGGATCTATGCGGCAGAATCATTGAAAATTGGACCACTCGGATCCGTGCCACCGTGAGAAGCCGCGGCGGACATTTGAACGATGTTATATTCCACACATAATGGCATACATGGGCCTTTCAAATAAAAAGGAATTTTGTTAATACCTCACACATAGCTTGTTTTATTCCATTGCAACATCGACCCGTCCTTATTGAAAAACCCTTTATAAGGTACAAATAGAGAATGCATAAAGTAAGTAAAGAAAATAATGTAGCTAAATTAAAAGTAACACATAATGTTCAACATACAGGGTGTTCCGAAATTCGCGCATTCGGAGTACAGGACATGATATTTTATGCTAAAACGAATAACTTTTTCCTTCAGTAAAATTGCATCCGACAAGTAGTTTTTGCAGAAGAACGTGTTAAAGTTAACGAATAAGTGCTCTTATCTATGTAGTGCTCAGAGCCGGCTCACGCGCCTCACTCGCGTGTATCTAGTCAGTGAGTATTCTGGTATTCATAAGTAATATCTTTTAAGACGCTTATACGGCTCTGTTGTGATTAGTTGACAATATCTTAAGATTGTACTTAAGATAATTTTAAATAATAAGAATCAGCTATAAACAATACCGGGATTTCACAATTCTCAAAGTATATTACTATTTACATTTGTTTTTATTTTCAGATGATTTTGTACACTCAGACAATTTTTTATTCATTTATTACATAAGAAATAAAGGCAGTACTTATTTTATTAACTTTTCATTACTTAAGCAATACAATATGGAAGAAGGTCAAATCCCGCTATTGTTCATAGTTGATTCTTATTGTGGCGAATTCATTACGAAACGCCACGAGAAATAGAGACAAGCGGCTATGTTGTCCACGCGCCGCGCGGACCGCGTGCTCAAGCTCTCACAGTCGTTCTATGATAAACTAGTGGATATGATTTCGTTCGCAACGGCAACAGTACGACAGGCCAGTATGAAGAAAGCAGCACGAAAAGAGAAAGAGAAAAGCGAAGAGAATGGTCAGTTTGAAGGAATTACTGTTTCCGGTGATGGTTCGTGGAGGAAACGCGGATTTTCGTCGCTCTTCGGAATTACGTCACTGATTGGATGATTCACAGGCAAAATCGTCGATGTCGAGGTAAAATCGAAATACTGTAAGTCATGCAAGCACTGGAAAAGTAAAATAGGAACAACTGAATATGAAGAGTGGCATATAATTCACGCCGATGAATGTCAAGCAAATCATGAAGGCTCATCCGGTAAAATGGAGGTTGACGCTGTCGTTGAGATGTTCGAGCGCTCTGAAATTTTGCATGGTCTGAAATATGCAAACTACATTGGAGACGGAGATAGCAAAACTTTCAAAGGTATAATGGATAAAAAACCATATGATAATTTTGAAGTGCAAAAGAAAGAATGCATTGATCACGTGCAGAAAAGAATGGAGACCCGATTGAGAAATTTAAAAAAAAAAGTAAAAGGTCTCGGTGGAAAAGGTAAATTAACTGGCAAATTAATTGTTCAGTTGACAATTTATTATGGTTTAGCCATACGTCGTAATCCGAATAGTGTGGAAAAAATGAAAAATGAAATCTGGGCGACCTTATTTCATAAATTGTCAACCGACGAGAATCCGCAGCACGATAAGTGCTCTGAGTCTTGGTGCAATTGGAAGAAGGCGCAAGCGGCGAATTCATTGGATACCTTCCACCATAAATCGCCACTTTCACAGGAAGTTTTCAAGGCAATTAAACTGATTTATGAGGAGCTGAGCCGAGAAGAATTATTAAACCGTTGCTTAGGAGGTTATACGCAAAATAGCAACGAAACTTTCAATGCTGCAGTTTGGAATTTGGCTCCAAAATCGTATTCCAACGACAAAAAAGTCTTGAACATAGCGACAGATATTGCTGTGTGCGTTTTTAATGATAGTCTGACGGATATTCTATAGATTATGAAAGTTTTGGAGATGGACATTGGTATCCAGTCATACAATTTTTGCATGGAAGCCGATGCTAACCGCATAAAGTACGCTGAGCTGTCTTTGTCAGATGCGGCAAAGGAGGCACGTTCCAACTTAAAATCGGCCAGGAAACAAACTAAGGAGGAAAATTTGAACTTGGAAGGGCAATTTTATGGACCTGGGATTAATGATAAGAGTTTTCTAAAGTAGAATTTTTCATTTGTTTATGTCTATAACACATTTCAAAACTTCAAACGCGTTTTTCTCGAAATATGATTTTTCAAAACGGCATGCAGCATAACTCCAACAATTTTCGATCTTTTCATTTGAAAATTTAACCACAACTTTGAAATAACATTTCAAAGTGAACTACGTAGGGGATGTTCGATTAGTTAATTTAAACAATATTTATTAACAAATGACTGTCTTTTTTTTTGGTGAAAATTGAACGACTTTATTCAAACACTCGCCAATTATACAAAAATCAATATTTCTAAAATCCCCTACGTGATTCACTAGTTACACTCATGTAGATTACATAGATTTTTTTATTTTTTCCAGATTCAAATTGGCACCAGTTATAGTGCGTGCCGCAGATCGCCTCAAATTCAACATGCCTCGGGAGAATTGCTGCAGTGTCGCCATTTTGTAATATTTTCCTACAAAAATTGTTTGTAATATACTTAAATATATACTTAATAACTACCCCAAGTATTATTTTTCTATCACCTTTCCTTCCGCCCATAAAAAAATTGTCAAATAACCGCTTTTTTTTAGGCAGTTACAGTGGTGTTACCCCTTAATAACAGTATAATATAACAATTATTTCAAAGATCATGGCAATGATAACTAAACTGTTATCACTAATTTGTTATCACTAATCATATATAATTTTATTCTGTCATTATTTTTATTCACATTGTAGTGATTAAACAAATAGATTATAAATTAACCTCCATATATATAAAAATTACTTACCGGACAAACCATTAGAATCGCACGTGTTTGTCAGTCCTTCAACACTGACTCAATTGTTTCTAATAATTCTTTTTCTTCTTCTGTGTTTGTAGCAGGTGCAGGTATAAACAGTCTTCCACCTGTGCCTCTTGCATAAGCTTTGTTTTTCGCTCGTTCTTTTTTCAAATCTCTTTTTATTGCTTCGTATTTGAATTTTAATTGTTTTGCAGTTCGATGCTGTTAAGATAATATTATTAGGTGCGCAACTAAGTTCTCGCTGTTTTTTTGATGAAAATGCAACTTTATTGTGAAAAAATGGTTACAAATGAATCATTCAAAATATTGCCCATCGCTAGCGACAACTTTTTCCCATCTTTCTGGCAGAGCTCGAATACCGTCACGGTAGAAGTGTTCGTCTTTTGAGGCTATCCACGAATCAAGCCATTTTGAGATGTCTTCATATGAGCGGAACTGCTGATTAGCCAGACCATGTGCTATCGAACGGAACAAGTAATAATCGGACGGCGCAATATTTGGAGAATATGGCGGGTGGGGTAGGACTTCCCATTTGAGCGTTTCTAAGTAGGTTTTAACGGGTTTGGCAACGTGAGGCCGAGCGTTGTCATGCTGTAGAATCACTTTTTCGTGCCTCTGCTCGTATTGTGGCCGCTTTTCGCGCAGTGCTCGGCTCAATGGCATCAATTGAGTTCGATACTGTTCCCCAGTGATGGTTTCATTCGGTTTCAACAGCTCATAATAAATAATACCGCCCTGGTCCAACTAAATACACAGCAAAACCTTCGCAGCGTGAATATTCGGCCGAGCCGACGACGTAGAAGCATGACCGGGCAGTCCCCATGATTTTGTTCTCTTTGGATTGCTGTAATGAATCCATTTTTCATCACCCGTAACGATGCGATGAAGAAAACCCTTCCTTTTTTGCCGCTGGAGCAGTTGTTCACAGGCGAAAAAACGACGCTCAACGTCTCTTGGCTTCAAATCATAAGGAATCCAAGTTCCTTGTTTTTGAATCATTCCCAACGCATGCAATCGCTTGGAAATGGCTTGGCGGGTAACTCCTAATGCTGAAGCAAGCTCTTTTTGCGTTTGGCACGGATCCTCATCGAGCAATGCCTCCAATTCAGCGTCTTCGAAGGTTTTTGGCCTTCCTTCACGCGAACGGTCGTCAACATCGAAATCACCGTCTTTGAAGCGACGGAACCAATCGCGGTACGTTGTTTCACTTAGAGCAGCATCTCCGTAAACTTTTTGGAGTTCTCGATGCGCTTCAGCCGCCGTTTTCTTCGAATGAAAGAAGAAAAGCAACACTTCCCGCAAATGACGATTATTTGGCACAAAATCAGACATTTTCACACAACCAAAAGTATATGACGTAAAAACAAAATCACTAATGTGTCAAAGCGGTTTGTTTACCATATGTCTAAGCTTGGTTCATGACGTTTTGGTTATGTCACAATCGACCAGCACTTACTACTGGAGCCATCTCTTGAAAAACAGCGGGAACTTAGTTGCGCACCTAATAGTACTTATTTCTTTTTATTTATTTATATATTGCATATTGTATCCGCATAGTAATAAAAGAGAAATTAACTTGTACATACTATGCTTGTAGTGGAGCTGTTGAACAAAATTTCTATTTTTTGCCATGTCACATCTTTTTTTCTCCATGTGCAACCATCAGTTTTTTTACACTCAATTATATTTTTGTGTTTGTTGATTAATTTTAATAATAATTGCTTATCACAAGCAGTAAAATTTGAACCTCTTTTATCTTTTTTCGTGTCCGTTGTAACACGTTCACTGGTTTATTTCATTTTTAGGTTATGTCACTCAAATCAAAACGATATAAAGTAAAGGAGGATTCACACAACGTCAGATCGGATAACCAATCAGAAACGCACAACTTTACTAATAGTACTACCAACCCACGTCAAAACGAAAGTAACTGACTGTTATTTAATTAATAGTCAACAATGCAGTGGATAAACGCATAGACAGATGACTAGAACAATAACTCTTAGCTACCTCTTAACTTTCAGTTAAGTAGCAATCACTTTTAGCTGAGCATTGATAAACCGGCCCTAAGACTCGCTATATCCTGAACAGTCAGGGTTTACGATCCCGCATAGCCGAGAGCATCGCTCACCAACGGCCTCATCCTGTCATCGGCTAAATCCTTTCCTTCAAGCGAGGAATCCGAAGGAGTCCTCCCTACTCAGACCTCTAAGCTTGCTGGCAACCCTCCCACAAAGCCACATCGCCATCGCCATCACAAGAGGCGATACATTGGTCCCAGGGAGAAGCCGCCGGTGAAGAGAAGGCTTGATAACCTTCTCGACACTCTCTTCGGCGAAAGTTCTCTAGCTACCAGTTCCTCCTTGCCCCCGGCCTTCCGACCAGAAATACGGAGGATTTGGTTTTCTGATCCTGAGCCCGACGAACCAAGGTCTCCTCTTGCTTCACCATCTCAAGACCACTCCCAGAGAGTCATTCTCATTCCCTGGGGATTGATCCCGTTAAGCTTCTCGCTTAGGAGGCGAACTAAGCCACCAGCGTGCTTTGAGGCACTACGGGCGATACAAGCCCGAAAGCCTCAAGCCACGTTCACAACCTGCAGCACAGGGACTCAAACCTCTCTCAGGAAGAGGCGAGCCCGGTTGGTACGCCCGAATATTAAAAGACCACAGTGACCAAGACTTTCCTCACGAAAATCATGTCTATGTTCAAAAACACGATGGACATCCCCCAAATGTAATTAAAGCAAATACATGATCCTTTAAGGTTCCCAAGCCTTTAATTACTCAATAGCCAAATATCCCCTTGCGATCATATACACAACATAATTAGTAACACGCCAAAATTGGTGACCCCGACAAAAGGGATAAGTTATCACATCAAAAATGCCGATCAACAGATCACCAACGAGGGAAACAGATGGACCAGGAACATCCAATGAAGACTCCCACGGAACACGATGACCGGGATCCAGCATCGACAAAGTCGCTCTCCGTGCCCCTCCCTTCTGGCCTAATGAACCAGATCTCTGGTTCGCTCAATTAGAGAGCCAATTCATCCTCAGCGGAGTCACAGAAGACTCCACCAAGTATTGGTGGACTCCACCAATATGTTCACGTTCTCTCTCAACTTGATGCAAGATATGCAAGGGAGGTCAGTGACGTAATCATAAACCCACCTGAAGCGGACAAATACGCTGCAATAAAACGACCTTAAATACAACGCGTGTCAGCCTCACAGGAACAGCGAATACGACAGTTGCTGGAACATGAAGAGCTTGGAGATAGGAAACCCTCACAGTACTTACGACACTTACGAAGCCTGACAGTCAACATTCCCGAAGCATCCCCTTGAGGATATTGCAGAACAAGCGGATCGAATTCAAGAAGTGACCAGTCGTTCAATAGCAGAAGTCACCACGACTTTCATGGAGAAAAACCTATTTGAACAACTCAACAAACTCACCCTAAAGGTAGCAGAGCTCGACAAACGGTGGAATCTACCACAGCAACGCGATCGCCGACGTAGCCGATCTCGAGAAAGAAAGAAAACCCAACCTATGATCTGCTATTATCATCGACGATTTAGGGACAAGGCCCAGAAATGTGCACAGCCTTGCACCTATCAAAACCCAAAAGCTAAGGGCAGTCATTAATGGCGGCCGGTGATACTGCCCACGAGTCACGCCGCCTTTTCGTCACGTATCGAAAAACAAAGAAATCGTTCCTCATCGACACAGGATCCGATGTCAGCATATATCCACGCACCGTAATTCAAGAGTTCCGTTATCCTATAACGCTCACTCTATTTACGGCAAACGGAACTGCCATACCCACTTATGGCTGGATCACAACAGAGCCTGACCTGGGGTTTAAACGCGCATTCCCATAGCGATTTATAATTGCCAATGTGTCCTACCCCATCATCGGAGCAGATTTCTTAGCCCACTTCAATCTTATACCGGATATTCGAGCAAGGAAACTCATCGATGGAACAACTGGTCTTACAACGAATGGAACGCTCCAAGGCAGCAATGAGCAATCAGTGAAGAGCCTCAGCATCGGAAACGCATATCACCAGTTGCTAAAGGAATTTCCGGATATCTCAAGGCCAAACACCCCTAAAAGGGAAATAAAGCACACAACATTATAGTGCACATAACAGTGCATTATATAAAAACAACCAAGGGACCGGCGGAGGCATGCCGACCAAGACGATTAGCTCCAGACCGACTGCAAGCAGCTAGAGCAGAATTTGATCTGCTTCTACAAGAAGGCATCGTCCGCCCCTCAAAAAGCCCCTGGGCATCTCTTCTCCATATGGTGCCTAAGAAAGACGAATCTTGGCGACCATGTGGAGACTATCGAGGACTCAATGCAAGGACAGTACCAGATCGATATCCAGTCCCACACATTGAAGACTTTTCACAAAACTTGCACAATAAAAAGATTTTCTCCACCATTGATCTAGTGAGAGCATACAACCAGATCTCGATGCATCCTGATCCAAAAAACGGCCGTAACAACACTATTCGGATTCTTTGAATTCCTTTACATGCCTTTCGGACTCAGCAACGCAGCACAAACCTTTCAACGACTTATCAATGAAGTTCTACATGGATTAAACTTTCGTTACGCGTACATCGATGACATACTGGTCGCATCCTCAACTGAGGAAGCACATACAAAGCACTTGCAAGTACTGTTCACAAGACTACAGGAGTATGGCGTCAAAATCAACCCGGCAAAATGTACCTTAGGAGCCAACTATGTACGTTTCCCTGGTCTCGGAAAAAGGAACCGAACCTCTACCTGAAAGGATTGCGGCTATCAAGGAGTTTCCCAGGCCAACCAATGTCAAATAACTCAGACAGTTCCTAGGGACGTTCAACTTCTACCGCCATTTTATCCCAGGTGCCGCTAGGGACCAAGCCTTACTCAATACTCTTCTCGGAGGACCAAAGACCAAAGGCAAGACACCTATCAATTGGACAGACGATTATAACTCGGCGTTCAACAAATGCAAGAAGAGTAATGCGGGCCACTATTTTAGCCCACCCACATCCATCAGCAGAATTGACACTGACCACAGACGCATCCGATACAGCCATGGGAGCAGTAGTACAACCAAAGGTTACGAAAGAATGGCGACCACTAGCATTCTTCAGTAAAAAACTAAGTCCAGCTCAAACGAAATACAGTCCATACAGTCCATGACCGAGAGCTGCTGGCTATCTACGCCGCGATAAAATACTTTAAACATCTACTTGAAGGTCGAGGTTTCACGATCTACACAGATCACAAACCACTCATCTACGCCTTTCGACAAGATCTTCTACACGGATCTCCACGGCAGGTACGTCATTTGACGTACATTTCGCAATTTTTCACGGACATCCAACACATCTCAGGGAAGAATAACATAATCGCGGATGCGCTATCCCGTTTTGAGAGCATTCAGCCTGTGGACCTCGAAGTACTAGCGAAAGCTCAAGAGACCGATCAAGAGCTCAAAGACCTTCTTCAACAAACAACATCCTTAAAACTAGAAAAACGTCCAATACCAGGATCACGACAATTGATCCTCTGCGATATCTTGACACTATTAGTTCGCCCATACGTTCCAAAACCATTCCGTCAGCAAGTATTCCATTCCTTGCACGGATTGGCACATCCAGGGGTTAGAGCAACGATAAAATTAATCTCACAGAAGTTCGTATGGCCAAAAGTACAAGCTGAATGCAAAGAATGAGCGCAGATGTGCATCCAATGCCAAAGGACAAAAGTTCAACGCCACGTACAATCACCAATAGGCAGTTTTCAACTTCCCACACAACGATTTGAACATGTTCACATATATATTGTGGGACTCCTACCGATGTCCAGAGACTTCAAGTACTGTCTCACAATGATTGACCGACTCACGCGTTGGCCCGAAGCAATTCCAATACCGGACATCACAGCCGAAACGGTAGCAAGAGAATTTTTCACTAACTGGGTAGTACGATTCGGCACCCCACTAAGGATAACAACGGACCAAGGTCGACAGTACGAATCCGAACTCTTCCGGCATCTTAATCAATTAACAGGAACTAGTCGCTGGCGAACAACGGCGTACCACCCCCCAGCCAACGGGATGATAGAGAGACTTCACCGACAGCTGAAAATGGCCATAAAATGCCACCAGACATCCGCATGAGTAGATATCCTGCCCATTGTACTAATGGGTATCCGCGCAGCAATTAAAGAAGACCTACAGTCCACCCCGGCAGAAATGATCTATGGAGAATTGATACGTCTACTGGGGGAATTTCTTCAAGAAGTACCGAACATAACTCAGAGCACAAGCGATTTTATCCAAGAACTGCGACAAAACATGCAAAACCTACGGCCACAACAAATAATACGCCACGGACAACCAGCAATTTTTACATACAAGAAGATGGAAGAAGCATCACACGTCTTCATCAGGCAAGATACCCCGTCAACTCTTCAACTTACCTACGATAGCCCATACAAAGTACTAAAACGTACACTAAAGGTCTACAAAGTCAAAGTGAAGAATAAAACGATAAACATCAATGTAGATCGCCTTAAGCCAGCATATACATAAATCAAAATAATTCCGAAAGAAGCTGAAGAAACAAAACAGATAAAGGAATTATCAACAGCAGACGTTAAAACAAGGAGCGGAAGAGTATTCAAACCCACCGTTCGTTTCACGATAACAACCTATAATCAACGAAGGGGGTAATGTGGTGAATTCACTACGAAACGCCACGAGAAATATAGTCAAGCGGCCATATTGTCCACACGCCGCTAGGTGGCGGCGCGCAAGCTCAAGCTCTCACAGTCAAAACTAGGTCCCGGGAGGCATAATAAGGCTGTACCGCAGGCAATCTACAGCACACGTTCATCCACACTAGCACCTGCTAGAACTGATAGCATTCGCTCACATTTTTGGTGATATAGTTGAGTCCTCATTAAGAGTATAAGACTCGCTATATCCTGAACAGTCAGGGTCTACGATCTCGCATAGCCGAGAGCATCGCTTACCAATGGCCTCATCCTGTCGTCGGCTAAATCCTTTCCTCCAAACGAGGAATCCGGGGGAGTCTCTTCCCCACTTAGACCCCTGAGCTTGCTGGCAATCCTCCCAGAAAGCCATATCGCCATCGCTATCACAAGAGGCGAAACATTGGTCCCAGGGAGAAGCCGCCGGTGAAGAGAAGGCTTGACAACCTTCTCGACACCCTCTTCGGCGAAAGTTCTCCAGCTACCAGTTTCTCCTTGCCCCCGGCCTTCCGACCAGAAACACGGAGGATTTGGTCTCCTGATCCTGCGCCCGACGAATCAAGGTTTTCTGATCCTGAGCCCGACGAACCAAGGTCTCCTCTTATTTCACCATCTCAAGACCACTCCCAGAGAGCCATTTTCATTCCCTGGAGATTGATCCCGTTAAGCCTCTCGCCTAGGAGGCGAACTAAGCCACCAGCGTGCTTTGAAGCACTACGGGCGATATAAGCCCTAAAGCCTCAAGCCACGTCCACAACCCGCAGCCCAGAGATTCAAATCTTTCCCAGGAAGACGCGGACCCGGCTGGTCCGCCCGAATATTAAAAGACCACAGTGACCAAGACTTTCCTCACGAAAATCTATGTTCAAAAACACGATGGACATCCCTCAAATGTAATTAAAGCAAATACATGATCCTTTAAGGTTCCCAAGCCTTTAATTACTCAAAAGCCAAATATCCCCTTGCGATCATATACACAACATAATTAGTAACACGCCAAACTTATTATTTAAGATTGTCTTAAGTACATTTTTAAGATGTCGTAAACTAATCACAACAGAGCCGTATGAGCGTCTTAAAAGGCATTTCTTATGAATATTAGTCACTGATTAGGTTCATACGAGTGAGGCGCGCGTGCCTGCCTTGCGGCACGAGCGCCACATAGGCAAGAGCACTTATTCGTTAACTTTAACACGTTTTTCTACAAAAACTACTTGTCGGACGTAATTTTGCTAAAGGAAAGAGTTGTTTATTTTGGCAAGAAGTACTATGTCCTGTACTCCGAATGCAGGAATTTCGGATCACCTTGTATAATATATAATATATAATGATATAATAATAATAAAATTGAATTTAAAGAAATACACAGAAATAAATAGGTAATTAGATGACGCGATTTTTAAATGTCATTCCACATAGCAAAAATGTTTGAAATATATCATGAGGATATTCCAAAGATGTCTAGATATCTGTAGGATATCTGTAGGATGTGATATATTTTAGAGATTTCTGCTGTGTGGGACTAATGTCTAATCGATGTCCATTTCATGTTTATGCAATTATAATTTTTCTTTGGTTACGTAAAAGAAAGAACTTTCGTAAATATTTATAAAAATTTAGTTCTTATAAAAATTTCTTATAAAATATTTTCTACTGTTATTGATTTTTAAAAATAATCATTCTGGAATGTAGTGATTTTATGCGGTTGACAACATTATGTTTTGTCACTGCAATATGAATTAATCTAACAATTATTTTATAATTAATATTATTGGCTGATGTTTGTGGTCTTCTAAATATGTTTGTTCTAAAATATGATTAAAATAATCTTTGGAATTAAATATATTTTGTTTAATATTTTTCAATACCTTCGCACATAATATAGAGAGAGCATTCTTTTTTTCCGTGTCTTTTCGATGGCTTCTTAAAATTTTTTCACTGATAATACATATTTCTATTATATCAGGTGAAGCATTAGTAAGAGCTCTTCTACATTTTAATATTTGCAACGAGGACAATATCTTTACATCTGTCAACTGTCCCTGACATTTTTCACATCGTAAAAATTTACCTATTGCTTTTGATATAAATCCTGCAATGTACATGATTACTTCGTTAGTGTATTCGCTTAAATTATTTTCAAAATTGATGCAATAGTCGTGATCTAAAAGAAATGTATCGATTTCGGTAATGATCTCTTCGGGTTCTTTTAGTACACTGTTAGTTATTAATATCTTAGTGTTATTTAATAATTGATAATTAGCATTACGCAAAATGTTCACATCTGCTCACACTAATAACCGTTTAAATGCTGCTTTAAATTCCCAAATAGGATTATTATTATAAGGGTAGTCCCAGAAGTACCTGACCTAACAATGAAAACACAAAAAATTTGGGAGAAAATATCTCTATTTCTCTACATAGTCTCCTTTTAGCTCAATACACTTTTCCCAGCGATGTTCAATAGCTTCGATACTCTGTTTATAGTGGGAATCGTCGAGCTTCTCAAAATAGCCATCAACCGCAGGCTCCACCTCTTCATTGTTGGCAAATCTTTTACCACCGAGCCATTTTTTCAAGTTTGGAAACAGAAAATAATCCGAGGGGGCTAAATCTGGCGAATAGGGTGCGTGAGGAAGCAATTCGAAATTTAACTTATTGATTTTGGCCATCGCGATAACGGATGTGTGAACTGGTGCATTGTCTTGATAAAACAAAACTTTCTTTTTTGCCAAATGCAGCCGTTTTTTCTTGATTTTATCACTCAAACGCTGCAATAAGTTCGCATAATACTCGCTGTTGACTGTTTTTCCTTTCTGAAAATAATCAATGAAAATTATCCCACGCGCATCTCAAAAACTGACGCCATGACCTTGCCTACAGATGGAACTGTCTTCGCCTTCTTTGGAGCCGATTCTCCCCTTTCAGTCTGTTCAAATCTGGGCCCGGTGAACACGAACACTGCGGGAACCGGGGCGAGATTCGAAAGAATGCCGGTGGTCGCTCCGAAGCGACCGACGGAGCGCGTGCTGTGACTATCGTACCAATATTTCGCGACCAAGAAAAGACGGGTGAGGCACCAAGATGCACGTCAACAAGCTTTGTCTTTAATCTCCTTTAATTCGCTCGCCAAATACACGGATTCCGCACGCAGAGGCAAACACAAAGTTAATATATTGTTATCGTTTTATTTTGTAAGTCATGGGTATCAACCCATCAAAAGAGTCACGAAGAGATATTAGAATTCGTCGTCTCGAGTCCTATTGATTAATGTTATTTTCGTAGAGGGTCCATTTGAAAAATGATTGCCCCTCCCCTTCAAAGTCCGATACAGAAAGGTACGGTTTCACCGCGCGGAAAATCATCTCGGAGTAAGGCCATTGAAGAACCTTTTTTAATTTTTCTTCTAGCTCTACTAGTTCACGAAATATCGGCCTGGACAGATTGTTTAAACAACATCCTTCGTAAGTTATTTTCAAAAAACCATAGCTCCCGTCATTTTTACAATAAGCATATAAAAATATAGGTCGTTGGATTCGTCTTTTCGAGTCCTATCAACTGGAATTATTTTCGTAGAGGGTTTCTGTTTAAAAAATTTGAGCGCCCCGCCCCCCTCGAAGTCTGGTACGGAAAGGTTAGGTTCCACCGCGCGGTAAATCACCACGAGGTAAGACCATTGAAGAACCTTTTTTGATTCTAGCTTTTGATCCTATTTTTCTTCTAGTTTTGCTAGTTCACAAAATATAGGCCTGGACAGATTAAATCGAATACCCTACATACATATGTGTACTAAAATTCACTAACGTCGATAACAAATGATAACGTTCCCTACTTTTTGACGATCATCTCGATGTTGTCGACGCTTTGCAAGTTCATTAACGACTTCAGCATCCCCTTAAAAGAATGAGATATTTTTATTTGGGATGAAGTACCTCGGTATGCTTTAGAGATTGTAGATCGAACGTTGCGTGATATTATGAACAACGATTTACCTTTTGGTGGAAAAATTATGGTATTAGATGGTGATTTTAGACAACTTCTTTCGATCAAAATACAAGATATTTGAAGTGAAACAGTGAATTTTTCTATCAAATTTAGCTCCACCTGGAAATATTTCTTAAATTTTTCTTTGACGCAAAATATGCGAGCACTTTTGGAAGAAATTCAATTTGCAAAATTTTTATTAGACATAGGTGATGGAATATTAAATGATTCTATAAATAATATAGCAATTCCTAAATATTGTGTAGCACCAATTGATTCAAACATTGTAACAGATATATATGGCGATATAATTCATAAAACAGAATTTAATGACATCTCTCAACGTTATCTAGGAAGAGGAGAGTGTCGTGAGCGTGGAGCGTCAGATAGTTCAGTGGTCTAGAGCAGTCGCCCGGCAAGCGAAAGACCCGGGTTCGATTCCCGGTCTAGCGACTACTGCGCTCTCGATAATTTTCTCTCCTCGAAACGAAAATAAGATGCAGGTCCCGAACGCGCGGCGTCCCGTCCCCACCTAGTACGTCCTCCTTCTTTCATGGTTAGCTAAAAAGGCAATATTTTCTGCGAGAAATGCTGATGTAGAAATTAATAAGCATGTTGTTGAATTATTAGATGCAAGTGACGAACGAATTTATAGAAAATGCTACAGACAATGATAATAATGGAGATATTGTTGAAGCTTTATAGTAGTTAAACAAGGGGGATTCTAACTCACATTTCAAAATGAATTATCAAAATCCTGACCTTTTTAATGAAATATTTTCAAACCTGACTTTTTAATGAAATATTTTCAAACCTGACCTCTTTAATGAAATATTTTCAAACCTAATCTTTTTAAGGAAATATTTTCAAACCTGACCTTTTTAATGAAATATTTTCAATCCTGACCTCTTTAATGAAATGTTTTCAAACCTAACCTTTTTAAGGAAATATTTTCAAACCTGACTTTATTAATGAAATATTTTAATTAATACCCCCCTCTTTATCGATATCCTCTCTTTATTGATATCTCCCTATTTATTGAAACCCCCCTATTGGTACTCCCTCCTTATTGATATCCTCCCTTCTCCCCAGAGTTTTTTGATTCTATGAGCAAGATAGCGGTCGTGACATCACGCATATGTCCAGAGAAAAAGTGCCAGGTGTTGCTAGACTCGAATCTGGGCCCCACGGTTGTTATCGGACGCTCGAACCTCCTAGACCACTGTCGCCTATTTCTAGTAGACGTCACATTTACGGGTAAGATGGCGGCCGTGACGTCACGCATATGTCCAGAGAAAATCGTGTTGGGTGTTGCTAAACTCGAACCTGGGCCCCGCGGTTGCTATCGAACGTTCCAACCTCCTAGACCACCGTCGCCTATTGCTAATAGACGTCATGTTTACGGGTAAGATGGCGACCGTGACGTCACGCATATACACAGTCTGTCCCAGATACGATAAGACGGTTCCATCAAAGTTCTTAGTGCAGCGATATCTATGAGTGAATGATGGTAGGTGAATGTTCTACCCTTCATCTACTTAACCTCAAAATTTGAGCGTATTCGGTTGATATTTCACTGTGGTTTGACATTTTATGTAAAGTCACTTTATGTACGTCGGTCGAAAAACCAACATGGAACATGTTTTAAATTGGGTAAAAGTGGTGCAGAAACGTACGAAACGCTAAATATGTGTACGGGGATGAATGCATGTCCCGTGCACAGGTTTTCCGTTGGTTTGGCCGATTCCGTGACGGTCGTGAGGACCTTGCAGACGATGACCAAGCACCGCCGCCAAAAACCACTCGCAATGAAGAAAACATCGAGAAAGTCAAAGAAATTCTTCAAAGCGACCGCTGTGTGTCTGCGAGACTCATCGAAGAGGAAACTGGGATACCGAAAAGCACAGTCTATCGAATTTTGACCGAAGATTTGGGCAAACGGAAGGTTGCACGATAATGCATCATCGCACAAAGCCATCATGGTACGTGAATTCTTGACCAAAGAAGGCATCATTGTTATCGATCATCCACCGTATTCACCTGATTTGGCTCCGTGCGACTTCTGGCTATTTCCCAAACTGAAATTGGCGATGAAAGGAAATCGTTTCGATACCATCCCGGTCATCCAAAAGACTTCGACTGCCATACTAAAGGCCATTCCAGCCGATGAGTATAAAAAATGTTTCGAAAAATTTGTTGAACGTTTCCAGCGCTGTATTGACTCAGAAGGAGACTATTTTGAATAAACAAGAATAAAAAATCAAAATAATAAACGCTTTGTATTTTCTTTAGACCAGTCTCATTGGATCTGGGACAGATTGTGTATTCAGAGAAAAACATGTGGGGTGTTGCTAGACTCGAACCAAGGCCCTGCGGCTACTATCGAACGCTCCAACCTCCTAGACCACCGTCACCTATTGCTAGTAAATGTCTAGTGAAGGTTCTTACAGTGTGTATGTTGACGTCATGCATACGTCAAAAGAAAAAAATAAGTCGAAACTAGGCCAGACTCGAACCCCGGACCCTTCGTTCACTGTGCCATATCGAACGTCTCTCTCTCGAACGTTTATCAAACGTCTATCGAATGTCTATCGAACGTCTCTCGAACGTCTCTCGAACATCTCTCGAACGTCTCTCGAACGTCTCTCGAACGTGTAATAATCATGCCGCAAATAGAGAACTGTATTTTTATCAAACGCAACTATCATATAAAATCCTAAGAGGTGAAAGGGGATAAGTGTGTTGGAAGAAACATCTGTACATTTGAAATAATGTTTTATTAAGCATCATATAATTTTCTTCAAGACCACCAATTGAAAATGTTTAGTACATTCTGTAAGTAACAATTTTTCATATGATTATTATATCGAAAAGTATTATTCAACTTTTGCAGAGAAGGCATGTCATCGTAATCGGTGTCCACGGTCTTAATGATCACGTTGCTTCTCACATTGTTATCCAGAAGGTGTAACAACCATTTCCGCTTCTCATGCCCCTTTACGTACACAAGTTGAGATGTGACATCTTCAAGCTCGCCATACATATCACCCACCACAGCTGTATTAATCAAATGTTCAGCTCTGCAATATTTGACGGTTCCATCTTCCCATCGTAATCCATGATGATTAGCCGTTAACTAGTAAGCTTTCGATTTGTCTGATCTTATGAGCAGATGCCATGGCATCGAACTCGTGAAGATCTAGTGTGAAAGAATAGTTCCATTCTTCAGTATCACCGCTGCTTTTACAATAAATCTTTTCCAACCATGTATCCTTGCAGATCCACAAAAGTCTGCACATCTATAGTGAAATATTCTTCGACACGTCCGGGAGAGAAATGTTGTTTATAACACTTTGTTGCATGTATTATTCTTTTCTTGTACATACTTTCTGTATGTACAATATTCTGATGTTAGTTAATTTATACATAATTTTATGTTTTCCAGAATATCATTTATTTGCTCATGGCTTCATACATTATATTTTTTAACGCGTATACTAACAATTCACAATCAATGAGCGACTCGCGCTCAAAGTCGCTGCTATTTTGTATTGTTTTTGTTGCAGTATGTATATTAGTAATATAATTCTTCTTTTCACGAAGAATATTTACTAAACTTTTGAATTTTACACTAACTATACAGATATTTTCTGATAACCATCCATACATGCGATTGATGCAATTTTCAAAAGTAAAACATTTAACATATCTGGTGTTACATATAAGCAATTATTAAAAATTGTGAGTTTCACAATTTGTGAGTTGTATATCTTACATGACGTTATTGTTAATTCTTCTATACGCATCGGGGGAGACGATGACTTGTAAAAATTGGCCTGCAGAAATCTTTGAATGTCAATACGTTGCCCCATTAGCGCATTTCAAGTTTTGATCGGCAATAGCAGTTGTTTGCTACAATTATCATCAATGAATATGTTTATGACTGGCTCAGCTCCTACACTGATTCTGATATTCAAATATTTATAAGCAGTTGCAGTCAAAGCGTATCGGCGTCCTAAGATATGCATAGCAGGAGGTCGTGGAACGCTGAAAAGATATAGAAAATTTACGTCTGAATCTCGAAAAAATTACTACGGATAAAATAAAAGAAATAGCGTCATGACATTCACCTCTTGCACATTTTTTGCACGGTGGAACCTCGTCCTCATGTTGAGCAGGCATATAATAATTTGCTTATTTAGCGTTCACTTCAGCACCGACAGCGTACATTTTTACTATGTAGACACACTTAAACTTTATTATGTAGACACACAATCGATGAATCTCGTATTCGCAGAGCGACTGAGAGACAAATTTTTTTCCGAAGCCTAATATTATAGCTACTATAGGGAATCCCCTCCTCTTACCCTTCGGAGTTGTAGCACATGCGCAGATACATTCTTCAAACCGAGAAAGTAAACGAGATGTGGCTATCTTTGTTTTAGACCCCCCCCACCCCGCTCCATTTGACTTAAGCATGTCCAAACCTGTTTTCAAATGGAAAGAATATAAAGTAAAGCATTCTAGAGAGCAGAGCCATTCTCCGCAGTTAATGAAGACATGGAAGTCTTCGCTCAAATCGAACGAGAACTGTTGGCGCAATCCACTCTTCTGAATTCGCGAGGGGCATACGACGCGTGGATGCAAAAGTGTGACAAGTGTATCAGATGTTTGGAAGAACAAAGTCGAGCAAAACGACTGCGATTATTGATTGACGCTGCGCAATCAGTGGTGGCTCATATTGCACGACTCGAGGGACTAAAAATTTCTGTGCAAGAATGCTTCATACACGTGGGTGCTAGACACGCATCAAGAGATGCAGAATTGGTATGGAAAGAAATTGATACGGCGTTCGAAAGCCGCGTATCAACCGGCGCAGTTATTAACGTGAACCATATCGAACCTCTTCGATTTCTCCAAGATGCGAAGAGTACGGTGCTCGAACACGTGCGATGTGCTATGGAAAAACACAGCAATCTTAAGGTGAATACTGCGTTCAATGGCGAATTTATCGCGGATGCAATCATGCATTCAAAAGCATTAACACGAGAAACAATGAACTATTTTCTGCTTTGGATTTGGAAAAGTGGTACGAGCAACGCGTCATCGAGCCTACCTTGGCATCGTTGGAGGAATTTCAAGAACATGATAGGGAGTGGGCACTACTGCGCATACTTGATTTCACAGTCAATGTGAACAAATAAAGGGTTTTTCAATAAGGGCGGGTCGATGTTGCAATGGAATAAAACAATCTGTGTGTGAGGTATTAACGAAATTCTTTTTTTATTTGAAAGGCCCATGTATGCCATTATGTGTGGAATATAACATCGTTCAAATGTCCGCCGCGGCTTCTCACGGTGGTACGGATCCGAGTGGTCCAATTTTCAATGATTCTGCCGTATAGATTCGGTTGAATTTGAGCGATGGCGTGGGTTATGTTGACTTTAAGGGTATCGGTCGATTGCGGCTTATTGGCATAGACCTGCGACTTCAGAAAACCCCACAAGAAAAAGTCTAGCGGGGTCAAATCGCACGCTCTTGGTGGCTAATTCACGTCACGCGAGAGATAACCATACCCTCAAATCGTTCATGCAGAATGTCCATCGTGGCGTCCGCTGTGTGGCACGTAGCGCCGTCCTGCTGGAACCACATGTCGTCCACGTCCATATCGTTCAATTTGGGCCAAAAGAAATTGGTTATCATCGTTCTGTAGCGCTCGCCATTGACGGTGATGGCATCACCAACGTCGTTTTCGAAAAAGTACGGACCAATGACGCCGCCGGCCCAAAATCCGCACCAAACAGTAACTTTTTGTGGATGCATTGCTACCTATTGATCCTCGTGTGGGTTGGCGTCGTGCCATACACGGCAATTATGCTTGTTAACATAGCAATTCATCCAAAAATGCGCATCGTCGCTAAAGATGATTTTTCGGCCAAAATTGGGGTCCTCTTCCAAATGCTCCGAAGCCCAGTCAGCGAACAAACGGCGTCTATAGTCTATTGTCTATAGTCATTAACTTTGAGCTCCTGGGCCAGTTGGATCTTGTACGGGTGCAGGCCTAAGTCCCGACGCAAAATTCGCCAAGTTGAAGTCTGCGAAAGGTCGAGTTCTTGTGCACGGCGAGGAATTGACTGCCTCGGGTCCTCCTGCACACTTTCACTTACAGCGGCGATGTTCTTGGCCGATCTGGCGTTCTTTTGACGTACGGGTGTTGGCTGATCGTTTACCGAACCGGTCGTCTCGAATTTGGTCACCAAACGTTGGAGAGTCGACTTTGAAGGGCCACCGCGTCTGCCGTAAAATGGGCGCAACGCACGCAACGTTTGCACTAACGAACACTCATTTTGATAATAAAGTTTTATCATTTGGACGTGCTGCTCAATCGTGTAACTTGTCATGGTAATTTGGCATCAGTGACTGAATAATAAACAGCAGGTTAGACAGATGCCGCCAAAACAACATGGCCGCCACAGGCTGCCAACTCGACCCGCATCAATTGAAGAACCCTGTACAACCACTGCATGCAGAGTGCAACATTGAGTTGTCGCGCGAAATAAAATTAACCTATTAACGCCCAAAAGTCCTAAAATATTAGCCTTACTTTGCAACTGTATTTTATGTGGAGGAACATATAATATAAGGTTGGAATAGCATTTCCTTATGTTTTCGGGGTCGTTCTACAAGATTCCGGTATTTATTTAATAATTTTTCTCAAAACTTTAAGTAGTCGGTTCCAATTTTTTCCTGTTCGTTGTACATATCTCGACATTTTTATGCCTTTTATAAAGTTTGTAAGATTATAATTATCCACCCTGTATATGTGCGTGTGTACGTTTCGAAAATAATTCATAAATATGAAAATAATAAAAGAAAATTCATGTAAATCTGGAAATTTTCACGATTATTCGTGCCTTTCAGTCGCCATCTTGAATCCGCCATTTTTAAATTCTCTAATATGAATTAGTTGTCAGCAAATATCCTAAAATCAGTACCCTGGATACTAAATTAATGCTAAATACTAGGATTTTGCGAGATTATAAAAATACATTATTTTTTAAGTTTTTTTCGCTCAAACCGCCGCGGCAGCGATCTTGAATTCATATTTTCATCAATGTATACCTTGAAAGTTCAACATTTTTGAAACAAGATGTGACACTTATATCTGTATCAAAGTAACATTTTTCATACGAAATCAAGCTTATAGAAAATAAAATTATCGATTTTTCACGACTTTTTCCAAAAATTCCGCCATATTGGATTTTATTGTGAATCTAAACGAATCTGATGCCGAAATCTTGTAGAACGACCTCGAAAACATAAGGAAATGCTATTCCAACCTTATATAATATGTTTCTCTACATAAAATATAGTTGCAAAGTAAGGTTAATATTTTAGGACTTTTGGGCGTTCATGGGTTAAAGAAAGCAGTGATAAACGTACGAACTAAAGACAACGCATGTTTTGTATGGTCTGTGGTCGCGGCATTATATCCAGCTGAAAGAAGTAGAGACCGGAAATCTTCGTACCTACATTACACTAAAATATTTAATCTTCAGGATATTGAATTTCCAATGACGATTAAACAAATTACCAAGTTTGAACAGCTAAACAACATATCCATCAACGTATATACCATTCAACATAAAAAGAAGCAGGAAGAAGCATGTACGATCATTCCGATACGTCTCGCAAGTAAGAAGGAAAACATGTAAATTTGTTACAAGATTATTACAAGTTACAAGTTATTTGTGCAAGATCCACTAAAGTATAACGTGAGACATTTCGTGTGAATCAAGAATTTGTTACGTCTTGTGGACATGCAACTATGTAAGAAAAATGCAAAAATATATATGCGATCGGTAAGGAGATATTCTCCATGAATACAATATAACAAATATGATACACAGGGTGTCCCATGGAAAGGTGTTGAAACTAATCAGCTGTCATTTTCAAATGGATACAGTTATTGAAAAAGCAAGAATTGCATTGGAAAGAGGAGAGTTTGCAGTTTTTAATGGATATAAATAACATTTAATTAAATGTTTGTGTATAAATTTATTCTATTAATGAAAAGCATTCTAATAATTAAATAAGCTAATGATAAATATTTTTGAAGTGCACACCATCTGAATTTGTACAAAACTTAATTCTTTTACGAAAACTCATAAAAACTTTTTCTAACATGTCATTTTTAATGTTACTGACGATCTTTTCTTCTACAGCAACTGTTCGCGCAAGGGCGAGACTGTTGATGCTCGCCGGCTCGTGGCAAGCACGTGGACGCAGGAGCGTAAGAGCGTGCGGCCGGCGTGATCACAACCGTGATCGCTGGGACGCCGGCTCGCTCGATTGATCGCAGCAACGGTCGGCTCGAGGTGCCGCCTGCGGTGAAAGGGGCATGCGCACCCCAACGGGGGCCACCAATCCGCGTCGCGCTCATCGATTCACGCTTGCGCCTATTCGATTGTGCGGCGGTGCCGACTGTCTGCGCAATGCGGATCGACCAGGTGATCGATCCGTCAGCGAAGGATTTTCCTCCGGAGAGAAATCCTCAGCCCGTCGGAACCAGCTGACGTATTTTCGTCGTTTCCTGATTCTCGAAAACGGTCCGCTGTTCACCTCTCTTCGTTCGTGCGGCGCGTCGACTGGCGGAAGCGGTCGCGACCGCGCTAGCTCATCGAGCTTATCGAACAGCGATCCCACGTGTGATTGAGTGGCTGCCGGTCCCGTTGCGCGGCCGGCGCAGATATTACGTCATCGAACTGTGCGAGCGATACTCTGTGACCCGAGAACTCTGCGTGTTTGTGTGTCGTATTCGGGGACTTTGTATTGTTCAACGATTAGAATAAAGGTGAGAGGCTAATCACCCTCAAACCAGATATCATCTATATACGTTCGGAATCAAAGCCCGTCCTTGCGACCTTTTACTGGGCGGAATCAGCCCATTCCGCATCGCGCGTGTGACCGTCCGACGGCTACGCGAGCCCGCTCGCTGACGAACAGTGGGTTGAAACACAAAATTTGCAAAAAAAATAATTATTTGATAAATATTGTATATCTATTAATACTTTATCACTTATTACTATAAAAGTAGGGAACTTAAATGCATTAACTTGAAAATTTATAATTCTTTTTAAAAATAATACCGCATATTTAACTGAACTATAACATAAGATATATTATTACTATTATCACAATAACTAGATTATTTTTATCTTTTTATTATTATTATTATTTTTTTTATCATTTTATTAAAAAATATGTTTTTTACTGATTATCTTCTTCTGAACTCTCAATTTCATGTGAGGACTCAGATTCTTCTTTTAATTCTTTTATTTCATTTGAAGATATATTAATTAATTTTAAAACTTCAAAATTTAGTGAAGATTTCTTATATTGTTTTATATGGCTGCATGAACTTGAATATGGGCCCGAACTAAGTATTAACCTACGAAATAAATCTTCATTTGTTTTTAAATAAGAACATTTTCTTATACGATGTTCGCGATAATGTCTAATATGTTTATTTTTAGCTTCTTGAGAGAATTCTCCTATGGGAAGAATAAAATGCTTAATCATCATGGATCCGTGAATAAGGATTTTGTGTACCGAAATAGGCATATAATAACGCGATATTAGCGCACGTCGGCATCGAAAAATTGTTGTTACTTGAAAAGTTGCAAGTAGCTGCAGCCAAATTAAAGTTATCTATTTTCTTTGAACATTGTATTAAATATTTATAATAACTTTTTTTCGTTCCTAAGCGTTCCTTCATTTCGTGCGGAAAATTTAATTCGAAAATTGTTCAAGTTTTAAGTATTCTTATTATGTATAATATTGTAATGCATTTAATAATAATTTATATATTTCAAATATGTAATTTTGTACATTGAGGTATACTTATAAACATTTATAAACCGCGTTACTACATTTCAATAATAAAAAAAGATATCAAATTTTAAAAGGTTCGAATTTCAGTAGTAAAAATTGAGCACTTAACTTAGTCATAAAATGTTAATACTTTATATCCAATAAAACTTTTTAAATAAATCCTTGGAAAAGGGCGTATAGTTCAGTTGGTAGCTTATTAGTGGAAGAACATAACATACAAATTTCGAAACTTTGGAACAAAGTCGAAAATTTGATTATTTTTCACGTTTTTCGCCGTTCGAACCATTGTGCGGCGGCACGAGCGGCCGCGCGTGAACAGCAACAAACACAGAAGGATCTGACAGATCGTGTCTACGGTCTTGGATAGTTTCATACTGCATAAAATTGTCGATAATTTTGTTAAAAATAACACAAAACATTATTTTAATGCAGATTTATTGCCAAAAAGTGGAGTGACCTAACGCCTAAGTTTTAATAAATAATGAATTTTAACCTTTCCAGTGTGGTTCCGCTCTTAACTTTATGTGTTCCGTATTTAGTACGAAACCCCCTATAAGCACTGCTATATACTTTTCCTCTGGAAAAGAAGCACTCGATAAGATAGACCTTTTCCTCCGTCGTCAGATTATTCATTTTGACGCGCATGTACTTGCTTCTACCATAGCCAGAATAAAACTGCGGACCCTCAGATGGACGACCGTTAACTGTAATACCAGTTCTGAAGTCATGGAGGGAAGAACCAATCGTTTAGTTTCAACACCTTTCCATGGGACACACTGTAAAAGAAAAACTCGTAATATCCATTTCTTTTTCGTTTCAGTTGCTTGTATTATTTTTATTCCAAAAAAAACTGGAAAATCATATCATAGATTGCAACAAGATGAATGGCCGTGCAGTCATCCTGCCAACAGAGGACAACAAGTGGCTCACAAGAGGAAGGCACGTACGAGATCTCACGGATCCGGATGAATCTTTCTGAGGTTATTCCACAACGGTAATTAACCTTCTGTGTAAAAGGATTTGTCTCAACACCTCTTCGTCTCGGAGAAAAAAATGCAATATTTACGTCTTCTATTCCAGCGGCAGATAGGCCAAGTGTGAAGCGAGGCTCTCAAGTCAGCTTCAGTAGCTGCAGCGGCTGGATTCGGCGTGTCAACTTTTTGGCTCGAGTTCGATCCTCGGGCCATCCAAATTTTTTTTTCGTTTTATTGTTTTTTTCATTTTAATAGCACGAAAGGGATACGTTAAACAAAGTACGAGAAAGGAATGTATTAAATGGTTATTATATTTAATAGGTATCAATTATATTTGACAAAACATTAAAAAGTGTTTTGTGAAATAATGTGAAAATTAAATTTGTGCTGGTTTTCTCACTCTCTAAAATTTCATGTAATATTTCGTACTGTATATATTTCCAACGAAAATTCCAAAGGAAAGGAAGAAAATGAACAAAACGATCCAAGATCGGCCAGTTTCAAAGCCTGCAATGGTTCCTTTTTTCGGACCGAGTGTTCTGTTTGACCTGTCTCTCTGACAATGAATAGTATCCCTTCCTAAATGGCATCCCTTCCTAAACGGCATCCCTTCCTAAACGGCATCCCTTCTTCCTTCTTCAACGTTTCTTTTTAGAACGGCATTCCTACTTGAATATTGGAAAGGACATGTAGAATATTCTAGTTTGGCTTGCTCACTCATAGCGAACAGACGCATTTTCGTGATAGAATGGAGATAGAAATAAGTGATATGCCAACTATGGATCCGCAGTGTTCCACAAGCGGAGTTACTGAAGAAAGAGAGTCACACTTTCTTGGTGTGTACGATAAGGATGATATAGGTGGTGCTATTAAATATGTGAAAGGTGAGAAATTATTTTATGACTTGTACATTGTATATGCGTGGTCGTTCGATATTTATCGGTATACGGATGTAAATATCTTCTTTAATGTGTCAAGATGGATCGGTCGTGGGAAAATAATGAAATAAAAGTACACAAGCGCAGAATGTGATCGAGCAAATTGTTTCTTTAATCTCACAAATCTGTTGTTTTATCTTGCAGGTAAACGTGCGTTGTGAAATCAACGTTTCTTCGATCGGTTACATCAAAACACAATAACATAATTCAAATATAATAATCGCGACATATGTTGTCTTTCGAAATCCGAAACAATCTTTCTGTCTGGTTCAGTCCCTCTTATCTTATCTTATAAGATGTGTTTGTCCTTGATAATGTTATTATTTTATTTATTGGCTTGTACGTTGACTCCGCGCGTTCTATATATTATAAAATGTTTTGCAGATTCATTGGTCGAAATGAAACTTATGGATGCCGAACCAAATGCTATTTCGGCGAAGGCAGAATTCATTGACGTGAAAGCTATCGATGCCGTTATCGAAATTTTGGGCGACTTTGACTTTGTTGAAGATGAAGTGCACATATTTTTGGAACATGAGGTCGACATTCCCGATTCCGTACCATTTTTATCTGATGACAGTGAGGAGGAACAATCATCATTTTCTTCTACTACTACTACTACTAGTATTACTACTATTGATGCTGGCGAAGAGTATGTTCCTGAAAATAAACAAGCACGTTATGCCCATACTCACATTACACTAGAAGAATAGTACAGGGAATTTTGGCTCAGCTGCATCCACGATGGAGTATTTCAACATTGCAAAAGTACGGCGTGCCTTCTTTGCGACCTAAAGGACTATTAACAAAATGGAAAAAGAACATCGAGAAAGGAGGAACACAAGCAGATAAATACGAGATAATCAACAACACAACGTATGCACGATTTGTTGAAGCGAGAGAGAGAAACGAGCCTGTGACAACAAGATCTTTGCAGCAGTGGGCGTTAGCTGCATCCATGCAGTTCACAGACTTGCAATTTACAGCATCGTTAAGGTGAGTGACCAAATTTAAAAGCAAATATAAGATTCGTCAAAGAAAGGTTACGAAATACGTCGCTGCCAAAGTTCGAGCATCATTAGAGGAGACAATAAAATCGGCAGAAATCTTCCAAAAACAAACAGTAAGACTGTTGCAGAATTTTGATGCAAAATTTGTTATTAACACCGACCAAACCGGCTGCGAGTATAGAATGGATATAAAAAGAACATTATCTTATAAGGGCGAGAAAATTGTCCAACTTGCAGTGCGAGATAAAAGTAAAATAACACACTCCTATATAGCACAGTATTCGAAAACTGCGTCAGGTGAATTGTTACGGCTGTATTTCTTTGCACCCAAGAACCTGGTGGAATATTTGAGGCTCGGATTTTAACCAATGTCAAGGTACTAGAGCGTGAGTACGGCAATGTTACATACTCAAAATCCGGAAAATTAACAACTGCTGTGTTTGAGCAATTCCTTGATGCTGTTATCAAATCTTATGTTGAGAACAACAACAAATTTTTATTAATATTGGACTCGTGGGGTTGACAAATCAATGGCGCCTTATACGATGAACGATTCAGAGACGAAGACGATGAACCAACATGCACATTTAAAATAATTCCGCCTAAATGTACGCCTTTATGCCAACCGTGTGACGTTTATTTGTACCGACAGGATAAAATATTCATTTCCCAGTTACAAAATGCAACCTGCCTACTGGAGCAGAATCGCGAAATCTCTTCTCGAGAAGATGAGATTAAAATTCATTCTCTGATACATCAACTGTCTTCGCCAATTTTTCATGATATGTTGCAATATGCATGGTACGCATCAAAACTGATGTCCTCCTGGCATGAGAAGAGAAAAATGCTATTGTAAAAATATATCCTTCATAAGGTGCGCCCGATGTAAACACGCGCTTTGTTTTACATGTTTTCTTGATAAATACCATCCCAAATATTGCAAGGGAGACAATACAGCAAACTAAACTTGGAACAATTATATGTAATAATTATAAAATATATTCTTTTTTCATACTCCTATGTTTATTGTTTCATATAATACTTTGTAATGCATTGTCAAATATAATTGTAACCTATTAAATATAATAACCATTTAATACATTCCTTTCTCGTACTTTGTTTATCGTATCCGCTTCGTGTTATTAAAATGAAAAAAAAGCAATAAAACGAAAAAAAAATTTGGATGGCCCAAGGATCGAACTTGAGCCGAAAAGTTGACACGCCGCATCCAGCCGCTGCAGCTACTGAAGCTGACTTGAGAGCCTCGTTTCACACTTGGCCTATCCGCCGCTGGAATAGGAGACGTAAATATTGCATTTTTTTTCTCCGAGACGAGAAGAGGTGTTGAGATAAACCCTCTTACACAGAAGGTTTATTACCGTGGAATAACCTCAAAAAGATTCATCCCGATCCATGAGATCTCGTACGTGCCTTCCCCTTGTCAGTTTTACCAACTACAGCAGAAGGGAACGGATTCCATTCGTTGTGTACGCTGACCTGGAATGCATTCTAGAGAAGACGCCAAACGAAGAAAAAGAATCGTATGTGTATCAGCATCATAAAGTACATAGTATAGCTTATTACGTACGATGTTCCGGTGAATCATTATCCGCGTATCAGTGTCGTCGCGATCCAAATTGCGTTTCGTGATTCGTCGAGGAACTTAAACAATTAGCGCATCGTATAAAAGTTATTTTGCATAATAATACCCCTATGAAAATTTTATCACAAGAACAGTGTGCAGTATTTTATAGCGCAACGTACTGCCATATATGCGAAAAATCATTCACGGTGGGGGATATACGCGTACGCGATCACTGCCATTTAACCGGACAATACAGGGGTCCTGCACTCCCATTCCAATTGTAATTTAAATTATACAAATTCCTATTATATTCCGATAGTTTTTCATAACTTCAGGTTATGATATTCATTTTATTATCAAGGAAGTAGCCACCGCGTTCGAAGGTCCCATCGATGTACTACCAATAACGAAAGAAAAATATATTTCATTTACCAAACATATTAAAGATACAACACGTAAAACATCAGACTGGCGAAATCATATTAAATTGCAATTCATCAATTCGTACAAATTTCTCAGTACCAATCTCGATAAATTAGCATCGTTTCTCACTAAAGACAAATTGAAAATTGTTCATTCCGAATTTAAAAACTTACCCGACAAAGATTTTGATTTATTAACACGAAAAGGTGTCTTTCCGTATGAATATGTGGATTGCAATGACAAGCTGCAGGATCAATGTTTACCACCGCGCGAATTATTCTACAGTTCATACATTATTGACAGATGATATAGTATCTGAGCGCGATTACACACACGCCGTGAATGTATGGGAACAGTTTTCTATTCAAACCTTAGGTAAAATATAGCGATTTGTACCTGAAGACTAATGTTTTGTTATTGGCTGATATTTTCGAAAATTTCCGCGATAGTTGTACCAAAGTTACGGTCTAGATCCCACGCATTATTATACATTGCCAGGTTTCATGTGGGACGCGATGTCAAAACACAAAAATTAATTTTGAATTACTCACAGATATTAATATGGTAATGTTTATCGAACGCGGTATACGTGGTGGTCTGAATCAGTGTTCCGGTAGATACGCAAAAGCCAATAACCAATACATGCAATCTTACGACCCATCGAAGCCGTCCTCATACCTCATGTACTTTGATATAAATAATTTGTATGGTTGGGCAATGTGTCAACCGTTATGTGTCAACCATATGCTGAATTTAAGTGGGTTGATGATACATCGAATTTTGGTGTATCATCAATCCTGCTAGATTCGCTCAAAAGTTATATTCTCGAAGTTGATTTGGAGTATCCCCAACACCTGCATGATGTACATGTAGATCTATCGTTCTGTCTGACGCGAACGAAGCCCCCGAGCAAAAGCCAAAAAAAACTCATTGCAACTTTATATAATAAGCAGCGTTATGTTATTCATTATCGCAAGCTGCAGCAGTGTATACGCCATGGTCTTTGTATCGGAAAGATTCATCGCATACTCCAATTCGCACAATCCATGGCTCCGCAACTACATAGAATTAAATACGCAGTTTCGAACGCATGCAATTAACGATTTTGAAAAAAATTTATATAAATTGATGAACAACGCGGTATTTGGCAAAACAATGGAAAATGTTTGCAATCACATCGATGTAAAACTTTTTGACAAAATGGGATGCACGATACGGTGCAGAGGCAATGGTCGCAATGTCAAATTTTCATAGCTGGAGCATCTTTTCAGAAAATTTGTGTACTCATCTTTCACATCAAAATTACCAGAACGAAAGCGAGCGAACCATTTCCGCGCAGCAGATTTTGATAAAGTACCTTCATCGTACACACACATCTTTTCACAAGCCTGTGCAGCGTTCTTCCCTTTGTCGTAATAATATTGCAAAATATAGCGCAAATTTTCATTACTTTTCTCCATTTTCAAACGCAAGCAACTTTCCAACCACTGCAACAATTTCGATGTTTATACACTCAAAGTAACGCTCGATGTGTCACCTTTCCAACGAGCGTTTAGTGGTGTTGCTGCGATCTGTGTTTCCTGAGTTATTTGCAATTGACGCCATATATCGGGAAAAACGCCACGAACTTTTCCCAGAACCAATATGTGAGGGCATGGATGAAATGTGAGTCTTCTAATCCGTGTTATCCATGACGAAACAAACGCGCTCGATCGTTTCCGCTCGATCGCGTTACGCAACAAACGCGCTCGATCGTTTCCGCTCGACCGCGTTACGCAACAAACGCGCTCGATCGTTTCTGCTCGACCGCGTTACGCAACAAACGCGCTCGATCGTTTCCGCTCGACTGCGCCACGCGTTACGCAACAAACGCGCTCAATCGTTTCCGCTCGACCGCGTCACGCGTTACGCAACAAATGCGTCCGATCGTTTCTGCTCGACCGCGTTACGCACCAAACGCGCTCGATCGTTTCTGCTCGACCGCGTTATGCAACAAACGCGCTCGATCGTTTCTGCTCGACCGTGTTACGCAACAAACGCTCCAGATGTTGTATACGCTTCGTTCACTCCGTTTCGGATCAACAAGCTAATGAAATCTAGCATTACGCAACAAACGCATCCGATCGCTTTCTTTCCACCGTACCGCGCGTAGCGATCACGCTCCATTGAATCCGTCTCGGAGCAACGCGAATCAGATGTCATTCACGCTTCGTCGACTCCGTTTTGGAGCAACACGAGCCATACGTCGTTCGCGCTTCGTTGGCGGAGCGTGAACGCTAATGAAATCTAATGTTACGTAGCAAACGCAGTCGCGTCATTTGCGCTCGATCGCACCATGCGTAGCGTTCATTGCATGTCTTATCGATAGCATAATCGTTCGTATCTTTCGGCCACATAAGTAACGAAAGTGCTCATTTCAATAACCCTGGTAACAGATCTATAAAATCGAGAGTCAACGCTCCGCGCCTTTAGAGTCTCAGAGATCATCAAACTAGTTTATTTCTTCAAGTGGCAAATAAACGATGAAGGTTCAAGTGAGTACAAATAAATTGGTAAAAAATTGACTATTTTATAATGGTCGAATTAAAACTATCACTTTGATTTTTTGTTCGTAGCATATTATGAACGAGGAAAACGATATGTCTTCCACGTCGGGTTTTCTCGCACCGGACGATTCAGACGCTTGTTGCACTCCTTGTAATAAATTCGATCAACGACAGCGGATTACGTAATCTGTTCGGAGATTACAAAGGCGATAAGAACAACAGTGAGCACGAAGAGAGCCGTTACGTAAAAGACACCGATCACATCGATCGCGAAGAGGACAATGAGCGATTCGACGCGAATGGCCATGTCGAATGCGAAGAGGACGGTGAAGATGTTTAAATTATAGAAGAAATACTCGCATTTTCGGTGAGTACATTCGTTCAATTAGAATTCTTGAATACACCATGTTTTTTACATTCGAACCGGCGATGTTATTATCATTTTTTGCTACAGTCGCGAGCAGAGATTATTCGACCTTCGCTGAGTGCGGCTTCCGATATTATCACAATCAGCAACGATCGAGATCAATATGGCGAAGACCACAAACGATCGACGATATTGAATCCCGAGCCAATCACAATACGCATCGACTTACCACCGATATTGAAAAGAAAACGACGCTTGAACATGCAATTACCAAGCAACGGTGTAGTAAACGCGTTCAATAGCGTAACCATTGTTACGCACGAGCGCAAAAGTTCGCGAGTAGATATGTCTCGACATCGCAATGGATGGACAATCAAGTTATCGTATGAATAAAAATAATGAAAGGCTTTCAAAACGTGTGCAGACGGCTTTTCGTACTACATTTAATTGAATTGAAGTGCGTGCCGAACGATTACCGATCACAGCGATCGCGAAGAGGACAATGAGCGATTCGACGCGAATGAACACGTCGAGTGCGAAGAGGACGGCGAAAATGTTCAAATTATAGAAGAAATACTCGCACCTTCGGTGAGTACATTCTACACTCAAACGCAAAAAACCCAGTATACTAAAAATTTGGGAAAAAATTACAAAATTTCAAATGATCATAACTTGGTAAATAATGAAGATACAAATTCGCGCAGAAATGCAAAATGAAGCTTGAAACGTCCTCTTTAAGAATATTTGAATGGCAATTATGCTCGGCCATTTTTTTCAAAATGGCGGATGATAAAGTGAGAGGATGCAAAATTGATAATCAAAGGTCTGTGTTTGCGATGGTGCATGGTGTGCATCAGGCATCGCAGCGTAATGGGACCAAATGCACATGAAAGTATAGAATGTTATCTTTAAAATGATACTTTACCGAGCTCGATGTGATCATTTTTCACTGAGTTGTTCCAAATTTTGCTAAAAATGCGATTTTCTTGTTAAATTTGCATAATTCAGTGAATAAGTATCGCATCAAGCTCTATAAGGAAGTATTTTAAAGAAAACATTCTATACTTTTAGGTACTTTTCGTCCCATTGAGCTGCGACACTTACTTTGCTCCATGCGCCGTCGTACGCTCGAACCTATTTTCAGCAACTTTTCATGTTCTTTTTATCACCCGCCATTTTGAAAAAATATCGTTGCGCACAATTTCGATAGATCTTTCGAAAAGTACGGTTTCAAAGCTTCCAAACCGTTTTTGAAATTTGCTGCTAGGATATTTAGGTGTCGAGATATTCAATTTCGAATTTGCAACAAATGTCGATTCAGCGAGGCTTAAGGGGCTAAGAGGCTCTGCGGTTCGTTTGGCTCTTACATAATTTCAATAGCTGTGTTCATGTTTCTCTATATAATAATTTACATAACCTGCACAATATATTCAATGATTTGCATTTATTATTTTGAAAGCCAGGGAAATGAAAGTAAAATTCAATTTAGGTTCTTCATTTTGCGTAATCGATATTACGTAATAAAGATGAGTTGCGTTTTAAAATACCGCTGTCATTAGCTCAAATTATGGTTGTAAGTCTTCCCAATATAAACCGCATGGAGTTTTACTGGTAGGAAAAGTCCCATCGTATGTAGTGTATGTGTGTGTGTGTGTGTGTTTGTATATCACAAGGATAAGGACCCCGTGGTTCGTCAGCTCCACAGTATTTCAAGATTTCACACCCTCCTTGTGGTGTATGTGTGTGTGGTGTTACAGCAGAGATAAGGACCCCGCAGTTCGTCACTCCTGCAGTAATTAATGACTCCAAACCCTCTCTGCTGTGTGTGTGGTGTGTGTGTACTAATAATGGGTATGACTGCCTCGTGCGCATATTACCTCATTCATACGATCAGGCATGCTCCTTATTAGTCTTTTAATTTCATCCTGTGTAATTGTATTCCATTCGTTTTCGAGAATTATTCGCAGTTCTCGCAGTGACTGAGGAGCAGGTACGTGATTTCGTACTTTCCTGCCGAGGTTGTCCCATAAGTGTCCGATTGGATTTAAATCTGGGCTATTTGCTGGCCAATCGAGTCGATTTATGCCAACTTCATCGAAGAAATCAAGCACTCTTCTCGCAGTGTGTGGTCGAGCATTGTCTTGCATAAACAAGAAGTTCTCTCCGATGAAGAGTGCGTATGGAACAACATACGGAATGAGTATGTCTTCCACGTATACATCTGCGTTCATATTCTTGTCAAAAAAGTGCAGATCTGTATGAGCATTAGCTGAAATTCCTGCCCAAATCATTACAGAGTACACTCCATTGTAGCTATGCCTCTCACTTACCGTACAGTCTGCAAATCGTTCTACACCGCGACGATAAACTCGTTCTCGTCCATCTGGAGAATAGACACAAAAACGAGATTCATCGCTAAAGAGTACTTTGCTCCAGTCTGCGTAAGTCCAATCTCTATGCTCAACTGCAAAATTGAGTCGAGCTACGCGATGGTGACATTTAAGCAAAGGTACAGCTGCTGGCCTGCGCGAAAGCAGATTTTGTTCCTTTAATCTTCTCCGAACGGTGTTAACGGATACATTAATGTTGCGGACATCCCTTAAATTGTTTCTAATTTGAGCAGATGTTCGATGTCTGTCTCTTAACGAATTTGAAACAATAAATCGGTCATCATTGTGATTGGTACATCGAGGACGTCCCGAATCAGGCCTTTTACGGAAAGAATTGGTTTGTAAGTACCTGGCATAAGCACGTTGCACAGTTGACACTGACAAATCAAGTGCCTGAGCAACGTACCTTCGACTTCTGCCATCTTCAATTAAAGCAATAACTTGAGCAGCCTTTTCAGGATTTATCGTCGCTATAATCGACGCAATAATTTCGATGTGAAACAATCAATTATTTGTTTAATTAAATTGATGAAGTTGCACGAAGCAACGCGCCTCGAAAGGAAAAGATCACGGAAAAAGAAAAGTCGCACGAGGCAGCGCTTATCGGAGTGAACATGTTCGGAAAAGGAAAATTGTTTGTCTTTGTTTATTGTCTTGGCACATACATTTAAGAAAAATCCAGTCAAGCCAGGCGTTAAAGCCCGGCGCACCGACAGAATCTAAGTCAAGCCAGAACGTAAGCCCAGCGTACTGACAAACTCGCGAAGTCCAGCGTACAAGAGATAGTGCCACTATCGGCGGTGGACCGTACGAAGGCCAAAAGCTGTACGAAGGCAATCCCTGATCGTCTCCGCGGGCACTCTTATATGCCCTGGGCAGCTCGAACTCGCGTGTGAGCCGAGGGGCTCGCGCGCGCGACAACCCAGATCGCCGCGTCGCGGCGGCTCCATGGACTAGGAGCGCCAGGGAATTTCGACGTTCAGGTGGCGTCCAGCGACTCGGCATCCCGCGCGCCCGGTCACCGCGAACTCAGGCGCGATCCTGAACAGCATATTCAAGCTGTGTACCATAATGGCCAATCGTACGGAGAAGGTAGAGAGCTAGGGACAGCTTCGCAAACTAAAGTGTATACCACAGTGATCATGCGTAACTGAAGGGTAAAGAATGATAACTTTTGATAAAAATTAAATTTCCAATTCGCAAAATTGTGTAAATTATTGTATAGAGAATAATGAACGCGGCTATTGAAATTATGAAAGAGCCAAACGAACCGCAGAGCCTCTTAGCCCCTTAAGCCTCGCTGAATCGACATTTGTTGCAAATTCGAAATTGAATATCTCGACACCTAAATATCCCAGCAGCAAATTTCAAAAACGGTTTGGGAGCTTTGAAACCGTACTTTTCGAAAGATTTATCGAAATTGTGCGCAACGATATTTTTTCAAAATGGCGGGTGATAAAAAGGAGAACATGAAAAGTTGCTAAAAAAAGATTCGAACGTGCGACGGCGCATGGAGCAAAGTAAGTGTCGCAGCTCAATGGGACGAAAAGTATCTAAAAGTATAGAATGTTTTCTTTAAAATACTTCGTTATAGAGCTTGATGCGATACTTATTCACTGAATTCTGCAAATTTAACAAGAAATCCGCATTTTTAGCAAAATTTGGAACAACTCAGTGAAAAATGATCACATCGAGCTCGGTAAAGTAGCATTTTAAAGATAACACTCTATACTTTCATGCGCATTTGGTCCCATTACGCTGCGATACCTGATGCACACCATGCACCATCGCAAACACGGACCTTTGATTATCAATTTTGCATTCTATCACTGTATCATCCGCCATTTTGAAAAAAATGGCCGAGCATAATTGCCATTCAGATATTCTTAAAGAGGACGTTTCAAGCTTCATTTTGCATTTCTGCGCAAATTTGTATCTTCATTATTTACCAAGTTATGATCATTTGAAATTTTGTAATTTTTTCCCAAATTTTTAGTGTACCGGGTTTTTTGCGTTTGAGTGTATTATGAATCGACGATATAATTTACATCGTTGGTGCATCGCACTCCGCGAACTTTTCACGCAAATTGTAGACGTTAACAATGATCGTTTTCTCGCTTCGTTTCTTTCATAGCATCTTTTATTATCAAAAAACGCTAACGCGCGCTTCATATCGTACGCGTAGCTTTTAACGAATTCCGCCAAAGCTCTACGAATACGCTACTCGTACCACGCACGACATGAAACGCAATCGAGTGGGCGAGCGGAAACGATTGGGCGCGTTTGTTACGCTCGATTCGTTAATTGGAGTTACGCGTGGCGCAGTCGAATGGAAACGATTAGGTGCGTTTGTTGCGTGATGGATAACAGGGATTAAAAAACGCCACGAACTTTTTCCCAGACCCAATATATGAGTGTCCTCAAATACCGTACGCACCCTGTATACAAAAATTCCGGTTTAATATTTACATACCTGGTAAAGAACCAGGAGCACTGTGAACATTTTGGCGCTAGGTATTAAAGAAACTCACATTTCATCCATGCCGATATTTGTATTTACTATTGATCGACGATACAATTTATATCGTTGGTGCATCGCACTCCGCGAGCTTTTCACGCAATCGGTGAATCTGTTACCAGAGTCATTGAAACATGAGGTCTTTCGTAATCGTTATTTATGAGTATCGAAAGATACGAACGATTACGTTATCGATAAGACATGAATAAACGCTACGCATGGTGCAAATGACGCGATAGAGTTTGTTACGTAATACTAGATTTCATTAACGTTCACGCTCCGCCAACGGAACGTTAACGACATCTGACTCTTGTTGCTCCGAAACGGAGTCGACGGAGCGTAAATGACATCTGATTCGTGTTGCTCCGAGACGGAGTCAACGGAGCGTGAGCGCTACACGTAGTGCGGTGGAGCGGAAATGATCGGGCGCGTTTGTTGCGTAACGTCAGATTTCATTAGCGTGTTGATCTGAGACGAAGTCAACGTATGGCGCGTCGAGCGGAAACGATCGGGCGCGTTTGTTACGCTCGATTCGTTAATTGGAGTTATGCGTGGCGCGGTCGAGGGGAAACGATCGGGTGCGTTTGTTGCGTAATGGATAACAGGGATTAAAGAAACTCACATTTCATTCATGTCCATAATTGTATTTATTATTGATCGACGATACAATTTACATCGTTGGTGCATCGCGCTACGCGAATTTTTGACGCAACCTGTAGACGGTGACAATGATCGTTTTTTCGCTTCGTTTTTTTCCATAGCATCTTTATATTATCAAAAAAACGCTCACGCACGCTTCGTGCCGTACGTGTAGTGTTCAACGAATTCCAGCAAATCTCTACGAGCACCTCGACAAGGATCGCTCCCGTGTCGTCAATCAACAACACGAATACGCTACTCGTACCACGCACGACACGAAACGCAACGCTGGCATCGTGTAATCACACGTCATCCAAGCGGGCGATATCGAACATTCTCGCTTGTGCGCTCGATTCGTTATTTGGAGTTTCAAGTAATGACCGTTGTTGCGTAACATTGCCTCGAAGTCCGGATGATAGTATACCAGATTCGTCGAATCGATATCCAATTGAAACATTCCGCATCGAGAGTATCGTTCGATATCGCCGATACACGGCACGGTTACACCTTAGTATTCCGGCGCACGGATTGACTTCGATCGGGTGACGTATAACACGGGGAGCAAGTTCGTCGCGTGCCCTCGAAACAATCGAATGAAAGTTAACGCGCAAAAAATAAAACATATCTCTCGTTATCTCAGTTAACAGAGGAAAGTCGTACGCGACGGCGCATTTGTACACTAGTGTCAGTTTTTCTTCAAACGATCGCGTTGAGGATCAGCGTTTATCACATAGTTGTCATTCACTGCGTTATCGTACGCATCGTCGTATTCGTCACGATCCGATTCATCGGTATCGGACATGCGATCGGGGTTTCGCTGCGAAGAACGGTGCTGACGTTGCACGGGCGATCGTTGTCGAGACGAACGCGAGGAGGTGGTCGATAACGATCTTCGATGTTGTTCGTTGGTAGTGGAGATCTTCTTGCGAGCTGCACCGATCCCGGTTTTAGCGCGCGAGAATCTCGTGTCGTTGACTGATTCGTTCGTCGGTGCGACGACGGACGAAGACACCGCTGTAGCATTTGGTCTTCTTCTCTTCGATGACGTTCCGTTACGCTCGTCGACGCGTTCCGTGCTTCTCTTCGCGATCGCCGATGGCGTTTCTGTGAATTCTTTCGACTCGTAGAGTCGCAACGATTGCGTCTGATGCAACTTCGGACAGTTTTCCGATGCTGTTGATACGCAAAAATTGAGTCATGCATATGTAGCATGCGTTACCCAGCGACACGTCCACTCTTCGATTGCGTATCACGTTCGTGATGTCGGTTACGCTCAAGTTGCGAAGAGAGCACGTCGCGTCGTCGACATACGAGTACCAATAGTCCAAGAATCGCAGCATCAATTTGTCGGTCACTTCGGTCACGTTGCGAAATGCGTCGAACACGTTCAGAGTCGTCAACAAACGGCGTTTCGCACATTCCGGATTGATATTAGCGCCCTGACATATCATATGAAATTGATCATGCACATTGCGCCTAACGAGCGTCTGTCCCGAGCACAAATTGGCTTGGTCGACGGTCAGAGCACGGCGTAACTGTTTGCACGATTGCGATTGAAATTCGAGCGGTAGCACGTTGTACGCGTTCATTAGTTTGACGAAACTGTGAAAGGACGTTTGCGAATGTGAGAGCATTGCGCCACTTGTCGTTACGAGCGCTTGTTTCGCTACGAACGAAATGGTCCCGTTGTCGTAGTCGTCGATCGCGGTGTTGATCGCTGCGTTGTTGGACTGGGGTTATCTTCGTTGTGATGATGTTTGTTGGACACTGTCTTGATGTTGATACGTCGCGGTCGACGGTGTTGCGGTCGCGTTGGTATCGGCGAACACGGTGCCGTAGCGCAACATATTCAGCGTGTCCACAGCGTTTTGCACGTCGTAACCCTCGCGAATCAATTGAGCGGTAAGCGCGTCCTCGGTCCGATATTGGACGTTGCCCTCGATATCGATCGAATCACCGGCGAACAATGACAGCATATCGCGACCGCTGTCTCGCGGTTGCTGTCGCGACGCCATTGACGCGTCGGTCGATGGTGAGAAGTCCATCGTTGCGACTGACGATTGCGATGACAGATTCGTAGCACCCGACCGATGCTTTATATATGATTTGCGAGTCTTCCCCCTTTCTCGGTACGATGAAATCGCGGGGCTCTGGTCATTTCGGAGAGACAGCATCGAATCGCGACGGATCGTTCCTTCGTTAAAGCGGTTCGTGTTGCGTTTCGACGATGTCTCAGCGTCGTTGTCGGGGAGCGCGTCAACGCGGCGAGAATACTAGATGAATCACCTGCGTCTTGTCGTCGAACGCGTTCGGGTAGTCTGTTTTGATGCGTTCCTTGATCTTTACGACTATATCGCGGAAATTTATTCGCGACACGATGTGTCCGGTTTCCTCGACGAATTCGCGCAGAAACCGATACAGATTGCTATCGCACATCGTGACGGTGGAATCCTCGCGAATGCGGTATCTTTGCAGCAGGGACTCGAATGGATCGATCATCACGTGCAGATTTCGAGCATCTCGCACCATGGCGTCCGGTAGTTTGTCGATCAGCCCCGGATCCTTCAATTTTTTGCCGGCTGTTTCGCGAAAGATACGCACCGATCATCGGCGCATTTTGGCATCGCGTTTCATCGCCGTTTCGTCGACGTGATCGCACGACGACGTCGGATCGTTGGAAGCGGGCATTAGCAGACAACTGGACAGAACACTGTCGATTTGCGACGTCGTCGGTGCGTACGATGCGTTCGCGCTGTCCAATCCGTGTTCGTCCGACGCGGATTCTTCCTCGGATGATGTCGAAGACGATGCTGATGATTCGCTCGTGTCGTCGCGATCACGAGCATTGTTCGTTCGACGTTTGTTCGCTCTGGCGTACATTACACCGATACGGTCGTTCAGATGAAACGCCAGCATGCGACGAAACAGGGCCAAACCGCTCATCATCGACTCGCCCTGGATTCATTGTTCAGTCCGGTTCGTTCGCTGTGACATCTCACCTCGGCCTGGCGCGCGCCTATAGCGTCGTATAGCGCGTATGTGGCATTGTTATGCGTGCACGTATCGATTCCGTAGTGCTCCATGGCGAGGAATAGTCCGGTGCGAAATTCCTGAAAGTTGACTCCGAAACAGCGAGTAGCGAACTGATACGACACGCTCGGTGTGGCGTTCGTCTTGACGAAATCCACCGCGGTGTCGTGCTGACAGCTGTGCAGAGCTTTGAAACGATGAACCATTCGCAGACAGAATTTCAGTCGAGTGATCACACCGGCGTCACTGCGCAGCGATATCGCGTCGTTCACTGTCAGAACAATTTTGGCTAGATTGCGCAGATACTGCGTCTGCTGCTGATGAAACTAGCGGCTCATCATCATGTTGGTGGATATTAGGTTTTTGAACAGTTACGCGTTCATTCGTTCGGGTTTGTCGGCTTGACAAACGTGCGAGCGCATCATGCTCATCAGATCGGTATTCACCTCGTTCTTTATCCCCTGGCGCAGCGTAACGTTGCTCAGAGTGCCGCTGAGCACACTGGAGAATATTGGCCTTAGCACCCGGACACGAATTCGCTCTTGCCGCTGTCGCTGGTCCCTTGCAGCAGTAGCACGGTTTTCAAAAACTGGCCTGGAAATCGAATCGCCGTAGCGTATCGCAGAAAGAACAACAACACGTTGGTGTCGCCTCGAGCGAATATGTGCAAAGTCACGTTCACTGTACGCTATGTCATTCGGTACGTAGCGACTCTCTGGTGCGGACGTCACGTAGGCCGCTAGACCGTTCGCCAGCGAATTGGTATCGTACGAGTGTATGTTTCGTTCGGGATACATACGACACAGAGAATCGTAACACTCATCGAACAGATCGCATCTAGGATCGGACAATTAAGCGAACGCGTTTATACGATGATTCGCTCTGTCCGTTAGACCGTACCAAACGTCGTTTCGTTCGATCGCTGTTTCATCGTTATCGAGGCGAATGAACGCGACGCGTTGTTCTCTCTCTCGCACCAAGAGAAACAAATACGCAGCCGCGATATTGACCATCACATCATCGCTGTTGTTTTCGCGCGACGATGATATCCATAGTGCGAGTTTCGGATCGTCGGAGTGATCTCGCGCAAACTTGTACAATCGCCATGACGCACAGAAATTGCGAATAGCGTACAAACTTCCGACGCGATCGTCGTCAAGTCGTCGTCTTCGCTGTTGAGCGCCGTGCATCGATCGACGATTCTTTGTCGTTGTGTTCGCGTCGTCGAACGACTGTGAAACAACAAAAAACTCCGTGGACGACGGCACGAGGTCCCGCAGATTCGTGTCTCTCGTGGAGTCCGAATCCACCGTCGTCTCGCATTCGTCATCGCGAACGTTATCGTCGATATCGAGCGACAACTTTCGACGATACTTTCGCAATTCGTTCAACAGCACCTCCTGATCGGTGAGGCGACGATCGACGGTGGTCGCGGCAATTGTCGCTATGGAATCGCGACACCCGTTCGTTCCGCGATTCCCTCGATCCGTGAAGAACGAGCGTCGCGATTCGTCGAGGACGAAGTCGCGCACGGAGTCGACGGTGTCGCATTGCTGACGACGCAAGAAGCTGCGACTCGCCGCGAACGAATCCCGAGCCAAGCGTTCGACCGAGTTCGTCGGTGCGCTGTCGCTGCGTTCGTTCTCTCTTTCCGAGAGCACGGATCTGCAGTCCAACGGGGCGTAGAGCACGTGTATCATTTGCGCAGTCGCGCCATTAACGTTGCGCGACGGTGATTCCAACAGTACGCGCATAATTCGTCGCACGCTGTCGGAACCGCGCAGCAAATGATAACTGAAAGCGTGAGCCAGATTCAACATCGTGATCGCGAACACTCGCGCGAAACGATGCGAGTTTAGCAAAACGTTTCGCGCATCGTTCGGGCTCAGTGTTCGTGGTAACAGATTCGTCAGATCGGCCACTTCGCACACGAACGGATGATCGAACTGACGCAACACCGACGACAAGCGAACGATTGTCTCATCGTTATCGTTGTTGTTCGAGCGGTCGTCGGTGACCGTAACGAGAGTCGCGTCTGCATTTTTCCGACGCGTCGTTTAGGTCTCGATGCTGTCCGATATCGCGACAGAGAGGAAGACGCGGATTTCATCATGGACGTTTCGCTCGATGCTCGCTCCGCTACCACGTACGAGTGCAAGTAATGATTCATTGTGTCTCGCGAACACACTAGTGCGAAGTAATCGTTCGCGTGTTCGATGGCATGGTGCACGAATCGATTCAATTGTCGATCGAGCACTTCGTTGAAGCGATACTTCTGCGGCGGATTGTAATCCTCGTAGTTTATCGTGAGCGTGCGCGAAACGGCTGGTGTGCTCAGTTCGAATCTGTTGAAATACAGGTTCAATACGATATGATGCGAAGTATGCTTGTCCATATAGCGAACAAATTTGTCCAGGGTCTGTCCGCACACCATCGTGATCTGGCCGCTGTCGTGCGATGCATTCTCATTGCCGTTTCCGACGAGAGTTCGCGATGCCGCCCAGTGCGCTACTTCGATACGCCTTGCTGACAATGTCCATAGCTTCGTTCAGACCCGTTCGAAACGCGACTGCAGCGGCCGATGACATTGCCGAATTTTTTTTACGATGGGGTCCTTATTTTCGCTGCTGTTGTCAACTGGTGTTGTTCGTTTCGATCGACGATCGCGAGCATTGAAGTGGGATGGTTGCGGCGAATCCATCGGTCCGTCACGGGCGAGATTGTGCGATTCGTCGATGTCGCGACGCAATCGCTCGTTCACCAAAGAGATGCACTTTGCCGCGAGATACTTGGCGAAAGCGTCGGAAATGCGCGAAAGTGTCAGTGCGTCATTGGCCGGACCCTGGTAACAGGTGCCGTCGTAATGCCAGTGCAGGAAATTCGCGAGCTCCAACACGTCGCGACCGTAACAGTTCGCGGTAGAGATCTCAAGCGTCCAACCGCGGACGTAACGATTTGTCGTCGGCACCGTCGGCCACGGCGTTATTTCGATCCGCGGCGTTTCGTCGTCGCGCGGTCGCCCTTTGATGCACGAAATCGAACGCGACCTCCAACACGTCTGTACGCATGTACAGACGTTCGTAGAGGACATTAGCGGCTATACACGCGAGACTATATTAAGAATATTACAGTGTATACAGTGTATATTATAGTTATATTAAGAATATTACTTATATTAATATTTCTATTAATATATATTTACATTAATATTAAGACTATATTATATTAGTAAACTATAAAAAATGTTTATGGAGTTGTTTTAATAAATAAATTTGTTTCAGCTATGTTAAACTGTAAAGCGTCTCATATGACTGTCTCATGTGACGTGCCTGAGACAGCGCCTCGCGACTGTCAGTTTCTAGGTCCGCCGTGCGGGTTGGAGTGGTAAGGGGAAGTAAGGAGGCGTAGCTCTCAGAAATCGGCCCGATCGTGCAAGTAATTCCGGGCACTGCAATAGAAAATCCAAAAATTCCGGGCATATTCATCGGTACAGGTTCACGTGATCGACGTAAACGATCAACATGCGATGATGGCGATCGCTCAACGTGCGTTGCATCGATTCACCATGCGAATCAATCGACGACGCGTCGATGCTCCGGCACGATCGAGCGCGTGAGCATCAGTCGGGCGAACATGCGAGACAGCTCGATCACCTTCTCGTACTCGCCAATCTGTCGATCCATCGCGTCTACGTTGAATCGCGTGATTCGTCGTCTCGCTCGCAGTTCGCGCACTAGTTCCAGGTCTGTCGGTGTGAACACGTAATCGTCGGCGACAATTCTCTTCCGATGTCGGCGAATTCGCGCGTCGTCCGTGCTCTCCGACGAATGATGACGAGTGCTGTCGCAGCGTCGATAATAACGATTTCGCTTCACTGACGTAATCGACACCAGGGGATGAACAAGACGGCGAAGCGTTCAAGGATTTCGACGAAGCGATTGAATCGCGATGACGTCGTCGTTTACGGCGAGACGCTCGTTTCTCGCGATTCACTTCGGCAATTGTCCAGTCCGCTCTGTCGCAGTACACGGCTTGTCTGTTCGCGTAACGGCAAGATTTGATCATCTCGATCGTCGCTGCGGACACGCTTCGGCGCGCTGGGTCCTGGAACAACGGTGGCGTGGTCCGAACGGGAAATCGTTGTTGTTGATCCATCGATGACGCGGTCGTCACCTCGTTCGGCGTAAAAGACGTCTGTGATCACGATTCAGCGACAGGTCGCTCTTCTCTCGTAAATCGAATGCTCGAACGATCGCGATCGATTCACCGTCGTCAGACGGATTTTCAGCGCGTACGGTGTTCGTCGTCGCGAACGAGACCGTCGGTCCGAGATCGAACGATGTTCGATCGCGATGACGATCGTCGTTGACGTCGAGAGGTTTGCGAGCACGCAACAGCCAGTATTCGCGTTTTTTTCGTTGAGGGATGGCCGACCGTCGATTGTCCGAGGTAGCGATGATGGGACGACCTAAAAACTCGGAAATGTCGATCACTGTGACGCAGTGACTTATCACGATCACAGCGTCTGGTTCGCGCACCGTTCGTATGGCAGCGGCGAGACCTCGCACGATGCGAGTGTCGCCATAATATAGCGGAGCGGTCAGAACGTCGTCAACGATGACCGCGGAGATCCGCGAGCGCATACGAGAACATAGCGATTCGTTGCATTAGGTCGCTCGTCTCGCGGTCGCGAAAATCAACACCTACGGCAATTTCAGTCGAACGTCGCGCAGTAACGAGTTCGCCGATGGTCGACGGCGATCGTTAGAGACGAGAAACTCACCGAATGAACTAGCCACGAAGACATCGTTTGTGTTGATCAAAAACATGTCGGTCGTCAACGCGGTATGGTCCTTTTTAAATGTTCTTTATTCGGTTCACCCCACTCATCGTTCCGCGCTTGATCGTCGCGACGCGTCGATTCGACATGATCGATGATATCGCGCGCATGCTGACCAGCGTACGAGCAGATCGATCGATATCGGAACTCTCGACGAATCGTACCGATGATCGCGACTCGTTAGAAGCGATCGCGATTCTAGCGTCGTTAACGAAGAATCTGTCTCGACGCGCGCGTCGACGTGTCGAGTCGCTGCGCGACGAGTTGGACATTGTCCTCGGAGAGAGATATTCGATTCTGGTGCCGGACGCAGCGGCTGTCGAGTCGCTCGTTCACCGATTGATTCACATTGTGAACGGCTTCGCGTGTTTTGAAACCGTGGCTGACGTACCGAATTGGTCTTGCGTGAAATTGGCCGAAATGGACGCGCTCGTACCGATCGTGTCTCGCGACGTGGAAATAAAATTTATGGATCTGTGCTGCGCACCCGGAGGCTTTCTGAACTATGTTTGTCTGTGAAAACGTTGGTTGGCCAGTGGTATCGGCGAGAGTTTGTCCAAGAGACAAGGAGGCGTCGATATGTCGCGACGTCGATTGCGAACATCCGCCAAGGATACGCTTGTGTTTCACTGCGGCGTCGAACGAGTGGCGACGCGATTGCAGCGCGAACTGTCGCGTTCCAGCGCCGGGAAGTGCGTATTCATCGACAACGGTTCCACTAGTGACGATGTTGCTGTTTCGATCGCCGTGAAACACCTGCGTCAATTGCGTCGCAAGGTCAATGTGGTCATGGGCGACGGAGCGAAGGATTCCTCCTCGAACCTGACGATCGCTCAATGGATCATGACTCGTTCGGTATTGCGCGCAGACGGCTCGTTCTTATTGAAAACGTTCGCGTGGTACGACAACGCACGCGACGAGCCGCTGGGCAACGTGACCGCTCGCGCGATACGGTCCATAATTCCATACTTTCGAGACTTCGCAGTACTGAAACCGTGGCATTCAGCGATCACGAACGACGAGCGATACGTGCTGTTTCGTTCTTTCTCCGTGACACCTAGACCCGTCGTCCACCCGACGAAGGAATTCACGCTTTTGCGCGCTGAAGCAACCATCTGGACGCAGCAGGTGGAAACTTACGAACGAATCGTTCTGTTGTTGATCTCGAGTCGGACGACGAGCGTGTCGTCGAGCGATTTTTCGAAAGATGGACGTCGCTTCGCACCGGCCAAGATACGAGAACTCGCGATCGCCGTGTCTCGATGCGACGCGGAATCGATCGAGCGGGAATTGCGTTCGTACGGTGCCAATGTTCTCAACTGACCGATAAAGCACGATCGAACGGCGGGACCATTCGAGGTCATTTTTCATAAGACAAAACGTGCGCAACGATGATATTGCTCGTGTTGACGATATGTTTGATCGGTTGCGCGTACGAGCTGTATCTGGCGACCGTTCAGGCGCCGTTGATACCGCACGCGAAGATCCCGTCGACGCCGGCACAGGGTGTTCCATCGGCGCTCTCGTGGGATCGGTCGCCGAACGAGTCACCCGAGACGAAGAATTCGCCAAAAGTTTCGCCGAAGACTCCGTCCGCGATACGGGCAACGATCACCGCGAGAAACAACGTCGTGTTCGCGAATACGGCGTCGCTAGCCCATCGCGTAAGATTTGCGCGATTCGACCCACGTACGGACTACGGTCTAATCGACGGAGACTGATCCGTTCTGATTGTGAACGCGAACGAGATAGGTCCCACGTTGGTCGCGATATGGCAGGAACTTCGAGACCTAGTGCCCAGTTCTCGACGTCGCGAGCGATCCACGGAAGCGGAAGACGCGATCGTGGACGACAATGTGTCAGTGTCCGAGGAATTCAACGCTTCGGTTCTGATCAACGGTTCGAACAACGATCGCTACCGAACAACAGCCGAAGGTTACAGATCGATCGAGATGCTACTGACCAACGATGATCAACACGGCAATCGCACGTCCACGAATTCGTCTCTCGCTGTGCGAACGGCGCGTCGTCGAGATCGAGAAGTCGCCGTATTATCGCGTATGTGGCGATTGTACAAAGAATTCGAAACGGAGAGCAACCAGTTGCATCGATACAAAACTCTGGAAAAACCCGTCGATCGTAGACGCTTGTCATGCGATCTGGCAATGTGCGCTACCGCGTTCATCGACGCCACGGATGAGGAAGGTCTGGCTTAATTGGCCGGTATTATCCTGCTGTACGTTCGAGTCATGGACGATCGAGTGCGAAACGATTCGCGTTACGGAGAATTGCGCGGTGTGCTCCGCTTTCGACCCGGTGTTGATCGCTCACAAATGGCGACAGATCGAGCATCTGTGCGCGACGGCGCAACGGAGAGCGAGCATTGCCGTCGAGAAAGCGGCGTCTCGATACTTGAGCGAATACACTCGAGCGCGAATGGCCGAACGACGAGAATTTTGCAAAATGCCGCCCGAGTGTCTGTTTCATTCGTTCGAGACGTATCCTCGAGTTATCGAACGGCCCACGAGGAACAAGAGTTTCGCGCACGGCGAATCGGCCGGGTCGCTAATGACGATCGAGCGTTTCGGCCGATATATTCTACGATTCACCGTTGATACCGACGAATCGTGGAATCCACCAGCTACGCCGCCGTGGTTCATGAGATATCCCACTAAACACCACACTCGCGCCATATCAGCAAATGGCATCGCGTGCGATTTGATGACTCGTTTGGACGATCATTTGGAACGAGGGTTGGTGTGTTACGTACCAGTGAAATCGCGACATCGAAACATCGATTTCGACGCCGTTGTCGAACTCGTAACCGTTTCCTCGGTAGCAAAGGTCGAGAGGACAGGCGCTGAGTTTTACGTGGATCACTTTTGGTACGAAGCCAATATCACATCCGTGGTGCTTTTGGACGGGACTCGATACGTATGGGTCGCCAACGCGCGCGGCGAATCGAGAATGGTAACGGTATCGCTGTATCGCGCATCGGTGAATGAATCGAGTGACGGTGGCGTCGCGACCGTTCACGGAGGATTTCGCGTGTTGAACAAATTTTGCGGCGTCCAAAACGGCCAATCGATGGACAATTTCGCGGCCAGATACGAAGGAGCGTACGGTGACGAGCGATGATAGAGACTTTGGTCCAACAGTGAGACGACGTCGATAGACCCAAGTATGCGTTCGATGATATCAACACGATACTGTTGTCAGTTCCTCGCGGTTATCGCGCTATCGCGCGCGTAAGACATCGGCGAAATGCCCCAGTGGAGAATCGTTCGTCCGCCGATCGCAGCGGATCGAAACGTATCGACGACGCGTCTTCCATCGCGCGAATCGACGGTCCTCTTCAGCATCAGTGGCTTTACTTGCCAGACACGGATCTGCACGGAGATATGTGGCTGTATCCGCTGTTCGACTCAAGAACGCACATTCCGTTGACCGCGTTCAATCGCATTCGAGACGAATCGCATCGATTGGAAGTGCTAAATTACGCCATGCGAAAAGATCGCTTCAGCGAACGAAAATTCCCGTGATTTCTTCGTAGCGCGACGGGTCTTTCACGGCCGTATCGTTCGAGCTCGCTCGATGATAACACACAAAAGGAGAGATATTAACACAAACGTGACGAGACACGCGAGCGCGGCGCCGAAAGGACTCAAAGGTTTGCGCGTGTCGTCGCGTCGTCCTATAAAAAATCGATGTCGGACCCCGAATCCGTTCAGATCGTTCGCCGACGAGATGGATCATCCCTTGAGATCGACCGTGATGACGACGGCGCGATGGGTCGCCATGTTCGAGACTCTGTGCGCTCGCTATCGCTGCAGATCGATCAACGTTTTGGCCGAGACGATCGACAGCGCCAAGGCCGATGTGCTGTTCATCAGCGGTCCCTCCGGCAAGTGGTTGGCCGAGGTCACGTCGATCACACTGGCACGATGCGAAACGAAAGCGCCGTGCGCTTGACAAATGCGTCGGAATCGGTGATTCGGAGATTGGTGCGTTGCTACGAACAACGTCAAGGTTGCTTCACGGATGACAATTCGTTGTACGAGATAGTGTTCGATTGGTTCGTCGTGACCGCGTCGATGATCGGACACGAAGACATCGATCCGCGGAACGTTCGATCGTCGCAGAGTGTCATCGCTGTGAGGTGCATCGAATCGATCACGATGACGACCGACGATGCGGAGGAAGAGGAACGACAGTGCTTACTACGCTTCGCAACAATCGTTTGATCGTGCTGTTGGTACTGTCGAATACTACGCGCAATCAGACGCTATCACCGATAAGTATATCATGCAATTCGCAATCCGATGATTGTTTGCGTCCTCTCGCGCTGATTCTATCGTGCGAACTCACGGTGAGAAGAGGCGAGTGTGAAAGTTTGAACGTGCATCATGACAGATTCGACGTTGCGAATTCCGCGTGTTGGCTGACGAAAGCGCGCGAGATGCACTAATCGAACAAATGGTTGCGAATGACGGGGTACGACGATCGATACGCGATGCTCGATCGCGTCGTGTGTCAGCGAATCGCCGGGCACGTTCGTTTGTTCTGGCGAGACGGCTACGCGTTCACAAGTCGCGATCGTGCCGATGTCGAGTCGATGTTCGCCTCGTCGATCCATTTGCTTCCGATCTCTGCGGTCATCGATCTGTCTCGTTTGCAATGGGAGATAAAGCGTGACATTCGTTCGACTTTGTTCCTGTGCGAGTACGACGTTTTGTATCGTCGATGCGAACACACATTGTCGTCCATGTTTTTGTCGAAACGATACGATACGTCGACGGTAAGAAACGGTATCGACGATTATTACGAGTCGCGTTACTTCGTAAACGCCGACAACGAGTTGGTAAAGCGACGCTACGTGAATCTGAGCTGAACATGTCCGTGATCATCACTCTGGATGACATCGTAGGGACTGCTGCTACCGCGGCGTTAGGTGCTTCAGCGGCACTTTTCGTGTGGCTGATCATGGCGCTGTCTGCTCTGATCGCGCTGATCGTTTCTTTCGTAGCTTGCTGTTTGCTGTACTACGATGGCGAGAGAGCGTCGTGCGATTGCGACGCGTCGATACCGTCGCGATCGATCGTTGCCGCTACTTCGACGAAATGATCAAAGTCGCTGGTTCTCGACGACTCGACGACGTACATAGATCGAGCCGAGTCGAAATTCATGATATCCGCGGATACTAAGGCGCGCGTTGCGCTCTGAGCATTCTATGAATAAAAAGAGAGAGATATTCGCAATTTGATTCCAGTGTTTCTTTATTCACCCTTATCTCCATTCGCAGGATTCGCGTCGTGTTCACGCGATTGTCGCGCTCTGAAGGACATGACGACGTTAAACACCGAGATCGGAACGAGTCTCAAATCGAGTCGAACCATATCCAACGCGATCGCGCCATCGTCGTCCTTGTTTCTTTCGTTTCGCGAGACGAACGACCGTCGTTGTGTCACGTACAGTTCGTTCACAGCACGAGAGATGTCGGAATGGTGCATTGTTCGATACCACGAATCCACGACGTCGAGGAATCGTATCGTCGTGCCGTAAAAATACAGACACGCGATCAGGCCGTTCAATGTGATATGCGCAACATCGAAACGATTAGTGCCATTGTTAGGCCAGTAACGAACGTGCATGGCACGCATGATCCAATGTCGACAATGACCGTTGCACAACTGTTGACTCGTTTTCAGCAGAGTTTCACAATCGATCACCATGGGATACGTTTTTCATGCTTTTGATTAAGCGATATCGAGCGGACGAGTTTTGTCGGTATTGGAGCAGAACCGTGCGATGCACAGTTTTCGATTCGATCGCTTCGGTCACCTCGCGCTGCAGTGTTTCGAGCGACCGACGACGTCGCCTCAGTGACGCGATGAGTTTGACGGTGACTCGAGAAATCAACTCTCACATTTTCGTCGCGATCTCGTCTATGCTCTGTGCGATATTTCCCAGTTCCTTTGCTTTCGCCAAATGTTCGCTCTCGAGCGATCGATTCTGCGTCATCAACTCGGCGCGCTCTCTTTCGAAAATCGCTGATCTGAGCGTTTCATTCGCGGTCACAGCTCGCTCCAATTCGACGGTTTGACATTGAACGACGAGTCGCACCGAGTCGTCTGTACTGTTCAACAGAGATGCTAATTCGTTCGCCGATTCTGACAATTTGCTCGTTTCGTGCATCAAATCGAGACGCTGTTCCGAAAGAACGATACCTTCACGCTCGAACCATTCGCCGTATCGCGCTCGCGCTCGATCGAGCTTCTTGTTGTACGCGACGTTCAAATTGACGATTTCGCTGGTCAACGAGTTCGCGGTTTGTCGAAGATCGAAATATTTGTGTTTCTTCGCGAATCAATCGTCGCAAATTGCGCATCATCGTTTCGATTGCTCGCTCCGTTCGTTTCGACACGCCGATGTTATCGTCGATAATCGATTCGTGCGATTCGTTGTACGATCGAACAATATCAACGTTGCGAAAACGATGATTATTCGTCGCGTCGAACCTCGGCTGTGTCGAGGGCTTAGTTGATGTTATCGCGTTGATATCGACGAAGCCGTACAGTCTCAGGATCGTTATAACGCATCTTTCGTTGCTTCGTACAAGCGAACGCGCGCCTCATGAGCGGCAGAGATCATATCGCTGAGACGAAAGCTCGTGGACGGATAGTCATCGGACGCGATGTTCTCGTCACGCGATACAGTCGCGAAAAAACTCAAAAGTCCGGTCGCCACGTCAGGCGCGTTGATCGTTATCTCGGTCGCACGCAGCAATTCGAGCGCGAACAAATCCATTCGAGGCTAAAAAATAACAACATTCGACAATTCACCGCGCGCTCGAGCGGAAATAACGAGTCGCTCTTGCGTCGCTCAAATGTTCAATCGAGCGAAGATAACGAATCGCTCTCGCGTGTCGCGCGCATCGATGCGTAACACGTCTGAGTGTTCGATCGAGCGGAAATAACGAATCGCGAGATCGCGCGCATCGATGCGTAACACGACGTCTGAGTGTTCGATCGAGCGGAAATAACGAATCGCGAGATCGCGCGCATCGATGCGTAACACGACGTCTGAGTGTTCGATCGAGCGTAAATAACGCTCTCGCGTCGCTTAAATGTTCAACCGAGCAAAGATAACGAGTCGCTTTCGCGTGTCACGTGCATTGATGCATAGCACAATGTCTGAGTGTTCGATCGAGCGTTGTTAATCTCATTGACCTTAATTCCCCTTTCTACCACGTGTAAATAGGGTATATAAGGCTCGCTGAAACCTCCGATCAACACTGTGTTCTCGGTGCTCCTTTCGAACGAGTGTAGTCCTGCGCCATAGACTAGGTAAGAATCATCGTGATCGCGAGGGTCGTCCGACGGCGAGATCGGACCGGGAGGAGCGGGGCGCGCGTTCGGTCTCGGTCGCCGCGTTGGGAACTCCTCGCACTCTCGTACGTCAGCGTTCGCGTTCTCTCGTGAGAACACGGTCATAGCTCAGCTCTCAGGCGAACGGACGCGGACGACCGGCTCTTGGATCGCACGAAGGGGTTTCCGTATACCGATTTGGTTCCACGACTCGAGCGATGAGCGCTTCAAACGCGGTGAACGCGATCGTTCGGCGATAACGCCGGGTTCTATCACGGACGACAGCAAGTCCTCCAGTCGAGAGCTCGCATGTCCCGTTGAGTTTCAAGTCTCGACGAGGCGTCGTCTCGTGATGACGAAGTCGTTTCCGACACGATCGGCAATACACGCGTGCTCGCCGGACATCGGGTCGGCTGGTCGGCCGGTGATAACGCTGGGAAAAGGTCCAGGCCGCGCGCTGGCGGATCGTGATCGCAAGAGTCGTCCGACGGCGAGATCGGACCGAGGAGAAGCGGGGCGCGCGTTCGCGGCTTGTTCCGACGGTAGACGCGCGCTAATGTATATTTCCAGTATTTGGCGCATGAGTACTCGTTCGAACGGATCAACTTGACACAGGTACTCAGTGAATATTTGTTATTTTATAGATATAATTTTAGACTATTTCTCTGCTTTGCTTTTGCTAAAATTACTGCTTTTTCTGCACGTACGATATACACACATTTCCAACCTTATTCCAGATCATCAATTCGCAATCGTCGTCGTCGCGTTGAACGTCGTCGCGATACGCGGTCGCGTATCTTCGTTCGAAACGTTAATTTGTCAGTTTATCGTTTGTAGTATCGCTTCATTCCATCCTATTTTCTTTTTTGTATCTGTCCAATACTCAACATTTCTGCACGCATTTTTTTTTTGGCTTAACCCGCTTCATATAATTCTTATGACGGTTCGATAAAATTAAGGTTTACTCGTTGTCGCAGGCAGGCAAAAATATAACAATTATTGTAGGTAGGCAAAAAGGTGATCACCGGTGAATGACATGATTTGTCAACTTGTTTATCAATTTGACAATTTTTTCAGGACTTTCTGTTTTTCCACACACACAAACGCACAGTGACAGTTTTCACATCCACCTGTTCCGCAACGAACCAATTTCATATCGTCAGTCGTCGCCGTCGCGTGAAACGTCGTCGCGATGCGTGATCGTGTATCGTCTCGTTCGAAACGTTTTTTATCGATCATAATCGTTTCATCAGTATCCCACTTCCTCGTCCCTACACAAAGAACTTTACACGCTACTTCATCGATCTATTTTTCTTGTCTATCTCTTTATGTCTATTATACATTTAGGTTGGGCCGATGTATCAAGATATAACGGTTCGATAAAATTAAGGTTTACTCGTTGTCGCAGGCAGGCAAAAATATAACAATTATCGTAGGTAGGCAGAAAAGTGATCACCGGTGAATGACATGATTTGTCAGCTTGTTTATTAATTTGACAATTTTTTTCAGGACTTTCTGTTTCTTCACACACACACAAACATACAGTGACAGTTTCCACATCCACCTGTTCCACAACGAACCAATTTCATATCGTCAGTCATCGCCGTCGCGTGAAACGTCGTCGCGATGCGCGATCGTGTATCGTCTCGTTCGAAACGTTTTTATCGATCATAATCATTTCATCAGTATCCCACTTCCTTCTTCTCGAAAATACATTTTGAACAAACGCACACACGTTATCTTCTCTCTCTCTCTCTCTCTCTCCCTCTCCCTCTCCCTGTCCCTCTCCCTGTCCCTCTCCCTCTCCCTGTCCCTCTCCCTCTCCCTGTCCCTCTCCCTGTCCCTCCCCCCTCTTTCCCTCCCCCTCTGTCTCTCTAGTGCTGGGAGATCCAGAGAATTTCCGGGCGTGCGCATTGAGCAAACGCTGTGGGTGCCTCAGTACCATATTAATTTAAAGGTATTTTATCGCCCGTAAGATACTATGGATTGAAAATTGCAATCGCATAAATCAGGTAATCTAAATCTTGGTTATTTAAGTTGGTTCAGCTGTAATTTTCAATCTATAGTCTAATACGGGCGTAAGATCCCTCGTTTGAAAGAAAATATGAAGGAATTGTAGGAAGAATAGAAAAGTCTGTGAAAGAAACAAAATATTTTTCATAATTAATAATAAACATATAATTTTATTTTTTAATAACTGCAGAAAAATAATATATGAATATCAACATTTGTTGTAATAGCGAGGGAAACTGCGGAAAAACCTTACTAATATTCTCACAATAAAATTGTACAAAACAAATAAACGTTAAAAAGAATACTTATGCTAATGTTGAACACAATACTTAATACTATCATTAATGATATGTAAATGTTTAATATCACACACTTTCACTGTTATTGAACGTACCTGATGCCATGTCAACCAATCTTTAAAAATGTTAATACCTAACGCTGTTCTAAATTTTTGTGCTCCAACTTTCCTCTTCTCGATGCCACTGGTTGAAGGTTGGTCATCCATTCACACTTTCATAGCACTTAATATTTTATTTAACAAAAAATGAACACTATGATTGCACTATCACTATTCTTATACACTACATATAAACATTAAGTAACACTTACATTACATTAATTAATGATATTAAGAAAATATAATGTTGATGTAATATAACATATTTAATGTTTACTGGGTAACCTAACCCTAAACCACGTACTCGCCGAAGAAACGCGAGAAAACAACTACGGAAAACACAGATATTTTGCGCGGGCCCCTCCATGCCTCCTCTGTCACGCGTTTTAAACCGTCAGTGGTTTTTGACATATACAGGTTGAGTCAATTAGAGCGTTACAGACTTATATCTTGGAAATAAATAATTTTAAAGAAAAATGTTTCAGACAAAAGTTGTATGGTGTCAAATGGGACATAAGAAGGTAACATTGATTAGACCTTGGTTAGCCACTTGAAGGTTACGTGAAGGTCGCCAACAATATTTCAAATGGAATGCCCTACCTTTTTGGCATATTCTTATAACGTAGGCATATTCCTCGTTGATCGATTCGTCGACGATGCGGACGTCCACTGCTGAATCACATCCGCGACTTCGTCGTCGCGAGTCGATACCCCTCGATTTTCGATCGTCCTCGCGGGCGCGCGATACAACGCCAACCAAGTGTCGAACGACGCGCGAAAGGCGTCGGCCAACAATCGAGTTCGTACAGCCTTGTCGAGCACGCGATACACCGTTCGGTACGGTTTGTCTCCCTTGTCATCCAACAGATACAGATTCCAGTCGTTCGCTAAGTTTCGCGCAAGATACGCGTCATTGAACCCAAGATATCCTAAATTCGAACGCGCGTTCTTGCGACCTGTACGAATCGAAGCGAAATTCGCATAGATCAGCATCTTTCACTGTCCACAGCACACGGTCGCTGTTTCTCACGAGAGTACACACATTGGCGCATATCGTCGTGGTCACCGTTCCGCAACGAGACACCATCAATCGACAGTTTAGCCGTCTGCGCAAATTGGACAGGTACTCGCGTTGCAACGCCGCGTACAGAATCGGTGTCTATGGTAGGAAAATAGTCTAACGTGTGCACAAACGTCGCGTCAGACCACCGGAGCACGACACTTCCGTATATTCCAGTGCATCGACAGCGAGCACGTTTCGATAATGTCCTTCCTCCGTGACGAACGATCGGTCGCTTTCCTCCCGCGGATCATCGGCTCGGTTGTACTCTTCAGTGTCGCGATAGCCGCGCTGGTGAACAGTGGTCGACGCGGCATTGCGAACCAAATCGAAAAAGTCGGTTGTGCCGGGATAGTGCACCGCCAACGGACATATCACTCGCGCAGCCATGATCGCGTTGTTGACGTTGTTACTGTCGAGCGTTGTTTGCACCATGACTCTTCACCCGTCGCGCGTTATATACCAATCGCTCGCGGACATCGGAGCGAACGGAAGAATATCGCTCGCGACCGATTCGCCGGACGATTGTCCGCATTGACACTGCGTGATAGATTACGTGCGAACACAGGGACTGCCCGATCGATTCTGGTAACGTCTCGAGACGTACGGTCTCACCGATCGCGAAACTATAAAGAGATTGTTGCTCGGTTGCAAACATTGTTTCGCCGTTCTCACACCGAGCGATGCCGGACTGCGCGATTTGGAGCGAATCAGTGTGAACGCGCGTTCGAATTTAGGATATCTTGGGTTCAATGACGCGTACCTTGCGCGAAACTTAGCGAACGACTGGAATCTGTATCTGTTGGATGACAAGGGAGACAAACCGTACCGAACGGTGTATCGCGTGCTCGATGAGGCTGTACGAGCTCGATTGTTGGCCGACGCCTTTCGCGCGTTGCTCGACACTTGGTTGGCGTAGCTCTTCGTTACCTGCGAGACAACGCGCACGCGCAAACTTGTAAATACGTTGTTCGCGACCGAGTCCACGTGTTTCGAAGTGGCTCTAGCGTCGTACTTTCGCAAGCCACGAGCGCGCGGCGCGAGCGACGATCGCAACGATGAACGCTTTCGAGAATACGACTGCGAAACGGAAGACGACGCCAAACGAACCGACGACGAGACGGAGGATGAGAAGCGCGCAGAAACCGAAATTATCGATCTGCACCGCGTGTTCGAAATGAGTGTGTGGTGCCGAGTGAACGACAGACCGACCGCCGAGTCTCTGCAATACATAGCGAAACTGAACGCTCGTGAGGTGCGCCGGAATCAATTGCCGCACGATCCACTGAGCATACTGCCGGTGGTGAGTTACGACATCGAGACGATCGCGCGCATGGACAGATCTTGCCTCGCGGTGTGGAGGAAGATCAGCGTTTAGCGTCCATAGCCGTGACCGTTCATCAGAGACGATTCGGCGACGATGCGAATCGTTCGCTCAACGATAGCGGCGTCGTCGTCGGTAGTGGCATGGACGAGACCACCGTGACACCGATAATACTGGCGTACGTTCCGTTTACCACGCAGGAAGAAACGAACGAACGAGAACGACAGGTGCAGTGTTGCGCGCTCAATGTGGCATGTCGCGCGCGACGGTGCTGTTTTATCGGGACGAACGAGCGCTTCTACTCGACGCGCTGGAGATGCTGTTGAACAACGAGTTCTTTGTCGATCTGTACGATTGAACGATCCGACGGACGCTGCTCGCGTGGCGTGTATTTTCGTGGGCTACAACAGTTGGGAGTACGATTACACGTTCCTGGTGAACCGTGCGCTGTACTACGGACTCTACGATCACGCATTCCGAGCACTTACGATGCATCGCGAGCCGAGATTCGCCGCGACCCAAGTGAGTTTCGAACTGATGCTGCACATGAAGGCGCGATATCTCGCATAAGTGGGCTCGATCGCGCTGAAGAACGTCTCGAGATACTTTGGTGCCAACGAGGCGGCTGAACGTTCTTTGACGGGACGTTCTCGGCGCGAAAAGATGAACTTCGACGCGGTAACGATTCGTCGATTGTACTTTGATCGCGACGGTGGCAGCGAAGTGTTCGATTCCGGCTCGGCTTTCAACGCGCTCGATATTGATCGCGGTGTTAACATGTTGCGCGTGGCACTGTACAATCTGCAAGATTGCACCGCGGTGTACCATCTGATGTAAAATCTATTGCTTTTGCCGACGATAGCTCTGTACTCGCGACATTTTTACGCCACGCTATTCGATTCGTCGCACTCGGGCAACAGTAGACTTTTACCGAACGCCTTCACGGTGCGCGCTCTGCAACGCAGCAACGTTGTACTGCCATTTCGGTGCAACGATCACTCGTTGTTCGCGATGCTGTCGGCGAACCGCAGATGTAACGGCGACAAAAGATCACTGGTCTCACCTCGCTCACCGCGGGAGGTCAGTCGATGGTTTCGCGGTAAACGTTCGCACGATAGCGACGAAAAGAAAGGAGTCAACGATGTCACGCTGTCAACGAGGACCGGTCATACCGCGTTGCCACCGGTGTATGATCAGTTGCGACTGACGCGCATCGACGACGACAAGGTGTACATCGAAGGCATCAATTTGGCAGCACCCAATCATTACTCGTGAGTGTCCGATCGAGAAGGACGACGAACGCGCGACGATCGTTGTTTGAACGTTCGATCTTGTCCTGTTGCAGGAGACCGATTTGTATTGACTTCGCATCGTTCTACCCGTCGATCGGATGACAGTACGAACTGTCAATGGAGACGGTTTACGTATTGACCTGCGATCATCTATTGGCAATTCACGGCGACGACGAGACTCTGTTGGATCGAACCATACGCGACGGATTGGTGAGATGCTTCGACTACGAACCAGTGGACTCTTCATCGCGCAAAAGCACCGGTCAACTGCTGATCGAGTCCACGGACGATGACGCGATGGCGAGGATGATATGTCGCGTTACATCGCGTTACACGATTCGCGGTCGAAACTCGCTCGCAGCGGCGGTCGTTCGACGTCATGGCGGATGGTACGAAGGCGTCGATTTTTCGAACGCGCGCGAAATGATCGAGTCCAGCATCGATCCGACGCGACGACAGATTCTCGTGGTGTGTCGAAGCGCCACGGTGAACGACGACCGGCCTATAGTATGTTCCCTGTGGAGTCACTATCTGCCTATGCGGAAGGGCTAAAAAGTCAAGATGCGCGCGACAGACGACGTGTTTCAGCGACGCGTGTTAGGCTGCAAGGAGAAGATGTTCAAAGTGGTCGCCAATTCCATGTACGGATACCTGAATTACAGATGTAGCGTGGTATATTCGCCGCAAGTGGCCGTCGCCGTGACGCTGTTGTCGCGAAAGACCTTTCACGAAACCGCCTGGATATGCAAAGCGGTTACCCGCGGTTGTTGCGCGTTCCCCGGTATCTTTGCGTGGTCAATGGCGATAACGGTGATGGTGACGGTGTCGCGTTGTCGCGTCGCGAGATTCGATGCGACGTGATCTACCGCGATACGGACGGGCTCATCCTGTGCGTGTCGACGCTGGGCGTATCGTCGCTCGAAGGAGCAAACGATGTCTCGAATCTCAACAAAGGACCAAAATTCCACGCCATGGACGCTGATCAGCAACGAGAGTACGAGGCGCTGATAGTGCGACTGATCAATCGAACGTTTCGACGCTACAACTGCCCACTGATCGCTATCGATTTGAAGGATTCGGGCGTGGAAACGTGCAGCATAATGGGCAAGAAGAAATACTGGAAAACACTGGAGCTCGCGCGAGGCCGTTTTGTCACCAAAGGATTCGAGAAAAATGTCCAGGAATTCGTTAAACGTACGGTGAACACGTTACAGCGCAATGTCGCGAGTATCCTCGCGACGCGTCCCGAAGTGGCTCGTTGCCGACTCGTGATCGAGGATCAAGTGGCGTTTTTCGTAGCGATGTTCGCGTCGCTGAATCGTTACTACGCGTCGCACGGCGTCGAAGCGTTCGCTTTCAATCTGGCGCTCAATCCGTGCAGTGTGGTCAGATCGGAAGCCAGTCTCATTCAAGCCACGATGGAAAGGTACGGTTACAGTCCGGGTGATTGCGTGCGCTGCGTGTTTGCGTTGGACGTTGAGGATCCGAACGCGATCAAATTTTGTCTAGTGCGGGATTTTCGCTCGGATCGCGATCGATTGAATTACTACAAGATCGTTAGACGACTCGCTGTTTACTTCGTACAATCGGTGGAGGGATTCAAACGCGGCAGTATCGATGATCCGCTGACCAAACGCACGTACACGACCGCCGTCGAATTCGATCGTACGCTGCAACGAGCGTACGCGACCTGGTTGAAACGAGCAGCGAACAACGATCGTGGCGCCACGGACTCGCTGTTCGACGACTCGTCATCGACTCGCTCGATCGCAGCCACCTGGACTCGATGGCTCGAACGAAACGCTGCTTCCGTGCGACTGACCGTGGTCCCGTAACGATTCGCAGAATGCTCGACGCTATACGATCGGTTTTCGTTCGCGCGATGCGAAAATATTCCGTAATAACGATATACAAAGATAATAACAGGCGCGATTGTACGGTTTCTTTCTCGTCGCGACGACAGAGAAGCAAATGCGAACTTTCACGGCAACTCTGTCGCTCGAATCATTCGCGATCTTATTCGTACGATAAAGCGTCGTTTTTCACGTCGGACGACGAGTGCATATTCTCCGTATGAATGCGACGAAACGGCCCAGATGTATACGTTGTCGTAAAAAACGAACAATAAGAAACACCATGGCCATCCAGCGGTCGCTAGATCGACTATTTTCGCGATGTAAGCACGCACGACGGGAAGCGCGACAGCGACGACGGCCTCACTTTTTCGTTGCCCTTCGCACCGGTGCAACGTCGAATCACCGCCTCCTTCGAGGACACTCGCATCGTCGCGTTTCTCACAATCGATATCGTTCAACAATCGCGAAATCTCCTCGCTATCGTACAATTTGTATTGTCGCGATTTCGTCCAGAATCGATTCATCGTTTTTTTTCGCGATTTCCAATCCAACACATCCGAGAGAACGTTACGACGTTCGCTCGATCGATCGATAAATCGGCGGTCGATTGAAGAAAAGCAATCGCGAGAAACAACGGTGCCGCAACGAATGCGGCATTGACGGTTATTGCGGTCTTGATGCTGCGTACGGTCGATCGCCTCGCCATCGCAATTGCGATTCGGTTTCTCAAATAGGCACTTCGATCGCGCGCGTCAACGCGCACCGCCGAAACAATTCGTCGATCCTTGTGAACTAGGAGTTGAGATAAAAATAGACAATTTTTAATATTCATTGTTCATCGTTCATTCGCTTCATTCACCGCACAATACGCAAATGCATTCTCTCGCTGCACCAAGATAAGTCAACGATCGTAGGACGATAAAACCGATGTGATGACGACTGCGACAAGAGATGAGCAATGGAGACGAAGAATGCGCCACCGTTTCGTTCCAGGCAAGTGCCGATCGATCGCGTATCAGCGACCACCGATCGATCGAATATTGTGTCAAGCGTGGTGTACAGCGCGCTTGACGATTACGATCGGCAATTGTTGTAACGAGTGATCTTCGTGGAGGAGGCGCTCCAATTTACATTCGCATCAGATCGCAACGAATCGACGCGGTTCGAGTACGACGACGCAACGACATCGTCGCACAGATGCACGGATCCTCGCGACTCGTGCGAAAGCACTCGTACTTGTAACATCGCTGCTCGCGCCCCCCTCATCGATCATATCTTGTCGTGCATCTCTCTGTATTTTTCATATTTTTACGACGTAGTCAATAGCGTGTCGTACATCGTACCCATGGAAATCGACAGCGGTGGCGACGGAGCCGTTCCGTTCGGTACTCTGTACGACCCTCAATCGGGAGAATTGTACATCTGCTGCGACGAGCATATTCTCGAGAAATATCTGATCGCCGCCGAAGGAATACCGGATCGAATAACGGTCGAATAACGGTCAACGATATCGTCGTGCCGCTCGCGACGGACACGGTCGATTCTTTGTACGAGGGTTACTGCTCGAACGTGGATCGACGAGTGTTCTCGATATTGGCGGTCGTTCTGAATATCGAGCGTCTGGTCTACGATTCGTTGAGCATGGTGACCATCGAACGAACCTTGGCTGAATTAACGTTCGCTCACTACACTCTGGGTGCTAAGATCGATCGCGAAGTCGATACCGCGACGTCGTTCGCATTCCCAAAGTCCGATACCATTGCGGATTCTCGCGCGAGTTTCCTCACGTTTCGAGCGAGCACCGTCGATCTGGCTGACTGTTTTCTATAATTCGCGCTCTGAAGAATAAGCATCGCGCAAGTCCGTTAACCGATATCGCACAGCATCGACGATAACGCTATGGTCGTTGATTGGAACGTGTGGTATCAAACGGGCATCGTTTGCTTCTTCGTTCTGCTGGGTGGACTAACCGCTTTGTTGATCTATCTTTGGCAATCCGAGCCCGGTGATCGCTTGGCCGCGTACATGACACGATACATCGACGCTTGTCACGTGATCCGATCGCTGCGACGAATATCACCGTCGAACGAGGAATTTGAACGCAACAATGCGATAAACTACGAATCGAACGCGAGCGATAACGAAGATTCGACCGATGACGAGGAACCAGCGCACGATTCATCGCTCGTGATCGTCGATAGGACGCCAGACTCGATCGACGCCGAGGACGAAGATCAAACGAATAATCGACCATTGCTGATCGTACCGAAATCACTGTCTGTTTTGTCATCCGTAAGAAGCGAATCGCAGTCCGAGTCCAGTGAAATTATGAATTCAATGAGATCGTTCACGGCTCGAACAAACCGCGCCGTCGATTCGACGAGCTCGGAACTCGCAATCGCGGCGACATCGTATCCGAACGAGTACGAAAAGGTCTTCGTCAACGCGGCATTGTTCGATTCGACGTATTGTCCGAACGATTACGAGATCGTCCTCGTTGACACCGTCCAAAGCCGTCGACACGCCGTCGTCCGAAGCCGTTGACACGCCGTCATCCGAAGCCGTCGACACGCCGTCGTCCGAAGCCGTCGACACGCCGTCGTCCGAAGCCGTCGACACGCCGTCATCCGAAGCCGTCGACACGCCGTCGTCCGAAGCCGTCGACACGCCGTCGTTCAAAACGACGTCGCGTCCGAACGACCACAAGATCGTCCTCGTCGACACACTGTCGTCCGAAGCCGTCGACACGCCGCCGTCCGAAACGACGTCGCGCCCGAACGATCACGAGATCGTCCTCGTCGACACACCGTCGTCCGAAGTCGTTGACTCGCCGTCGTTCGAATCGACATCTCGTTCGAACGATCACGAGACCTACGAAACGGTTTTCAGTGAACCGCGGCAATTTCCGTTCGAAACCGTCAACGCACCTTCGAAATTGTATAATTCGATATTTGCCGAATCACCGCGATCATCGTCCAAAGCCGTCGAAACGACAAGTATGATCGAATCGGTGTTCAATGCGTTGAATGTCATAGAGAAACCTCGATCGATCGCGCACAATCGAGATTTCGCGACGCGCAACAAACGATCTATAGCGGCATCTTCGACCGATTCGATCACGGTTTTAGGATCTGCCAAACGAAGAAATAAACGCGCCAAGCAATAATTCCAAAATCATTTAGTTCTTTTTTATAATACACAGTTCAACGTTGATGACGCGGGATTGTATTCGTCGTTGCAAGTCGTCAGTACACCGTAGACACGACGCATCAGAGGATACACCTCTCGTAATAAGATTCCGTGCACTCTTGATCTCGCGGCGTTTCGATCATCGATACCGCCGCGATATTTTGTCCGATCCCTCGAACATTCGATCCTCGCGTTGCAACTGTATATGAACGTTCGCATTATACTCTTCTCCCATTCGCACAATAGCGTGTTATTTGCCGGTGATCCAAGACGATGAAAAATCGGTACGCATTCAGATCCGGGATTCTCCAGAGCGTCTGCGATCAAAAAAATCATAACATTAACATTTTTCGAAATACAACTCGCGCCGAACGCTCAGTTATCGCGCGTAAACGAATTATGGACTTGCGACCGGATAATCCGGGCGATTACCTCACACGTACCTAAACCCATAGATCGCGCGATGAACACGAGCAACATCGGTTGCAGATTCACGTAATAATCTGGTTAATCGTTCCCAATTTTATCGCGATCTCCAGTGGATGATATCGCGTAGATCTTTTTGATCAGAAGTATCGAAACGTTCCCGTACAATATTACGACGTTCGATGATTAAAAAATCACGTAAAACGTTCTGGTCGGTCTTTCGTAGGACCTGGAGCGTCGATCGCACTCGAGGTTCGATTTTTCCTCCCGTTAGTCTCGAACAGCTACTGGTTAACCGCACGATCTATTTCGGCTTGAATCACCAGTTGCTTTTCCTTCGCTGACATGAAGGTGATCGAATCGTCGAACGTTGACGTCGCGTTATCTTGCGAGGAATGGCGCACTATTTGTGCGCATTCCACATTGGACGACGATAGAATGTAATTGAGCGAGCGATCCAACGAATCTTCCGATAGTACGCGAGCAGAACTCGTTCCTTGAACAACTCTGAACAACGTCGTACCGTCGCAAGTCAGCGACTCGTATTCCGCAAATTGGCTCGTTACCGTCAACGACAGAATAAAGCACGAGAACCGATACATTTCGCGTTCTTAACCCCGAACAATTGTTTTTTCGGAATCATTGGAACGACTGATCGACACGATTCGGACCTCGGTGTTAAATATGTCCGCTACCGCGATAATGGGGAACAAATTTATCTATCGTCACAACTTGCATCATCGTACCAACGACGTCGAAATAGAGTCATCGTTCGACACGAAACCATCGTTGTCGCAACGACGTGTCGCGTTTGCACAAGAGCGAGAAAAAGTCGTCGATCGATCCGTAACAATAGCGCAAACTCTGCGACGCGATCAGACGACGACACACGGCACGAAGATGCGCGACGAACGCTACGAGAGATGCGTAGTGTACAAGCCTACCACTGTGCCGCAAGTCAACATTGGATACGATCGCAACGACGATGAGAGAGTGAGTTCCGATTACGAAAATGCCAAACGAACAAGAATGATATCCGAGTACGAGGAGGTGACTTCCATCGGTACTAAATCGTCGACGGGATCAAAACTGCGAAATCGAAGACGAATCTTCGCATACGTCGTCGGTACTATCGTTACAATAACGTGCATTTTAGCGGTCACGTTGAACTCCGTGCACATTCTCGAAGTTACCAAAGAAAGAAACGCGATAATGATTCACGTTTCCAGAGGAACTCTGCACTCGTTGTGTTATCGATTATGGGACGATGTATTCGACGCAACCGCGAATCGATCAACCAGACAGACTTCTTCCGTGAACGTGCTACTGCGCAACGATTTGCGCGAACTAAGATCCATTTTGACGAGATTGCTGGATATAGGACTGTCGATCGACGAATCGTCATTGGATGCCAAAGACACCTTGTACGATTATATAAGAGTCGTGTCAAGATCGGTCGATGCAATATTGCTCTTTAGACCGAACATAGTGTGATTTCTTATCGTGTACGAGAGTATCGAGCAAGCTAGAAATAAGTGAAATAGCTGTGACAAACGTCATTTATTCCTAAAAAAATACATTTTCATAAAATCGTTTCTTGTTTCGTCATTTACGCAAGAACAATCTTAGAAATAAGTTTTTCGTTAAAAAACATTAATGTATTAGGTGCGCAACTAAGTTCCCGCTGTTTTTCAAGAGATGGCTCCAGTAGTAAGTGCTGGTCGATTGTGACATAACCAAAACGTCATGAACCAAGCTCAGACATATGGTAAACAAACCGCTTTGACACATTAGTGATTTTGTTTTTGCGTCATATACTTTTGGTTGTGTAAAAATGTCTGATTTTGTGCCAAATAATCGTCATTTGCGGGAAGTATTGCTTTTCTTCTTTCATTCGAAGAAAACGGCGGCTGAAGCGCATCGAGAACTCCAAAAAGTTTACGGAGATGCTGTTCTAAGTGAAACAACGTGCCGTGATTGGTTCCGTCGCTTCAAAGACGGTGATTTCGATGCTGACGACCGTTCGCGTGAAGGAAGGCCAAAAACCTTCGAAGACGCTGAATTGGAGGCATTGCTCGATGAGGATCCGTGCCAAACGTAAAAAGAGCTTGCTTCAGCATTAGGAGTTACCCGCCAAGCCATTTCCAAGCGATTGCATGCGTTGGGAATGATTCAAAAACAAGGAACTTGGGTTCCTTATGATTTGAAGCCAAGAGACGTTGAGCGTCGTTTTTTCGCCTGTGAACAACTGCTCCAGCGGCAAAAAAGGAAGGGTTTTCTTCATCGCATCGTTACGGGTGATGAAAAATGGATTCATTACAGCAATCCAAAGAGAACAAAATCATGGGGACTGCCCGGTCATGCTTCTACGTCGTCGGCTCGGCCGAATATTCACGCTGCGAAGGTTTTGCTGTGTATTTAGTGGGACCAGGGCGGTGTTATTTATTATGAGCTATTGAAACCGAATGAAACCATCACTGGGGAACAGTATCGAACTCAATTGATGCCATTGAGCCGAGCACTGCGCGAAAAGCGGCCACAATACGAGCAGAGGCACGAAAAAGTGATTCTACAGCATGACAACGCTCGGCCTCACGTTGCCAAACCCGTTAAAACCTACTTAGAAACGCTCAAATGGGAAGTCCTACCCCACCCGCCATATTCCCCAAATATTGCGCCGTCCGATTATTACTTGTTCCGTTCGATAACACATGGTCTGGCTAATCAGCAGTTCCGCTCATATGAAGACATCTCAAAATGGCTTGATTCGTGGATAGCCTCAAAAGACGAACACTTCTACCGTGACGGTATTCGAGCTCTGCCAGAAAGATGGGAGAAAGTTGTCGCTAGCGATGGGCAATATTTTGAATGATTCATTTGTAACCATTTTTTCACAATAAAGTTGCATTTGCATCAAGAAAACAGCGAGAACTTAGTTGCGCACCTAATATATAAATTCGACGGTAAGTACAATAGTTTATTAATAACTGTACAAAAAGAAGTAACGCGACAGGAACGTTCTTTTGGTGAGAAACGTCATGAGATCCAACGCGATCTCGCGATCGATTCACGCTACTATCGAGTCGACAATTCGCGCAATACGTCGAAGTCGGAAAACCGCGGTCGAACGTTGAAAGCTGTGACAAAATCATTTATTCCTAAAAAATACATTTTTATAAAATCATTTCTTGTTTCGTCATTTACGCAAGAACAATCTTAGAAATAAGTTTTTCGTTAAAAAACATTAAGTACATAAATTCGACGGTAAGTACAATAGTTTATTAATAACTGTACAAAAAGAAGTAACGCGACAGGAACGTTCTTTTGGTGAAAAACGTCGTGAGATCGAACGCGATCTCGCGATCGATTTACGCTACTATCGAGTCGACGATTCGCGTAATACGTCGGAATCGAAAAACCGCGGTCGAACTTTGAATCGCAAAATTGTCAGATCGATCAGCGTTATACCGATCGATCCTGATTTCGCGTCGCGATGCACCCGAATATTGGCGAAGTGTACCTCAACACCGTATATCGATATCGACCGACCGCGACTCTTCAACCGCGCACCAATTCGCCCGTGTCGTCGACTCTCATATCGCGCAATTGTTCGATCAGTTGCGCGTCGATCATCGAGTCGCTCACCGTCGCGATGTTACAATCTAACCAGCGTCTCGACAACTTGGCCGTAAGAGCGAGCGAGAGGTTGTCCCCGTCGATTCGACAAACGCTCGATACGCTGGTATTCACACCCACAAAGACGGTCGGTGACACATAAAGCACCGTCTCGGTGCACAACACGAGATCGCATCGATTTTCAACGGAAGCTGTCACGATCGAGTTCGATTCGCGCGACATCGTTGAACCGTGAACAGAGTCGCGACACGTTCGCGACATTCCAACCGAACGAATCGTGAGTTTTGCCAAATTCATCGTGCATGGCTCGTTAAAGCTGAATCGACGGATTTACTCTTCGCCCCCTGCGCACGTACGACAACACCTTGCTCGTAACAACACGTAGTTATCGCGGGCAATTTTGTCACCGCTGACACGCAAGCTCGAGCAAAACTGCAGACGATGATCTCGCTTAACGATGACTTCGCGATCAATCGCAAATTCGTGACACCGGAACGAACGATACCGCTGGTTCCGTCCACGAAAGTACGACTCCACGAATCATCGTCGAGATCGAAATAATCGATTCGCGACGGCTTCGTCGGCGTGGACGGATGCGACAACGAAGCGACTCGATCTGGAATATTCAGCACGGCTAAGGCAGTCTCGTTCGTTCGACGGACTGACGTGGTCCATCGACTGATCATCGTTGTTGAGCAGTATCGCGATAGTGTGCGCGACCTCGTAACACAGCGCGGAATAATAGTCGAAACATGCAGTTTCTATCGTTTCGCGCATACCTTCGTTCGTAACGTTCGGCCACTCGTCGTGTCGTTGTTCGCTCGAAGACTCTGATCGTACAGTGTTCGAAACTTCGCTCGACGGAAGCACCGCAACGTTCGAGAGTTCAACGTCCAACGCGTTCGACCTCGATGTAGCTCGGCTGCTGCGCGTTCGACCAAACATCGTCGTCCCGAGATTGCAAGCTCAGGAGCGCTTCAGTCGTGTCGAGAATCGCAGCAGTCACCGCATCCATCTCGACGTTGACGAACTGCGATTCTTCGTCGGAGACGGTACGAGACAGCGTCAAATCGAGCGGTGTTGTCGATCTCTCGTCGTTGACGATCGTGATCACCGGTATGACTACCGGTTCTCTGGGATGAGAACCGAGCACCGGTTTTCGAACGATACTCGATGACGATGCAGCTTTCGTTGCCTCGACGGCCCGCAGATAAAGCGAACTTTCGTTATCGCGGATCGATGCGATCTCTTCGCGATCGATCGCCACCTGAATGCGCAATCGATTCAGCAGACACTGACATCTCGCCTGCAAATCCTTGGCGTACTTCCGCACGCAATCTTTGGTTAGCTGACAGGTCGCGAGCAATCTGAAAAAAGAAGCAGACGCGCTGTTAGAAAAACAATCGCATTGTGGGAGAAGAATAGCGAGAAGACAAGATGTGCAAATCGAACACTTACTCCGTGGACCGATCAGCTTGCGTGTTAATTTTCCATAGAATATCGACGATGTATCATCGATCGATTCTTCTATCTCGCCCGTAAGAGCAACGTTCCTCCGAGGGTACCGCGTGACGCGGAGCCAATCGCTCCGATTTCGGCACTTTCGGTCCGACCCGGTCTCTGATGCGCGACGCTTTCTTCCGTACGCAATGCACCCTCGGTGGCTCCATAATCTCGACTACCCTCCCGGTCGACGATGACTCTTTTTATGTCAACCATGATCAAGATCGAATATTTTCGCATGACCAGTTCCGATAAGTCGCTATCTGTTCCTACATTGTGACAAAACAAATACTTACAAGTAGGGTTTGCGACGATTTGAGTGATAACGTAAACAAAAACACTGGTCGTTTAGAGGCGGTGTCCTTTTTAGTCACGTACGACCGTGTCCGGCTGTCTGAACAGATATTACCTAATTATGAAACTAACTCGATTCGACGTTCTCAAGGACAGATAACACCGATTCGTTTCGCAATTCGGTATCTGTTTTTCGGTGTCCTTCGACTACACGGCGTCGCTCTTCAGTACGGTTGATTGCGTATCGTCCGCTTGAGGCAATGAAAACCTTTGTCCGCTTCATCATTCTCGCAAATTGAGCGGTAGTCTCTATTTTTTTTCGAAACTAACGAACCGTAGCGTTATCCGTCTTCGAAACGATGAATGACACGCGCTAATTTCGAGATCGATGAAGCGATGACGATGTTCGCTTCGGATAACTAACTCAACGAACCGTGATGATGTTTGCTCGAGATATGAAATCGCATCGATGACCGTGCGAATAATACATGCTAATTTCGACATCGATGAAGCGTGACGATGTTTGCCGCCTTCGGAACGATGTAACAATTCAATCGTTGATAATTAGGACGGGACTGAAACGCACCGACGCGAGTATCGACGCGCTTCATTTACGAACTTAACGACCCGTGACGATGTTTGCTTTCAGAACGACGAACGGATTTGCGACGCGAGGACCGACACGCGCTAATTTCGGGAGCGACGACGTGCGAATGACACGCGCTAATTTTGAGATCGACAAAAGGCGACGATGTTTGCCTTCGGGTAACGAAAAAAAAACGTTCGTTCGTTCGCGTCGAAGATAAAGACGCGATCGCGATACCTTCGATTCGAAGAGTGGTGATTCGAAGAAAGACACGAGCCCGATTTCGAATATGAATCGACGAACACGCGATCTCATCGATGCCGTCACTCGCGATAACGCGAGCGCGTTCGAAGTCGTGTCTTCGGCCGCGTCGAGATACGCCCGTTACGAGGACCGAATGTCGTCCTTCGAATGGGCCGACGCGACGTTTCCCTCGTACTGTCGCATCATTTTCGCTCAGAACGGTTTCTTCGCCGAACGCGATCGCGCAGATCTGATGATCTGTCACCACTGCGGTCTGCGATTAAGCGAATGGGGTTTGCGCGGCACCGACGACGAAGACGACTCGACCGAAGAAAACGATCGTCGTCGTCGCGCAACGACGATCGCGACGTTAATGTCCATGCTCGATCCGGGAACATCTGTTCTGGCGATTTCAATGCGCCTGGTTGCAACAAAGATTGCGATTCTATCGACTGTCGGCGACGCAACTCATGCTGCATTCGTCGTCGACGTCGCTGGCTCGCTTCCCGAGATCTCGATGCGTCGACGACGCGATCGCGCTCTCAGCGACGTCGTTCTTTCCAATCGGCGAGGGACAATTGCGAAATATAGATACCGAGATCCTGCGAAACAAGCGCACCTTCGTCGCGTTCACCGGCAGAATTCACGGAATGTACCGAAACATGCTGCGCGCGATGATGAACATCGACAAATTGCGCGTTGCCGTAAATAGTACGATCGTTTTCCCGCCACGACGAGAACGTCGCCGCGATGTTGCGACTGCAGTGCCTGGAGATGATAGACGCGTTGAACAACACGAGTCGCTGGTACGAATGCGACCGCATAATCGACAGTTGCGACGATAGCGCGGCCGGTCGCAACCGTCACCGCAACGTCCTCGAGACCGTAGACGAAACAACGGGCTTGATGTGCTGCGACGCCACTCGCTATCTCATATTCTTACCGTGCAGACACATGGTGTCGTGCGTCTCGTGTGGAACGCGAATCGATCGCTGTCCGGTCTACAGATCGGTGCTGTGTTCGCCGTTCAAGCGAGATTCTAACGCTCGTATTGCCGCGCAACGCGATCGACACAACGACGTCGCGGTGTGGTGGTGCGAATCCTGGTGCTGTTGCCGCAGTTGCGAACCATCTTGCGAGCACGTCGACTCCATCGTCAGAGAAGCGACCGTAACGAGAGTCTTCGGTCGTCCCCCCCCGCTGACGCCCCGACCTCATCTGCGGCTATATGGTCCTGCGCCGACATATCGCGCTCGGCGTTTCTGCGCCTTGTGAACGTTTTGCGCGAGGATGGACTCGCTCCGTGTTGATTGGATCGAGCCGACATTCGCGGCTGCCTCATGGACACCGCCAATTTCCTGCTGTTCGCGCTGAACCCCGACACTGTTGTCAGCGACAGCGACGAGATCGACGTCGAGCGAACGGACGAGATCGTCGATGGCAGCGACGCTGAAACGTTTCGCGAATTGAACACGGAGATGGGACTGTTTCATCTGTGCATGGAGAACGCGAACGGAGCGTCGGACGACGATTTGTGGATCGCGTTGAGCGGTTGGCGCGAACTCGCATCAAAATTGACATCCGCGCAACGGCGCGACAAGGACGATGGCGCCAATGCGCACATCGCGCGCCTTCGATATCTGTACATTACGCTCCCAACGCTGACACTGTACGGCGAGCGCATATTGATGTACGTGCGGCGCGCGGATCGACCGTGTTGGTCGAGACGAGCTAGCGGCTATTTCGTTCCGACTGGAGACACTTGCCGAACGTACCGAATCCGATAACCGAACCGCGATGGCGAGACTGTTGGACCTTCCTCGACGACGAGACGTTCTGGTTCGAAATCGTGCCAGCGATACTGCACCGATTGCCGCACTGGAAATCGCGCGAAGTTATATCCGGTGTGAACGACGACGCGCGTTCGAACGCTCCGGATCATCACTTCCGAGACTGCGGCGATGATCTCGGTCGACATCATCGCGAAACCGTCAAGGACGCGTTCATTGCGACGTGTCACGGCACTCTGTTCGCGCTGACCGTGATCTTCGATCGTATCGTTCGCGGCTATTACCGTTACTCGGAAAAGATCTGGTCGCAAATCGAGACGTTGTTCCGCGAATGCATGAAGCGCGAGCTATACGTACTAGCCGTTCAGTCAGGTACCGTTCAGTCTCGCGGTGCGACGCGACCAGCTTTATTCGGCCGTCGAACATGCGGCGACGAACGGTACCGTATTCGCTCGTGATCACTACAGCGTCGAGTCTTTCGCGCTGAATTATGTCAGAGTCATTCGCGGGATCGAGGTGCGACGCGACGATCGAGTGCGAAACGATCGTGAACGCGAGACCGACGAGAATCCGATCGTCGATGACGACGACTCGCACTCGTGGGTGTCTCACGAACGACTGTTTCTGACGATCGGTAGAATGCGCGAAGCATACGTGCTGATAGCCGCGCTGAACAGAGCGTCGCTGCGTTTCTCCGAGCAACTGAGCACCGACGAGACCGCGCGTCGCAACGTCACGTCGTTGCACGACGAGGCTTTGTACCGATGCGTCATGTTGCACGGACCGAGATTTCTCGCATCCTCCGTTAACATGCCGAACCACACGTACGCCAAGATCCGATCGTTCCTTCTGACGGTGATGTACAGTTACACGAGTCTGGCGCTGCGAATCATGTGCCGATCCGTGAAAATACCGGCTCACGCGATCGTCAACGATCAACCAGTTTGGCGCATCGCTCGTCGCGACTTCAGCGCCCCAGTCTGGCTTGGCAGGTACACGCTGCGCGTGCTGTCGCGCGTATCGTCGCGTTCTTGAACGATTCGACCTTTATCGAACTAGATCCGCGTTGTATCGTCGAAATATCGTGGGGGGTGGGGGGGGGCCGCGTAAAAATGAAAAAACGCTTGCGCGCGTGAAATAAAAAACACAATTTTATTTATCTTTACGATCGTCCAGCTGTTTATTACTCGCCCCTTGATCCTTCATCTTTCAGAGCGCGATGAAGATACTCTCCGCGTCCAGGACGCGATACAGGTTTGTGAACAATTCGGTGTAAAAATTATCGTCTCCTCGAGCGGCGTCGATCGTAGTACGTGTTTACTCGATAGAGAACCATGTAATCGTAGCTCTCCGACGTAAGAGAGGCCCAAACGTTCGCGTCGGAGCCGTTTGTAGCGTCGGTGGTCACCGTTGCGAGCGACATGTCTCCGCGATAGTCCACGCTGTTGACGGTGCGCGCCTTGGCCAGCGACACCGCGTATCGCGACAGGAGTAAATTCCACGCGGGCCAATTCAACGATGGGACGACCCCGTCCGCTCGGCGTCCTCGCGCGTTTCGTTGCAAGAGAGCTTCCAGCTCCAAATCCATGGATGTGACGCGTTGTTCGTCGCGCGATAACGCCGAGCGGACGGGATCTTCGGAGATGGACGGAAGCGCCTCGATGCGATCGCGCACCGTTGTCGCGTCGGCGTCCATCGATTCCTCGATGCGACGCACGCAGAGCAGAACCTTGGCGATCGTCGCCACGGCGCGACAGAGAGTCGCTTCGTCGTTATCGTCCCATGATCGTCTCGTTGTCGACGCCGATGACCATTTCGAACGAACGACCTCGCGCTGTCGCCGTCCTTCCTCGTTCTCGCGCAAGAACAGAGTAGCTATATAATCGGCGTAGTCGTCTTGATCGAACGCCTCGTGAAACGATCACTCGTTGCAACTCGTAGCATCGCAGGTACTCGTACACCCGGCAAAACTGAACTCGACAAAATTCCTCGATCGCTCGTTTCCTCCACCACGAGCCAACGGAGACGGACATCGGAATCGATCCCGTGACCACAGAGTCATCGGTTGTAGCGGCTAAAACGACGGGCAACGAGCGACACGAAAGTCGCGTGTCCGCGTCGAAGAAGCGATACGCTCGATACGACATTTCGTACAACCGCGTGAAGTAGTCGATGACTAGCGATCGCGCCAGATCGCACACTCTTCGACGATTGTTGCGATCGAACGTTTCGGCCAGATCGAACAATCGAGCGCGCCGATGCTCGAAGCGCAATCGTTCGCGCGAACGATCGCGCACGTACTTGGACGAGAGCAACGCTCGTTCCAGCACGGAGCGACACCGAGTCTGCACGCGTGTAACCGTGCTGTTGACGCGACGTCCTGTTCGCTCGGTGTCCAGTGTCGAGCCGTCGATCGGAATCGTCTCGGCGATCGCGATGTCGCTGTCGCGCACCGTGGCCGAAATCTCGTGGCTGGCGTCGCATCCGTTCGACGACGCAACGGTGGCGTCTTATCGAGCTCGTTTGCGCACCGCCTCGTTCGCTTTATCATCGTCGCCAGCCTCGAGCGTCTCGCGACGACGCACGGTCTTCGGTCGCGACGACGACGCACGGTCTTCCGTGACATCGTATCGAGCGCGTTTGCGCACCATCTCGTTCTCATCCTCATCCTCGTTCTCGTATCCACCATGTTCGAGCGTTTCGCAACCGCGACGACGATGTCCTGTCGTACCGGGAGAAGACACGGCGTCCGATCGTCGGAGTTCGCCAACGCGCGTCGAACGCCGACGCGACTCTCGCTCATAACGTCGATTCGACATCGAGCGGCGCGAGCTTAATGCGACCATTCGCCGAATCGATAGTTTTGTGCCATTTTTTGTAAACATCTTTTCGCGCGATGGTTCGTCATCCAGCGACCCTCGTTCCCCTGAAATGCATTCGTATCCGCGCGAGGACGTCGACGCGTATCGCTGCCGCGTGTAACGTATAGTTACACACGGCGACGAAACCGACAGCCCTTCGGCGTCGAGCGGGCGTCGGTTGCGCAGTGAGGCGCGCTGCGCTGGACGCTGGTATTTGTACGCTCCCCCCCAGTTACAGGTACAAAAATGGGCGTTAATTTCTCCCTCCACCGTTCGAAGACACCGGTGTTACGACTGGTTGCTTCAACAGCCAATTCGCGATATCTCGAACACCAAGGTCAAACCCGTAACACCGTCCACTTTTTTATTTATAACTGAAGAGGAAGTGTACAAGTACCAGCGTCCAGCGCAGCGTGCCTCAGTGCGCAACCGACGCTCGCCCGACGCCGAAGGGCTGTCGGTTTCGTCGCAGCGTGTAACTATACGTTACACGCGGCGGCGACACGCGTCGAAAGTCCTCGCGCGGATACGAATGCGTTTCAGGGGAACGAGGGTCGCTGGATGACGAACCATCGCGCGAAAGAATGTTTGCAAAAAATGACACAAAACTATCGATTCGTTTCTTTATTCATCGATACATCGAACGTACGAGGTCGAAACCACCGCTCGATTCGCCGCGGGCGAACCTCGCGACGACGCCACGCGCGTCTTCGTCGTGCGACCGTTCGACGAGATCGCGATTCACCTCGCGCGACACATAGTCGCGCACGGACGAACTCGCGCTGCGACGCAACGTGGTGTCGGTCAGCGCGCGATCGTTCTCGCGGTCTCTCGTTGCTCGTTTCGATCGACGATCACGCGTCGGTGCGCACTCACCTCCGCGGCAACGGATCGTTCGGTCGACGATGAACGACGTCTGATCGGCGACGTTAACGGCGAATCGTTCCGCCTAGCGTCGAACAACGCGCGAATCTCGTCGTCGGAATCGTCAACAGCGGCTGCCAGGTTCCACGCTATCGCGACCACCGCCGCGTCGGTGGACGAGCTGTTGCGACGTCCCGGTTCTCGACGACGCGACATCGTCGCGGCGTTCGCTCGCCCCTCGACCGCGACTCCCGCTGTCGCGCGTGCCATCTCGTCGGTATCCACTGTTGAACCGCGAGCTTCGCGACGCAAATCCGAATCCGCCGATGAGCGAACGGTCGTCACGCGCACTCGTCGCTCGACCACACGACCGTTCGGTTTGGGCAGCGTTTCCGTCAGATCGTCGTCTCTCGTCGCAACACCCGCACCCTCGTCCAGATTGAATTTCTCGACGATGCGTGCAAATTTCTCGCGAACGCGCGCGTTCAGTGCCGCCGCGTCGGCGATCCCGCGATTGCACTCGGGCGACACCGTGTAACCCACGATGTCGAGACACATCGCGTCCAACAATCGTCGACATTGGTTCGACGTGTAGATGTTCGGCATCGTCGCGTCGTCGCCATCGTTCGTCCTTTCCGAGAACCAATCGTGCAACGTCGTCGCGGGTTCGCGACGGTCGTCGTTTTCGACGCGTTAGCGCAACGACGGCGAAACACCGCGATCGTCGTCACTCGCGAGAGACGTCGCAATATGATGCAACAGTCGCCAGATAACAGCACCGTCTTGTCGTTGCGACGACTGCGAAGACGACAGAATCTCGAGCGCGTTCTCGTTGAAATCGCCGTGCTCGGATCGTTCGATGGAGAACGCGATCACGTCGTCGTCGCGACGACTCGTCGGCGCGTAGACTCGACGTTCGGTTCGGACGATGCTTCGCCAGAGCCGCTCGCGCAATTCGTCGTCGCACGCATCGATATCGCGAGGCCAACTGGCGTACTCGCGATCGAACGCTCGACAGTGCACAAATTGCGACTTGATGCACGCACCATTCGACATGGCGATCGTATCGGTCGTCATCCCTTTCTCTCATTCTCTCTCTCGCGCCACGAAACGCGACGAAATACGAGACGAACCGAGCGCGATCTTAGACTCCGATGATGACTGAGAACGCGGCGAAACGTCGCTCTCGGTGAGACGCATCATTCATCGACGCCGCGTTCCCAGGGACAAGGCGTCGAACAACGGTGCCAAGCGTCGTTCGTACGCGCGCACTCGTTGCAAATTCGCGCGTTTGAACGCGATATCGAGCGGTTTCGCGGTGTGATCGTGTCGTTGCGAGGCGAGAACCCCCGCGTAGCTCAGTACATCGAACACTTCGATCAGATCGACGGAATCGAGCGAGCCGTCGTAAAACACTCGCCCATTTCTACGAACTCGTTTGAAAAACGACCGCAGACGCTTCAACACCAGGCTCCGACGATCGCGAGCGTCAACGATGATGTTGGAAGTAGTCGCGCTTTCCTTCGTCGACTCCGCGGTCTCGAGAACGCCCGCGCCACTCAACAGTAACAATACGGCGATTATCGCGTGGTCGCGGGGTATCGCCACCGCGACGGCGGTGGGCGCATCAGCGGCGTGCGATTCTTGAGCCAGTAACAGTCGCAAAAGATCACCGGCACCGTCGGTGTTGTTGCCCTCGCGGTCGTCACGAGTTTGCAGAGGACCGCAGAGAGCGACGGCCCGTTCGAGCAAATCGACGAAATGCTCGTTGAGCCCGAGACTGTCCTCGTCGCGACTCATCTCGTCTCCGTGACGAGGCAGAGGCACGATAGAACAAGACCGAGCGAGCGGTTCGAGCGCGGACTCTCTGTCTCTTTCCTCCTCGATCGATCTTATGTATGCCGGAATGTACGCAGTGCGTTTCTTTCGCGAAATGACTCGCGTGCCGATGTGGCGCTTGGACGGAGATGGCCTCGTTCTGACGTCACCGCCGAACGTGTTCGTTCTGCATCGGCGTGAAACGAACGACACCTGCACTCTCAGCTTCACGCGAACCATGCGTCTGAACCAGGCCGTTCTGGGCGTGATAGTGACCCCGATCGGCCTACGTGTCGCCGATCATCAAGGTGGAACTTGCGCCCCAAATGGTGGCCTACGATCCGCGGATTCGATTGGGCTTGACGACGGAGATTAACGATGCGGAAGCTTCTCAATCGACTGTCGCCACGGGAGCGTCTCGACAGTTCGGCAAGGACGTACTGCTATCAAAGGTTCTAAAAACGTACGATCTGTACGGTCTGAACGGTCAACGCGCGAGACCTCGATGCATGCAACTGCCGATGCGCATCGACGGCAAGATCGACAACGCGGATTTCGACGACAGACCGTTCGTCGGTCTCGTGGACACGGATCGCGAGAACGGCGCGTCGCGACGCGACGACGGCACCGAGGACGGCTGTCGACTCGTTCTCGCCGAACGTCGATCGTCCTCCGTGCCGACGCGACCGATTCGCGTCGACAACGGCGATCGAATCCTCGACCGACCGACCGCTGCTAGCGCCGGAACGACCGTTCGCGTGACTCCGTCCCTGATCGTGATCGACGGTGATCGAAGCTCGGTCTTCCCTCGACCGCGCCCGTTCGCGCATCCGCGACGAACGAACGCGACGACCGATTCTCCCTGCTGTATCTAGCCGATCGATTTCAAAAGCCGATGGTCGATCAAGACAGTGCGATCGGTACGACGTTCCTCGAGGACGTCGACAAGATAAGCTTATCGGGAAACGACTCGGCGATGTCATCGTTCCGAGCCAAGGAATGGTAAGGAGAGCGCATGAAAAAACCGTGCTCGCGATAAGTTAGAGACGAGGAATCGCGAACATGGCCAGTGGCAGTGGCAACAACGGCGCGAACGGCGACGGCGTCAGACTGAACGTTCGCGACACGTTCAACAATCTACGGCGCACTCTAGCCCCAGGATTGGCCAAGATGCCGACCACGTGGTCCGACTGCAAAACCGTACTATGTAACACGCGAAACGTCACGTACATTATGTGCCTATTAGCGATCGTTCTGTTACTCATGCTGATTTTCTCGTGGAACAAAAATTTCGTGGTGTTTCTGTACGACGCTCTGACTATATTCTCCGCGTACGGAGCGCTGGTGATCAGCAAGCAATCCTGCTTCTCCGTGTTCGACAACGCGATCGTCGGTTCGTTCGCTAGTACAGAGGAGGAGGAGGAGGACGAAGAGCGCGACGAACGAGACCGAAACGCCGCGGCGCAAACGTGCTCGATAATTCCGCGAAGTAGAAATTCGTGAAACGGATATTATACGCGCTCGCGCGTTTTCGCACGCGTTATTCACTTTCGCCTCTCATTGTCCGATCTCACGCTAGTGTTTTTTTTTCGTCCATCGCCTTCAGTCGAATCGCGACATCCTTGGCGTTGGCGATTCTCTCGACGAATACGACCGGATAACGAACCGGTCGAGATTCCACCTGACCTATGGTCACTTTCGCCGCTGAACGATTACCTTGTCAGATACATTCCTCACAATCGAACGTACTCTCCGCGCGTCAACAACTGGCAGATTTTGAACGCTGGTCTCGGCGTTAAGGGCTAAGACGAGAGCTCCTTTCACACGCGTCGTCGTTCGCCATGACAACGCGTCGTCGCTCCGTCGTGACCGGTGACAATGCCGATGATCGTAACAACCGCGAAAACACCCACTCGATCGCTCGGTCGCGCGATGTTCGCGATCGTCGCATGCTGTATCGTCGTCGCGTGCGCAGTGATTCGTTTCGCGTGAACAATCGTGGTGTTTGACGAGACGCGTCTGCGGGAGTGTCAACGGACATTGGACGAGACAACGGTCAGCGGCGACAACGAACGAGTGATATCCTCGAGAACGTATCAGTTGATGGCCCAAAATTCGTGGTAGCAAGCGCAACGGATCACCGAGACAACACTGGCTCGAGCGTGCTGCGGGCCGAGGTGTTCAGACGCGCGAACGACGGTCTGATCGTCATTTGCCCGTTGTACTGGTACGTGTACTATCGTCCGCGCGACGGATTCTACTTTCTGACCAACACGTTCAGCGGCGCGATCAAATGCCAGCCGAACGAGTGCTCGGTGGTGATGTTGAAACCGCGTTCGCCGTTCGAGAACAGCGACGAACGATCGCGATAAGAACCGTTGACCACCGGCTGCCTGGCGACCAATCGTCTGGAGCTGCTCGGCTCGTTTCTGCGCAACGAAGACTCGTTGAGACGATCCGGGAAATGTGGCGAACGAATCGTCATGCCGTTGGATTCTCTGCTGTCGGACCGAGAATCGAGAGACAACGCGCCGCCGATCACACTGGTGGATCTGCTGAATCGCTTGCTGGAGTTCAGGGTGCTGTGAGAAGGAGAAACCGCGTGACCACTTCTCGCAACACCGAAGATCGACGAGTTGCCGCGGTGCGCGCGTTGATATGCGCGATCGAAATGAGCGCCGACCTCGCGTTCGACTCTTCCGCGTCTAGCGAGATCGCGCCGTCGCGACGACTGACGCGAGTGTACCGCAGTCTAGCGGTCACACTGAACAGCATCGTGCTACTGACTCGAGCGTACAGACGCTGGTTGACAAGCATGGCTGATTCGACGTTCGCGCACGACAGCGACGACGGACGCCTTCATGCAACGACGTAAGATCATCCACCAGACGCGAATGGATTGACCGCTCGGTGCACAGTGGTGGCAATCGAGTACACGCGCGACCTCATGCTGCGCGCCACGCGAGCTATCGTCGATAAACGAACGCGTCGTTCGAGAAATTCGCTCTCGAGGTACGAAACGGCAAAGGAGGAGCAACGATTAAACGCGAACGAGATCGCGTCGTTTCTTTCGTACGCGCACAAGAAGTTGCTGGCTCGAGCGGCTTGGCTGATAGTGCGACAGACGCTCAACGGCGTGGTCAAGCGTGGATCGCGCGGCGCTACGGGCGATTCGTCCGCGACGATCGACGATCGAGGACACACCGTTGCGACTTTTCGGTGTCACGTGTGTCGCCGAGTATTCGACAAAACGTTTCACTACTTACAACACATACGAGTGCACTATCGATTGAATCTGTATCCGTGCGATCGTTGCGGCGAATCGTTCGTGCAACAGAACGGTTTGAATTATCACGCGGCTCATTGCTGTCGCGGGCGAACGCTCATGACTATCGAAAAACGCGCGCGAGGACGCTCGATGTCGTCGGCGTTCTAACACGTCGGCCAAAACGTCAATTGTCCGCATTACGAACTGTGCGACACGTGCGGATCGTTCTTTGAAAACGGGCGTGATCTATGCAATCACGTGTTGCGCGAGCACGCGATATACGTTGATTTGGGCGTCAACAGAAGCAGCAGGAATACATGAAAAATTGCGCATTGACCGCGACGAAACGTCCGTCGCGAGTGTACGAAAAATAAAGGTTCTCACGATTCGCTAAACGAGCGTTTTTCTGTCTTCGATCCTTCACCCCTCCCCCCATTCTTCTATTCAGTACGATCGGTGTTATCAGCGGTCGGAAATGCCCCAGGTTCGATGAGGCACGAAACGCGCGATCGACCGCCTCGCCAGAAGGGGTCTATAAAGACGCAACGTTCGACAGTTCGGTCGTTCAGTCGCACCCAAGGAAGAAACGCGCTCGCTTGATCGTGCTGACGAGAGTCGTCTTGTCTACAGAAACCACGCTGGTTCACACGATGCATTTGTTTCGCGATCCGACGAGACGATACAAGATGGACGATGAGTATTCCTACGACGAGTTAGAGTACGACGAATCGTTGGACACGAACGACGTTTATTATTCGTCCAACGAGAACGAGGCTGATCGAGACGACTCGGGTGCGTCGAGTGACGACGGGTCATCGGTGAGTAACGTTGAATCTCTCTCTCTCTTGTTTATCACTTTTTCGTCTTTTGTCTCAATCGATCGTTTCGTTGCAGTCGCATTCGGAGAACATTCGTTTGTCGACACCCGACAACGAACGCGGTATCGACGACCGTTCGTGTTCGGAGAACGAGGAATGCTGCAACGAGGACAATGACGAGAACCGTTCCTCCGACGAACGGGACATCGACGATCGTTCGTTTTCGAATAACGGGAGATGCTGCAACGACGACGAGAACCGTTCCTCCGACGAACGCGACATCGATGATCGCTCCTGTTCGAACAACGAGGGATGCTGCAATGAGGACCACGACGAGAACCGTTCCTCCGACGAACGTGGCATCGACGATCGTTCGTGTTCGAAGAACGGAGAATGCTACGACGATGACAACGCGCCGAAACCGAATGTCGTGCGATTGGATCTGCCGATCGTACTCGCGCGAGAAAGACCTTTGACCGTGCAACTGCCCCGCGACGGGATGATCAACGCGAGCGACAGCGTGAATATTGTCACACGCGAGCGCAAACGCCCGCGCGTACGATTGTTCAAGCATCACAGTGGCTAGCTCGTTCGTCTGATGTATCGAGAATAAAGGAAGGAATCGATAGCTTTTTTGTGCCATTTTTACAATGATCCTCTCGTACGATGGTTCGTCATCATTGTCATCGTTACCCTGAACGCATTCGCATCTGCGCGAGGACGCATTCGCATCCGCGCGAGGACTTTCGAACGGATGTCGCCGTGTGTAACGTATAGTTATACACGGCGACGAAACCGACAGCCCTTCGGCATCGAGCGAGCATAGGTTGCGCACTGGCGCGGGCTGCGCTGGACGCTGGTATTAGTATACTTTCCCCCCACCACAGGCACAAAGATAGCGTTAATTTCACCGTTCGAAGACACCAGTATTGCGATTGGTTGCTTCTACAGCCAATCGCGTTACCTCGAAACACCGAGGATAATCCCGTAACACCGGTACCTTCGAACGGTGAAATTAACGCCCTCTTCGTACCTGTGGTCGGCGGAAATTGTACAAGTACCAGCGTCCAGCGCAGCGCGCCCCAGTGCGCAACCGACGCTCGCCCGACGCCGAAGGGCTGTCGGTTTCGTCGCCGTGTGTAACTATACGTTACACACGGCGACATCCGTTCGAACGTCCTCGCGCGGATTCGAATGCGAGCGAGGGGAGCGAAGACAAGGAAAAAAAATCGATCGTACTTTGGTACGAAAGAAATCTTTATTATTATTTATACATTAAACGCACGATCCATCCGTCATTACGTTTGTACACTCGCACGCGGGGACGATCGTTCGTTCGAGTTACAACGTTCAGACCGTCGAACTCGTTGATCGTATCATCGAGCATTCGCAGCGTTAACGGTGATTTGATCGAAGTGTTCATGGACAACGATTCAGGGCCGTATCTGAGAGCATTCGCAGCATCGACATGGTCGCATTCGTGTTGTCGATCGGTGATGATTCCGAGTGTCGCGTTCGTTGAATTCGATAGATTCTTCGCCGACCTTTGACAATCGCAAAATTGGAGAGGGAATGCAAATGTTTGTTACGCCTGGTGTGCGTCCGTGCGGGTCCTTCCCGCTAAGAAATGTTATCGAGGGGTCTCGGCGAGGCGCGGCTCGCCGAAACCCAGCGGCGGGAAGGGATCGCGCTCAATTATTTGCTAATATTGATTTAATAGTTTTATTTAGAAGTGAACAGTGCTGAGGTATAGTGGGTGGTACGTGCGGCCGGTGGGTGGTCGCTTTTCGAGCTCCGTCCGCGGAAAAGTTCGGGGCCGGCAGGCTGCCCGTGGCTCTTCGGGCCACTTGTTCGCACGCTAGGACGCGGTCGAGGCTATCCGCGGGGATCTTTTCGTTGTCTACGGCGGGCGAGCACCCTCGTCTTTGAGATGGCGAGGACACGCGCCATAGGCAGTGAGCGTGTACGCTCGCTCAGGGAGCGCGGCGAGAACGCTCGCCGTAGGGAAAGGGTGGCGAGTACGCTCGCTTTTATAGAAGGTGGCGAGAACACTCGCCCGGGAGAAGCCGGCGAGGAAACTCGCTCTCGGCATGGCGAGTACGCTCGCTTTATAGAAGGTGGCAAGTACGCTCACTTGATAGAGGGTGGCGAGTACCCTCGCTGTTATAGAAGGTGGCGAGTACGCTCGCTTGATAGACGGTGGCGAGTACGCTCGCCCTGGAGAAGTCGGCGAGGACACTCGCTCTCGGGATGGCGAGTACGCTCGCTATTAGAAGGTGGCGAGTACGCTTGCCTTGGAGAAGTCGGCGAGGACACTCGCTCTCGGGATGGCGAGTACGCTCGCTTTTAGAAGGTGGCGAGTACGCTCGCCCTGGAGAAGTCGGCGAGGATACTCGCTCTCGGGATGGCGAGTACGCTCGCTGTGGAAGATGCCGGAGAACTCTCAGGCGGGTCGGTGCCTCGTCTCGAGGCATCGGAAGACAGGTCCTCTTGCTAGTCGTACGGCGCCTTATATTGGCCGCCCGTGCGACTCTAGTTCGTTCCCCTTCCGTATCGCGCGACACGGGGGGGCACGTGATGTTCGCATACTGCGCGCGCCGAGGTGGTCCTTGCCTCCACGCGCGCGCCGCGTGCTCGCTCGCTCCTTTGTTCGCTCGCTCGCTCTCTCGCTCCCGTCGCTCGCTCGTTCTTATCGCTCCTCTCGTTCGCTTGCATCCTGTGCATCCTGTGCTTTTCCGCGGACTGTATTCGGCTCGGCCCGATACGTAACGATCGTATCGTTACATGTTAATTGTCGAAAAACGAGCACTGTATTCGCGACGATTGTCCTTGTACTCACCATCGGCAGCATCGATCGTTTTTCCGCGACTGTTGCTTCGTCGTCATGGAGAAACCCCGTGGATGATGTATCCGCGATCGATATTTCGTCGTCGTTGCGCTCGAGAGGATCCGTTGAATCGTCTCGCGAAACATCGCTCGTTCGCGTCGATTCGTCGTCGTCGCTCGAATCCGTGGATAAATCGAACGCGTCCGACGTGAACGTTTCCTCGATCGCCTTTGCTCGCTATCGATGCGGAAAAAGCACGGTCGAGTATGAACATCGATCCCGAGAAGTACGATCGTTCGATGTACTAATCTGCTGGCATTTCGAATACTGACAAACGTTCATCGCGTTGAAGTATTTTTTTTCCCACGTTCCGACTTCCAACTTTGTCGAGCGAGTGACTGATTCGAACATTCGAACCTTTCTCGATGTCGCGGCTTTATAACTCTCCTCGTTATCGATGCGCCACCGAATCTATAGTGTTATCTTTGAGCGATACGTGGAATTTGATGGAGGTACTGGCGTATCGTCGTATGCGCGGACTCGAAGTAACCATCCTTGTCTCTCTCTCTCTCTCTCTCTCTTCTCTCTCGAATGAATTAACGAACGAACGAACGAACGAACGAACGAACGAGCACAGTCGCGAAGAGATGCTTTTCAGCGAATTCCGACAGAATCGACGGACCGAAGAATCGCGATTCGAACGAGAGCGACATCGTACGTGGCGCAGATTCTATTCGGCGGATCATCTCTTCGTGTTTTATCGCGCGCGATCGCCCGACCACGCGCGTCGCGTCTTCGAATCACTAAGGCGCGCAATGCGAAGATGCCAAAGATCGCCGAGGCCACGTACATGCAGTTCGACGAGACTCAGGCGAACGCCTACATCGACAATCGCGCTCTTCTGTTTCAACTGTAGGATCTGGCGATCGCGTATCCGTGCGTAGCGTCGAAGATCGAGGTGCAAATTCGTCAGGCCGACCCTCGCGACGATTACTCATACGAGGAGTCCATGGCCGACGCCGCGATCATCGTTACTCTGCGATGGATGAACTCCGAGTCGATGTGCCGGTTCATGCGATGTCACGACTCGTATTCGCGTGATGGCGAGGGTCACCGATGCGCGCCCTCAGACGTGCCAAAACTGTTTCCCTCGGGCGACTCGTCGTCGATCACCGCGTGCGAACCCGCCTGTTTTTTCCTGCGCAATCTCCGATCGACGTTCACCGCCGCCTCGTCTTCCGCTGCGAACGCCAACGATCTGCGCACCGAGCATTACTTGTCGCGAGAGTACAGCGCGATGTCGGTGTGCGACGGACGATATCGACGACGAGCGATTCGACGCGACGACGAGCGATTCGACGGGGAAGGTGAGATCGAATCGGCGCGAGGAGACGACTCGACTCTCTTACCTGCGGACGCGACGACCACGGCCGCGGATCTAGCGCTGTTTGAGTACGCTCCCGAATCGGACACGTGCGGACTCGCCAACCTCAGTCTAATCACGTACGTCACGCAACCGTGGGCTCGCAGCACGAACGGCAAGAGCGACGAGTGTCGCGTGAGCAATTTCGCCATCGGTGAGGACGTCTTGCGCAGCAAGATCTCGAACGACGCGAACGGTGCGGTCTTTGGTGAGCCCGATGAGAGGTACGCTACCACGGGACGATTGAGCTCGTCATACTGCGCGACTTTCGCCAAGGAGTTCGACCTGGCGACGCGCCCGTGTGTCGTTCCGTGGTGGGAAACTGTCTGTCCTACACGTTTCTGGGGTCAGCGTTGGTGCGACTGGCTCGCCACGCGGTGCACGGTGGGGATCGGTGCGACGAGACGTTCCCCGCGTTGCCGTCGCGACCAGAGGTCTCCGTGTCCGACGAGGACCCGCACTCTGCTCTCGCTCTTGCTCTCGCGTCGCGAGTGGTTCGACGACGTCGATCGCACATGGGTGTGCCCGCCGTCGAACGTTCTTTTGTCCGATCTGGGTGTAACGTCGAGGGACGCGATCTGGACGAATCGCGACGGCGGCCGTGTGGAGCGCGCGAAACCTGACGACTACGCGTCCGTCGCGAACCTCGGCGCGAGCGAGCGAGTACGGAAGAAATGAGCGGTGAACCTCGGCGCGAGCGACGAGCGCGTACGGGGAACGATCAGCTCGACCACGTGCTCTCTCGCCGACACGGACGCGCGGAGCATCGCGCGCGCCTTTCTGCAACGCCGCGACGCGCGACGCGGCGACGATGCGGCGTTCTCGGGTTTCGTCGGCGATCACGACCTCGTCGCGGATGAATCGACTACGGACGCTCGCGACGAGGGAGCGACGATTCAGCGACGTGTCAAACGCGACACTGAGGCGACCGGGAACAACGACGTCGACCCGGAGCAACGTCAATCCATTCTGGACTTCGACGCGATATACGCCGACGTGTCGTTGCGCGGTTCGAGAACGACCAGTCACGACGCGGTGCGTCGCGTCGTCGAGACACTCGCCAAAGAGGTAGGTGCGTTGACGGCGAGCGTGATGCTCGAGCGGTGGACCGCGCGTCTTATGAAATCGGCGTACAATCGCGCTCTGCGATTCGTGGGTCAACGATTCAGCGGCGAGGCATCGCGCACGCTTCTGGCTCAGGGCGTTCGCGCATCCACGACGCGCATGTTATCGAACGCGCTGACCGGATTGAGCACGCGGGTCATGTTGTCGCTCGGCACCGTGGCTATTGGTGTCGGCGTCGTCGTCACCGCGATCGAACTGTTGTCGTTCGTGCTGGACATGGCTCTGGTGTTCGGCTGGGACCCGGGTCACTACAACGCCGAGAGGCAGAACTCAACGTTCGACGAGCACGCTTTGATGTGGTTGCAACGTGCGAACGAATGCCGCGTTTGGACCCGTACTACGCGCTCTATTTGTACAGCAGTACGTACTCGCAGGTCGTCTCGCACGACCGGCGCTGTCGTCGCGGACGAAAGTCACAACGAATCCGCCGACGCGATCGTCGGTTCGGATTCCCGATTCACGGTACGCTCGCGCGACGACGCGCCGTAGTTCCTCGCTCCGTTCGCCGAGGCGATACGCGCGATGATTCGCGACGCCACCGGAGACGCCGAGACCGATGCGACCAGTGTCGATCGATCGACGCGACAGCCCGTTTTTTCCGATTCGCCGGTGGTGTGCAACATGTTCTGGGCGATACACTATTTCTTGAATCGACGCTCCAATTCGAACGGTTAGCGCGTTCGCGTCGTAGGGAACGAGAACGACGCCGTTCGAGTGGACGACGATCTGGTTTGCGATTTGGTGCGCGACAACGAACTGGCCGCGTTTCTGCTGCAATCGACGACTCCGTCGTTACCGCGCGAGCGTCTGATCGCCACGGCGAGACGCAACGTCGTGGCCAAGAGTCTGCGTCTGCTCGACAGCGTGATCGCGCTGATCGGCTCGATCGTCGGCGTGACGTTCATCGGCGCGATGGTGCTCGCGTTCAGACCGAGCGTATCGCTCGCCGCGATACTCGCGCTGATATTCGCTCTGCTGTTCGTGATAGCGCCACTGTGTCTCTCGTCGACGATCGCCGAGGTGATCGCGGGTGCGCCCGACGGCGCGGCCGATGCGACACCACGACGCAGTTACGAACGCAAGCACTAAACGGCCGATCGTGACGCTCTGGACCGCGTATGCGACGAATTGGTCGGCGTCCTATTAACCGCCGCGACGAGCGCGCGCCACGGCGACGGTTCTCTCGGCGGTGCGATCCCTCGTTTCGTGGCGCGACAGTTTGGTCCGGAGCTGCGAGTGCTGAGATGGTCCTACAATACCCCGTTATTGGGCCTGGTGAGAGAGAGAGAGAGAGAGAGAGAGAGAGAGAGAGAGACACGGAGAGAGACAAAGACAGACAGAGAGAGAGAGAAAGAGAGAGACAGAGAGAGAGAGAGAGAGAGAGAGAGAGACAAAGACAGACAGAGGGAGAGAGACAGAGAGAGAGAGAGAGAGAGAGAGAGACAGAGAGAGAGATAGAGAGAGCAAACATTTAGCGCTCGTCGGTGCGCAATAGGCGCGCGAGCGGTTTCATTCGCTCGCGCGGAGAGGACCGACGCGGCGACGATCATGACCACGCACGAGACGAATCGGCCACAACTGCATCGTTTGTGCCCCGTGCATCGTTCCATGTTCGACGACGTGTTCATCATTTCGAGCAGCGCCGCGACAACCGATAACTCGAGCAACGCCGTGGCGAATGGCGGGCGCTTAGGCGCCGACGAGTGGTCGCTCAACGAGCTCGGGCGCCGTTTGTGCAAGGATCCGCTCAGTCGCGGCGACGGCGCGACGCGACAACGGCCTCACCGTCTGACCGGTGACCGCGGAGCGAGATCGCGCGGGAACGCGGTTGCGCCGCTGGCACGAGTGTACTCGTCGTGGTCGAGCGCGCGACGCGACATCTTGTTGTTCGCGGTGAATAATCGAACGCTCTTTACCGTGGGCGGACACCGATCCATCCTGAACACGTATCGGCGGCTGATGCTGCTGATTTACGACGCTCGTCGCTACGGAAACTACGCGCTCGGCAGAACCTCCCGATGGCATGTCACGTTGAACGCGTCGACGTATCTGAGCAGATCGCACGGCGACGCGATAGCGCGCTACGTCTTTCGCATGTCCTATCGCGCCACGGCGTTTCGTTCGACGGTCGAATCGACGACGAGCCCCATTGCCGAATCGTCGTCGTTCCCGGAGTGTCTCGACGAGACCTTCGCGCTGCGATCGTCATCGAGGCGCATCGACGCGTTCTCGCGTCACGACGACGCAGTGTCCGTCGATCGCGAGAGCGTGTCGGCCTCGCTGCTCGACGCTGAGTGTCGATTAACTCGCCCCGCGTGGACGTGCAACATGGAGCTCTCGTTCGGTGCGCGCGACGGTGGCGAAGCGGGTGCGATCGTCACCGACGAAACCATGATGTCCGGCGAGAAGTTGTTGGACCACAGATTCGAATCGGCGACCGAAGCGTGGCTCGTGCTGGTCTCGGTGTTCGATTGGTGCGGCTCTGTGCACCGAGCGATCGAACTGTATCCGGTGCGACGGAGCGTATGGGATCTGTCGTTTCACAGCGATCGAGTGCGACGTCGCGACGACGACGACGCGAGTATCGATGATGGGAGCAACGTCGACGAATGGTGAACGCGCGACGACGGGGACGAATGGCGCGTCGTCGCGACGAACGGACTGATCGACGTGGGCGACGTAGCCTCGTACGTGTACACGCTGCGCGTGTTCATTTTCGCGCTGGGCTGTTCGTACGGCGGTATATCTCGCACGGTATCGGCGAACGACCGCGCGTCCAATCGAGCGCACGACTGCGCGTTTCCGCCGAAAACATCCGGTATGCATCACATGCTGTTTCACACGTCGATCGAGCATCATCGATTGATCTGCGTGCAGTACGGCACAAGGCGCGGTGGCCGTGGTTACGGCGACGGAAATGGAGCGTGCTCGGAGAACCAGGACGATTTAGCTCGATTTGTCTCGTCGTCCAATTACGCGTTGCCCGAACAATGGCTGGACGACCTATTCTCGCTGTGCGACAAGGCGTGCGAACGCCAAGATCTACCGAGCTTTCGTCGTCGCGGCGGCTCGTTCGTCGCGACCGAGGCTGCGACGGAGGACGGTTTCGCGTGACGCGAGTCGTCGCGCTACTGAGGAAACGCGCGAAGCGACTTCGGCGACGCTGACGGTTATGACTTCCGTCGAGACCGTCGCGCCGCCCGGCGAATTGTCCGCGCTCGAGTATCTGGCCTATCTGCGAAACTCGTATCCGCAGACACGGTACTCCCTGGCTCAATTGAACGCTCTGTACCGAGCGTACGACTGCACCGTCTGCGACGAGGCTTGGTCTGGAATGATCGGAGAATCGTCCGCGCGCGCCGCTGCCGCCGTCTCGATCCCCGACGATACGGCGGCGAGTCGTCGCGGTCCGCGCGGTTTGCGAGCGCGCCAATTGACCCGAGTGTTGCGAACGGGTCGATACATGGCGTGCGTGAACCTGCGAGCGAGCGACAACGCGACGCTGCACGTGTGCAACTTCGTGCCGTTGGTCCTCGGGTCGGAGCTGGACGTGCGTCTGCGCTACGGTGGTGACAACGAGCGGATCGCGGCGAGCGCCGATTTCGCCCGCTTCGATCTGTCGCACATGGGCCAAATCTACGCGTTCGGTCGATTCTGGGTGTTCAACAGTTTCATTCACACGGATTCGTGTTAGTGCCATCGGTATCGCAGACACATCAACGCGGCGAACAATGTCGTGGTGCGCTTGTACGTGTATGACAGAACCGGCAAGGGCAACATGCTGTTCCTCACAATAACCGGATCGTTGCACATACGGGACAAGTATCGTCGCGAGGCGACGTTGCTCGCCGACGCGAGTCGCTATATCGGTGACGCTACGTCGAACCCCGCGAACGACGAGTCGGGCGATCGCGATGCGCGAGAGGTCGCCGACTCGTTTCTGTGAGTTCTGCGAGATCTCGATCACCCGTGCGGCATGTCAGCGTTGGAGTTTTTTCTGTTCTGTCGCGAGTACATGAATCGCGGTGTGGGCATCGATGACGCGAACGTCCATGTCGACGGTGTTTCGCAACCCACTAGCGAGATCGATCACATAGACAACAAACGAGTATCGAAGGCACCCGCGTTGTACAGTTTTCTCCCGACGGATCTGACGCGCGCTTTACGAGCGTTACCGCTCTCGAGCGACGACGCCGTGAAAACGACGACCGTACCGTCGCGCTGGCAAGCGTGCATCGCGCACTACGTTGCGACGTCGCATCGCGCGAATCTATTGCCGTTCATCAGTCGACGCACTCACGTTCACCGGGATTGATACGAGATCATGAAGAGACGCATGAAGAGCGAAATGTGCAACGAGCGTACACTGAACGCCGGTATAACGAACAGTCGCGTCAACGGTATCGGGTCGCCGCTGTCGCGACGACCTCGTCGTCGCCTCCACCGGCGCTCGCGACCATCGAGCCGACGCGCGATTGCCCCGTCGACGCTGACGACGAGGTCGTCTCGACGACCGATCGCTTTCGCTGTCGAGCCGCCGACGTGAACGCCGATCACGCCAAGATGGAGCAGCAGTTTTTGTGCGCGAAGATCAACACCGACGTGGAATACGATCACGAGCTGGTGAAGCGAATGCGAGTGGTCAATTTGAACGCTATGTAGTGTCTGAAGACGCCCGACGGTTTCGCGCGCTTCAGTTATTTCAACGTGAGCAACATCGGCAACGCCGGTCGCGTGATGAATCGCACTCACTGTATGCGCGATTCGTTCGTGTGCGACGTCTTCGCCGCGACGGATCTGGTGATTCGATTTCTGCGTGCCAGCGTTCCGTCTCGCGACGCCGCCGCTCGCGAAACGGCGAGCGTAATTTTCGCCGTGGACGAGATACCGGTTCTGTGCCGGTCGGTGGGCGCGGTGTCGTTCGAGCGCAAGAGTCGCGCCGATCGCGACGATGTCGCGGCCACCAAGTGGCACTTCTATCCGATGTTTCTCGCGAACAAGTATCTCGTGCCGGGTTCCGTCGTCACGTCGACGCGACTGCGACGTTCGAGCGCGTCGCCCTTCGCGTCGATCGCCCGGCGCGCCTCGTACTTTGTGAATATCCGTTTGACGAACGGCGTGCCCACGTGTCCCGTGCGCGTGACGACGTCGACGGATCGCGTTCGGGACGACGGTGTCTCCGCGGCAGCGATCGATTCCGACGTCGCCGCGGCGACTTACTGCACCGAGAGTCGCGAGTACTATCCAAACCATGGACTGACGATGTCGTTCGCGGCATCAGCGCTATCGTCGCCTATCTACGACCGTGTCGACGCGGTGGCGGGCGACACTGCCTTGCCGCGATGTCGCGCTCACATATGGTGCAGCCGGCACGAGATTGTGCTGTACGAACCGTCGCTGCGGACTGCCGACTCCGTCCAGCGCAATAGCGTTCGACCGCCCAAGCTGCACGAGGTTGCGTGTCACGTTCTGCTGTCGGTGGCGGCATTTCCCTACGCCACGGACGTCAGCAAGCTCATCGTGGCCATAAACGCGCACAAGCGCGCTCTGGAATTGCGCATCGTGCGATCGGCAAGAACGACGGCATCGTCGCGCGCGACAACGGAAAATCGCGACGCGCGAACGTTACCCCGATGCGTCGCAACTTGGACGAGTGCGCCGATCGCGCCTGGCGCGAGTTCGACCAGAACGGCAAATTGACGCGTCTCAGGTTTCTCGACGATCGCGACTCTGCGTCGTCGCGACAACGACTCACCCTGCGCAACGCGTTTCGTCTGTTCTTCGCGTTCGGCGACGTGCACATGCTGAACTGCGAGGACGGCTACGTGCTCAACGATCGCGTGAGACTCCTGGTCGATACGACGATATGCCGCAAGATCGGTTTCTCGTGCGCGTACCCGATGACGTTTCTGTCTCGAATGACGCTCGAATACACGCACGATCTGGGCCTGTGCGTGCACGTCGGTACGTTTTGCGTCGTTGGGGCTGGCGTGCGCGTGCGATTCTTTAACGCGGTGAACGGCAATGTTCACGTGCCTCAGCGTCCGCCTTCACGCGTGTCGCTCCGCGGCGGCTCGGTCGACGACAACGACGCGTCCGTCGTGTCGACGACTAGCGTCGAATGTGCATACGATCTGTACGTGTCGTGGAAAGCCGTATCTTCAACGATCGTTCGACGAATGTGGCGTCGTCGAGGCCGTCGCGACGGATCGTCGCGCCGGATCGTCGCGCACGTGCTTCGCGTACAGCTCCACCTCACGGTGGAGCTGTACGCGAAGCACGTGCGCGTGACGCTGCGGGCGATCGGTGTGCGACAAATGCTCAAGCTGCAGAACTCGTTCGGCCAGAAGGGCGTCGCCCATTACGCCGATCTCAGCGATCTCGAGACGGACCGGGGGGAATGCGTGGATCTGGTGTCGTCGATTTATAGTCTGCTCGGATGATTGCCAGTGAATTCGAGTGCGGCATAACGAATCCGTACGTCGGTCTGCCGCGAAACGTCTCGCGGGCGCTGGATTCTTACGGCGTATACGATCGACACGTTCACCTGGAGTCGCAGACTCTGTTGGTCGCGCGACGACGAAAGCTCGATCGTGCGACGATGCGAGCTATCGGACGCGTGGTCGGTGAACGAGACGACAGCGCCATTGTCGCGTCAACGATGCGGAAATGACGCGCGTCTCGACGCGACGCTGCGAACGAGCGACCGCGAGAAAAGATCGCGTCGCGCGGAAGATGTGCCGAACGAGCGAACGCGGAGACGAACGCGCGACCGTGAAGCGCGCGCACGACGTCTCTGCGCGCGAAACGAACGCGATCGTTCGAGCGAACGACGAATTGCGCGAAATCGACGCGCTGTTCGACGAGCTCTGTCGCCCCGACGCGAGAATTCGGTCCGGCGCCGACGACGAACGCTCATTGCGGCGAGATCAGCGAGGCGTTTTGGCGTGTGGCGCGTTCGTCGCTCGTGCGACGTTTGTGTCGCGAATTGTCGTCCGTTGGGATGGTCGCCTCCCGACTACGCCGACGACGCCTCGATGACACCGGTGTCGCGACTGCGAGTGTTGTGCTCGCGGGCGTTCGCGGCTAGCGTTCGCTTGGACGAGCGCCTCTGGCTGTCCTGATCGCGCGTAGCCGCGGCCTCGCTGAGCACCAAGTTGCGACTGACAATCGACGACGCGGAAGACGCGACGGCCGCGAACGACCGAATCGGCGCGTATCGTTACGACGACGGGACGAGTACCGACGACCGCGACGTCGTGGTGGACGACACGCCCTCGACGTGGCTGCGACTGTTGACGCTGATCGAGCGCGGTGACGAGGTGTAGGGTCGCGTCGACGAGAGAGTCGCGACGAGTCGATTCGCGATTCTGCGCTCGCGGGTCTCGTGCGAGTACGATCTGCGCGACTGCATCACACTGCTGATCGCGCGATCGTACGTCGCGCGAACGGCGCTCGAGGTGAGTGCGTCCGCCGGCGAGCGACTCGCCCGTCTGAGCGACGAGGTGGCGCGATTGTGCGCCGAACGCGATGCTCTGGGCGACAAATTGGCACGATCGCGTAAAACCGCGAACGCGGAGGATCGCGAGATATCGACGGAGCGCGAGAAGGCGCGTGAAATGCGCGCGGTCAACGAGGTGCTGAACGCGCGCATTCGATTAGCGCGAGAACGCGTGGCGAATCGAGCGAATCTGATCATGAGCGAGATCGTCGACGGTACGCGAGCGGTGGCCGATTTCGCGGAACGTGGTAGACAGCGCGAACTCGCGAAGTTCTGGGCCTCCCACAGCGATTTGTGGCGGCGCACGACGACGCGTTGAAACCGGTGTTTCGGACGCTTCGCGCGGAATGGACATGACCGCTGCGGGAGCGAACGATTCGGATGCGTTCGACGTCGCATTGAGCGCGGAGTCAGATCTGCGCGCCACGTTGGTGCGATGCGCGACCAGCGGAGCGCTCGTGCTGTTGACCGAGGGCGGAGTGGCTGACGTTGAGGCGACTTCGGCGTTGCGCGGGTCGACGGACGACGACCGAGAAGACGAGGCCGCGGAACGCCTGGCCGTTGAGTTGCACGCCATAGTGTCTCGATGCGACGCGCTGAAGCAATCGCGCAATCACGAATTCGCCTCGGCTTTGGCGGAACTGACCATCGCGCGGAGCAGACGCGAGACGCTTCTGCGCACGCGAGACATGCTGATGTCTCGCGTACGCGTTTACGCCGGGTTGTTGCGCCGTTACGCGCTGTGGTATTCCTGCGTCATCGACATGGGCCTGTACGAGAGCGTGGTTCCGTACCAAAAAGAGCGACATCGGCCTTCGACGTCGACGGGTGTCGCGACCATCGTCGATTGGTCGCGCGAGCTCGGTCGAGACGCTTACGACGCGATAGTGCTTTCGGTGACGCGTTGAAGACCGCGAGCGACGAGAGCCGGAAACGGGTCGGCGTGCGACTGCGGCGGCGCGTTCGCCGTGTTGAACGATCTGGTCGAGCTGGAGCTCGCGTACGAAGACGGCGGTGACGACGAGTACCGAGAGCGCTGTCGTTACGTCGAGATCGACAACACGATCGAGCTGTGGCGCGAGATCGTCGACTTCGAACGCACCGCTCGCGCCGTCGAGATCGGCGAACGCGGTCGGTGCGATCGCGCGTGCGAACACGACGCGACGCGCTGGCCGTCGCCGTTCCTGAGCATATCGTTGGCCGATCGGATCGGACTGCGTTTCGTCGTTTGTTGCGCCTCGGCACCGTTCTCCGATCGCCCGCCCACTGTCGAGGCTCTGCGGATCGTGTCCTCGGTTCGAACGATCGAGGCGTGCTGACGCGGGTCCGTTGACGCGAACTGATCTCGAGCGGTTCCAATCGCACGCGATCGCGGCATCTGTTTTCTCGCGACGCGCGCGGACCGCGCGCGTCGCGATCCGTTCGCGAGTGGATCCCATTTTCGCGCGGGTCGCGAGGAATAGGTGTCGCGAGCGGATTCTATTTTCGCACGAAGTGCGAAAAATAGGTGCGTCTCGAAGATTCTCAATGGATCCTAATTATTGTCAGAGAAGCTCGAATCACTGTGTTTCCGCTCGATTTGACGGAAACGGGGGTGGAGCGCGGATCCTCGAACGGATCCTAAAAACGCGCGATCGACTGGACGATCGCGCGAAATAGGCATCCTATTTTCGCCGGAGCGACGAGCGCTCACGCGAGAATAGGATTCCTCGTTAACGAACCATCGCGCGAAATAGGACGATCGGTTCGCGAAAGAGAGATAAGACGATCGAGCGCGCGAAACGAGAACCTAACATGGGCGCGAGCACGACCGTGCGCGTCCTGGTGATCGTCGCGCTCATCGTCGCGTTGATCTACCTCGTCAGGCGGGCGAAGGTTCGGAGTAACGATCGACTGAAGCGGATGTTCAACAGCGAGACGTTCAACATGCTGCGCATCGGTGTCGCCGTTACAGCCGACGAGATCAGTAAGTCTGTAATCTCGGGACCCGTGTCCGCACTGTTGTTCCCCTCGAAGCGAACCTCGCGCGATTCGCCGTCGCGATGAGCGCGTCGCGCGGCGCGAACACCTCTCGCCGTTCTGTCCGCCGTCGAGACTATCGCGTACGAGAGAGAGACTGACGAATTCGTTCGAGAGTACAACGAAGAGGCCCGATCGATCGTGGAATTCGAGCGCGCCGACAACGCCGCTGCGGCCGACAACCACGTGGCTCTCGGTACGATCGTGGCCCGATACGCCGCCACGTATGATCGATTCGTCGTCGATTCGGTGGACAGACAGTTTCTGCGCAGCGAAGTGGTGGCCCAATGCATGCAGGCTCTCGTGCTGCGCTCCATACAACTGAGCGGTTTCGCCGATCTGGCGATGTTGCTCGGCGCCGCGAGGGACATGCGCGCGCGTCGTCGCTTGGACGATGCGCGCGACACCGGCGACACCGCCGACGCAGATCCGCGCGTGCATACCGATGGACTGTACGATGATATACGGCACGAGAGTCTGAATGTCTCGCTGAGCGATCTGCCGGGCTACGAGGAGCAGCATGCGCAGTTGCTGAACGCCTATTTCGTGATCAACGACGAGCTGGAGAGCGCCCTGTTGGCGGACGAAATGATGGAGCGACGACCGAGCACGCGGGCCGGTGCGAACGTGATTCTGTACGGACCACCGGGCACCGGTAAAACGCGGCCGCTCGAGCCGTGGCCCGGTCGCTCGGTTTGAATCTGGCGTTCGTCAACGCGGAGAACCTGCTGTCGGCCTACCGCTCGGAGACCGAGAAGAACCTGCGCTCGCTGTACCGGAAGATGTGCGTTCTCGTTCGCACCACCGGTCGCAACGTGATGCTGCTGCTGGACGAGGTGGACGGACTGGTGAAGAATCGCCGCGGTGCCGTGACCAGCGGCGAGTACAGTCTGCTCACGAGACTTCTCACGATTCTCGAACCGAATGACGGGACGAACAACTACGGCGTGTTCAACATCTTCACGACCAACCGTCTGAGCAATCTGGACGACGCGTTTCGTCGTCGGTGCGCTGCCGTGTTTATGGGTTACGTGGGTACGCGGGAGGCCACGGTGCGATTGTTCAACGCTTTTCTGCACCGATCGATCGACTACGCGACGCGAGGCACTAGATTCGCCAGTCGGGACTACGAATCGGAGATTCGTCGAACGTGTCGTCACTGGGTGCCCGGAGACTTCGCGCGCTTCAAACGCACGATCGTGGAACCGTCACGCCTGCGCCGTTACTTCAAATGATCCGACACCACGTACGAGGACTTTGTGACCAAATGCCTGGCGACGCGAGGCGACGACGCCGTCGGTGATGGTCGCGACGATCGAGAGATACGCGTGACTCTGCCGTTGCTATCGTATACCGAGATACTGGCGCACGCGGCGCGTTACGAACCGGTGACACCGCTCGACAAGTACAGCGAGTACGATCCGCCGCGACGGGACGGGAACGATAACGAGGATGGGTGAACCTGTAGTAGGAAATAATAAACGACTCGTCGTGGATACTGACGCGTAGGTGTATCGTTTAATCGACCTCTTTCCTTCAGGTGCATGTGCATACAAGTGCATATACGTGCGTGCGTCACAAAAACACAAAGAGATACGGCGCGTGAACGCGCGCTCAATCATCGAGGTATGTGCGACGCGGCGCGAGAGCCGCCGCTACGAAGCGAGCGTAGCGGTAGTCCAGATGAGATTCGTTTCGCGTATATTTCTCAGAGCGAGCACCCCGGATCGAGTTCGGACGTTCGAAACGTTCTTGAGCGAATCGCGGGACTCGACGACAGGATTAAACCGCAAGCCGCGCGGACACTCGACGATCCTCAGTTTCGCCCGCATACCTCGCTCGAGTGTCGACGGTTCCGTAACGGCGACGGTCGTCGCGTCGAACCGCAGACGAGGGACGCAGCTGTCGGTAGCGCAACGATCCTTCGCGGCAGCGATCGATGTCCGGCTCGTGACGAATCGTGCACCGTGGCGGTTGTTCCTTCGAGCGTGTGTCGACGAGCATCTGGCGCGTACGTACGATCGAGAGTCGATGATTTCCTGTCTCGTCGCGAACGCTCCTAGCTCTACGCGACGCTCGGATATCGTGATTGCCGAACGACTACGTCGCACCGCGCGAACATCGAGGAACGAGATCGCGCGGTCGGAACGCGCGAACACGGCGGAACTTCGCGCGCGAATCGTTTCGCGAAAGCGATCGCTCGCATCGTTCGCTAACGACGAACGCTCTTGTGTGTGTGTGCACAGATGTCGAACGCGAGACGCGGCGACGCGGCTGCGGCGACCGAGAGGCGCCGTCGTCGAGCTTCGAGACGCGACGTTGGGGTTGATGATGGTGGCGACGACGGCGACAGTGACAGTTGCGACAACAGAGACGGCGCCGACCCGAGCGAGGATCGTCGGCGCTTGCGCACCCCCGATCGAGTAGTTCTGGTGCGACTGTGGTATCGCTGCGACGGTAACGTGAGACGCGTCATGTGGCTTTGGAGACGGTCGCGCGACCCCGACGGGAACGATGTGCCGAGTCGTCGGCGTTCGGTATGCAGTCGCATCGTTCTGGCCACGGTGCGACGTTTTCGCGAGCTGGGCAACGTGCGCGATCGACCGCGACCCCGTCGGCCGCGCAAGTGCGCAACAGCGTGTCATGCGAATCCATGCTCTCGACGAGAAAACGCTCGGGGGCGCTGAATCTGTTATGCTCCTCTCTCACGCGCATTCAGCGACTGGATCTGCGCGTGCGGGCATACAAGGTGCAACTGGCGCACACATTGACGCAGCCCGACACGGAGCAACGTCTCGCATTCTCGCGGCGTTTCCTGCGACAGGTCGCGCCCGATCGTTCGTTCGTGCATCGTCTTATAATGGGCGACGAGGCGCATTTCGATCTCTCCGGCGCGGTGTTCAATCGGCAGAAACGTGCCAGAAACGTGGCAGAAACATTGGCCAGAACGTGCGGTTCTGGCGCGCAGAATCCGTGATTGTGGCGACCGCGAAGCGCGCAATGCGTGCGCGTTACAGTGTGGTGTGGGGTGTCCAGCAACGGCGTTCTCGGCCCGTACTTCTTCGAGGACGCGGCGACGCGACGCAGCGCGAGCATCATTTGCGAGCGGTATCGCGAGATGATCGAGAATTACGTGGTGCCGTTGCTTCGAAACGATCGTCGTTACGATCCGCGTCGGCATCGCCGAGACGACGGTTGGTGGTGGTGGTGGCAGCAGGACGGCGTCACCGTGCACACTGCTTGGGACACCATGGCGGCGTTGCGTCGCGTCTTCGGTCTGAATCGTCTGATCTCTCGCGGCTCCAGATTCACATGGCCACCGCGATCGCTCGACTCTCGGCGGCCGATTACTTTCTCTGGGACTATCTGAAGGATCGCGTGTACGGCGATCGCGTCGAGCACCGACGTGCCGGTGACGTCGACGGCGACGATCGGCGCGGCTGACGACCGCGCAATCGACGAGCTGAAGACAGCCATCGCTCGCGAGGTCGACGCGCTCAACGAACCATCCGCGCGATCGTTGCTCCGCGCCGTGATGGAGAATCTGATCGCGCGAGCGAGAGAGTGTTCGCGCGAACGCGGTGGTCACTTGCCGGACGTGCTATTTCACATGTGACGCAACGGCGGGACAAACGATCGCGGTGGCGCGTACGACGCGATCGGCACTGTCGCTGCGGACTCGGCGCTTGGCGCCAGAAGGCTCCACGCATACACCGCGATCATAAGCGCCAGGATAAACAGCGCACCGCCGAACAACCACGGCAGAACGCTCGCGCTGGTGGCTAAACTGTTCTTCGCTATCCCCGCGATCGACACGCCCGCGCCGATAGCGTTGTCCACCGTGGATCCTACGAATTCCTGCAGCGCGTCCAAAGCGTCCATTTTCTCGCAGAGCACGTAAGCGTTATCGGCCAATTTCTCCTTGTCCACCCAATCGACGCTGCGCGGATCGGTCTCATACCAGTCGCAGTGCACGCAATACGGCGCTTTGCGCTCCGCGGCCGCGCGATCGCACTCGTTCTCGCCGACTCGCATCTTCTCCCACAGGTCGGCGCCGCGATACGCGGTCGTGAGCGGCTTCGTCGCGAGAGAGCGCCAATTCGCGCAATCGTGCTCCACCGCGAGCGACACGGGACAGGAACAGCCCGTGACTCGGCAATTGCTCACGCCATTGGTGAGATCTCGCGTGTACATGAAACATCCCATGTTCGCGGCCGTGTGCTCGACGGCCACTAGCGCCAGATACGACAATCCAACGCCGGCCGTGATCAACAAACCGCTCAGATAGAGAATCTTCTTCGTTCGCGACGTTTTGCTGAGAAGCGCATTGGCTCGATTCAGAGTCGGATCGGTGCGAGTCACGCGCTCCAGCGTCTCGGCGCTCTCGATTCGCTCAGTTCGCGCGACGAGCTTTCGCTCGATCAGCGTTTCGCGATGGCTCGTCAGGTACTCGGTGCGACGAGCGATACTGGTGTCGGGAAAATGCATCGACACCACATCGTCCAAGTGTCGGAAGGAGCTTCGAACGGCGAGTGACAACGCGGCGCCGGTCGCCGCCTCGACCGATCTGGCGGTGCACAGCATCGCCGTGAACTCGCGGGCTTCCACGCGACCGCCGAGCATCACCAGTTCCTCGCCGTTCTCGGCGATGCGTTTGGTCGTTGACAGCGACGAGAAGCGTGCGGCGACGGATCGCACGCGCTTTCCCGTCGTCGACAGCGCGGCCTTCCAACGAGTGACCTTCACCGCGAAGGAAACGCCCACCGAGTGAAACGCGTGAGTCGCGTTCGCTATGAAACGGCGCAGAGCCGTACCTACGGACGACATGGTGCTCGCGACGCACCGGATACGGATGGGGAGGAGGAAGATCGAGAGATCGAACGGGCGATCGAACGACGAAACTGTGTCGCGTTTTTTCCTCTCTTTATTCTCATTTGTCGTACACGCGCACACACCGGTCTCGAATTTTTTCGCCAGTCGCCAGTCGCCAGTCGCCGGTCGCCAGTTATCAATCCGAAACGCCGATGTCGCTGGTTCTTCTACCACGGACGATCCGTCGGTCGCGACAGACGTCGCCATCGGTCGTCCTCGTTCTCTTCCGACGTCGAGAACCGAGGGTCGCTGCGTTCCTCGGGGTCTCGCTCGTCGAAACAATCATCCTGGAGATACGGATATGCGGACGATCGAATCGCGATGTCCTCGGTGAGCGACGCGATCGTCGCGTCTTCGAGCCACGACGACGGTTGGGCTCAGGAGCGCGACGCGTCTTCGCGCGACGCGAGCGCGTAATCGCTCGTCGTCGCGGCGGCGACGCGAGGTCGCGACCGTTGACATGACTCGCGATCGCCTCCTGAGATAGCGATCGCGTCGTCGACGATCGTCGCGGCGCATCGTCGTCGCGCGGACGATGATTCTCGCTTGCCTCGAGGACGATTCGCAACCGCGCGAGATTCCTTTTTCTCCGTGGAGACGATCGCGTGTTTGAGAAGACGCGACAGCAGGACGGTGTCGTCGTCCTCGCCCGGTGGCTTCGTCGCGTCGTGGACCTCGGTGGCGTGGATCGCGTCCTCGCGAAGAGCGTCCTCGACGCGAGTCGTCGCGACGCCGATCGCGATCGACGCGGTCGCGCGCGTCTCTCGTTCCGGTGACGCGGGATCGCGACGATCGCGGCCGTCGGTCGATGAGACTCGCGACTCGATATCGGCGACGACGGTGTCGACGAACGCGTCGACGGCCGGTCGTCGCGACGACGCGATCGTCGACGCGTCCGCGTCGCGTTCGTTCGCGACGCTGTCGAACCGAGGTTCGTGGACGTTCGAGGAGCGATCGGCGTCGTCGCGCGTCCCGTCGCCGCCGACGCCATCGTCGTCGCGTTCGGTTCTTGCGTCGAACGAACGCGCGGCGACTCGCTCACCTCGCTCGTCGTTCACGGCGGTCGCGGCTCGATTCTCGCTCGCGCCGGAATCGCCACGACGATGGAACAATCGCGTCGGCGCATCCGCGGTGTCGTCGACCGCTCGCTTTCCTTTGACGAACATGTCCACGTACGTGTTGACGGCGTCCATATCGGTCGACCCGTACACCGGTGCATCTCTGAACAGTCGCGAGTCATTATCCACGTATTCGCGCAGCGCCTCCAACATAACCGAGCGCATCAGACGAAAGTATGTGTTCTCGCAGGAGCCATCGCTCGCTCTCGCGTCGTACGTTTCGCAGTTCCATCGAATGTCGTTGAACACGTCCTCCATAGTGATGGAAACGGCGCGCATTCCTCTGTCCAGCGGAACGAGTTTGGACGCAGTTGACGCCATTACGCCGGTGCTCAATTGAACGGCGTCCCGGTAGAACGTCAGTCGCGTCAACGACTGCACGTACATATTTAACACCATGCTCATTTCGCAGCACGCTTCGCGATCACCGTCGTGCAGCAGCGTTTTGTACATGTCGCGCAGTACCGCGGGTATATGTTTGTCGTGACATCGCAGCATATCGATCGCCGCCGTTTGTACGTAGCGAACGGCGTCCATGATCGGCGATCTGCCGGCGTACGGATTGATCGCCCGAAACGCGCCGGTCGCCGCAGCGATCAGCGACGACGATCATGGCGGGGTGTTCTTTCTCGTTCGTTCAGACTCCAAACCCCCTTCTCGCGCGCATCGCCACGAGCGATGGCGTCCGCGACGCCGCGTTCGTCGTCTCGCGGCAGTGGAAAGGTTCGCGGTGTCAGATTGTACAGGTGTTCTACGATGTTTCGCATCGCGCTTCGCCGCGCATGAACGGGGTGCGCTGAACTCTAACGTAGCGGCGCGAAATCGCGCGATCAGAAAAATCCGCTCCTGTATTAAGAGAACGAGTTTGACGAAAAAAGAGCATGGTGGAATCGGACGCGTTGTCGTCGTCGTCGTCGTCGTCGTCGTCGTCGTCGTCCCTCTTCACCGCGGACGAATCGTCGCGGGCGACTCGTCGTCGCGACGAGCGTCGTTATCGCGAGTGCTCTCGAAACGCTAAAGGCACCGTTCGTCGTCGCGATCGCGAAATTCCAATGACGACGTCGCTGCTTATCGAGAACGCCGTCGTCGAGCCGATGTTTCAAGCGACGACAAGCAACGGCGGTTTGTGGTGGCGCGTGTTGCACGTCGAGATTCTCGTTGCGATCGGCTACGTCGTCGTGTACAGCATCGTGCGAAATGCGATCTGGTCGATCGTGTATCACGACTGGTGGTACTTACGCGAGGCCGTTTGGAACGAGGAGTTCGCCAGACGACCGTTCATGCACGATATCCGGTATTTCGTGGTGTCCGCGGAGAAGCCGACATCGTCGTCGACGACGACGACGGAGCGGGATGATCGTCACGGACGTCGTTTCTCCGCAGAAACCGTTGCTCCAGACGCGTGAAGTATAACGCCGCGATTTTCGCCGATTCGACGAAATGCAGCAGTCGTTCGTAATCGATTCCTCGAGACAACGGCGATTCTTCGAGAGACTTGTACGAGATCGAACGACCGTCGGAGATAAATCTGGCGATCGCGTCGTTGAGAAGGTTCATCGCTGCGCGCTACAGAGCCGATGAGACGGAGAAAGGACAAGGAGTGCACGCCGAGACAACGGAAGAAAGAATTCGCACGAACGTTGTTTCCGTCGGATCGTCGGAGGCACCCGATCAGTGTTCCTCTTTATTCTGTACGGTAGAACGAATGAAAAATAAAGGGCCTAGGGGTATAAGCATTTAAAAATTGCCCCCGCACGCATCAAGGTTAGATTGGCACCATAGATTGACATTTGTGTGACTAACAAATCCTGCAAATATCAATCCTTCAAATTGCATTTTTATAGGAGTTATGGTGGGGGAAGCAAAATAAAAAAGTGATTTTATTCGAAAACGGCTTAACCGATTTTGATGAAAATATGTTATGAACATTAATGAGACTTAAAAAAAAATTTTTTTTAATTCTAACAAGAAATATGGGTAAAAAAATTGAATTTTAAAAAAAATTTTTTTGAGGTTATGTTTCAGAGTGACACGTCTAATTTTTTATTTAAAAGATACCTCCGAATGTCTGCTTTAACATTTATTTTTCCCAAATTTTTCATCATCCGGTGTATAAAGTTCACGTGCAACGAGTAGATCTTCTCCCAGTTGGGATTGTTGATCGACACCAGATACCGTTCCAAATTCGACAGATTGATATCGCGCACAATGGGTTCGTGCTCGAACAGTTCGAAGAACGGGAAACACGCGGTCATGCGATCGTCGACCGGTCTGGGATCCACCACGTAGCAGTAACACTTGAGCCACTCGACGGCTTGACCTTTCGCGTTCAACGCGTAAATCGCGTAGTTCAGGAACGTCAGATTGAAGATGGCGCACAGATGAAACGCGCAGAAACCGTTTATCACGGCCGTCGAGCCCTGACAGTACGACAGAGGCGCGAACAAGCAGCAGCCGCGTCCGGGTCTCGCCGCGTTCTTCTTGCACAGATCCACGTCCGACCAAACGAGCGGTAACTTGCGACTCAGCCACACCGGCGAGACGAACTCGTTAGCCTTCGCGAGTCCGTCCTGCAGCTTCGACGGTTGCGCGGAGGAGCGAGTCGCTTCGGCGTCGTTGTCTGCCGGTGGCATGTCCACGTCGTCCACCGCTTCGAACGCCTCGTGCTGCGGCCGAGATTCGTCGAAGCGCACCTGGACGCGATCGTGCTCGCGTTCGCGTTCGGCCATCGTGTCCGCTCGAGGCGCGTATTTGTTCTCGATGTCTGATCGGTGTGGCGTCAGAGACAACTCGACTCCTTACTGTGTACCGACGCACCGGCGAGACGACTTGTCGCGTCGAACGGGACGGCGCGTGTCTCGTCGAAACGATCAGGCGCGCCGCAGTTGTTACCGTCGCCACTGGATCCCGCGGTACGACCGGTCGTTCCTCGTCCCGATCGCAACTTGTTGGCTGAGAACGAGGGATGAAAAAAAACAACGGGATAGATGACACGTGGAGCATCGAACGCGCTGTGCGTGCGTGTGTGTCGCGACTACGGTCGGTAGAAATACGGAGCAGTAGCGGCGGCGACGGTGCCGCCGGACTGATTGTTGCCACTGCCGCGGTTGCCGTTGCCACCGCCGCCACCACTCGAACTACTGAACATTCCGTTTCGACCGCCGTTACCGCCGCCGCTGCTGTTCCCGCTATTGCCGAAGCTATTGCCGCCGATGTTGCTCATCCAGAAGGCTATCAGCACGATCAGCTGGTGCTGAACCACTATCACGAAAATGATAGCCATCTGCTTCCATTCGTTAGACGGCATTTCTTCGCGAAGACTCGATCGTTTCACGCGGTGACGCGAGAGAGAAATAACGTCATTGCGTGCACTTTCCGAACCCCTCTTATAGAATCTCGCCCGAAATGAACGTGCGCGCGATCGCGAAAGCTCTCAGTAACTATAAAATGAACTCGTTCGACGCGTACGATGTGCATCCAGTCGCGATCGTCGGTGGCGCGAACGATCTCTGCTCGGGAATGATACACGCCACGACGACCGAACGCTTTTTATCGCTCAGCCTCGCGAATCGAGAATCGCTCAGTGTGTTCGCCGCATTAACGACCGCGTCGACGAGCGATACTTCTCCGCGACGATCGCCGATACCATGAGCAACGACGAGAACTGGACGAACGTGACAATGAGCGCGATCCGGATAACTGACACGGAGGATTCAGGCGCTCGAAACCGCGCGAACGCGGCCGATCGCGCTGCCGTTGTCGCTACTTCGAAATCGCACGGGAATTCCGCGGTACGAGGATCGGTCGTGCGATCGAAGAAACGTCGTCCACGAGACGACGAGGATGACGACGAGTGCGAGGACGAACGTCACAGCGACGATAAGAAACGCAGAACCTCGAAAGCGAGACGAGTTCGTCACGGTGCGACGTCGGTGACATCGTTCCTCGACGACGAGGCGTCGGAGCGCGAGTAAGATTCTCGCGCTTCGTCGGAAGAGAGCCGCAATACTTGCGATCGCGGTGACAGCGGTAGCTGCGACAACGGCGAAGAAGTCAGCAGCGTCGAGCCGACGAACGGATGATCTTTCGAAGAGCATCGACATTGCTACCGGGACCAAGGTCGAGGAGAACGACGCGATCGACAATATGGATGAATTATGGAACAAAGTGGCCGATATCGCGCCGGACGACAGCGACGTCGTTGCGTTGAACGATATGTATCTGAAAGGCAAACGAACGCACTGTGTCGAGATGGACGAAAAATGTTCGGTGTACGCCCTGCTGTCTCGACTGGACGACAAGTGCGTCGAACGATTCGGCGCGACGAACTCTGCCAACGGAGATGCGGTGCGACGGGCGCTCGACGACGCGCTGTGGTACTTGTGGCGTCTGGGATAAATCGCCCGAAGAACAGCGATCGATTTGAACATCTCGAATCAGGCGCTCGACGATCTGGCCGATAGGTTCGCCGCTCGAGTGTCGGCCTCACCGTCGGACGGCGACGCCTGCGAGAGATCGCTCCGATTGACTGAGGAAGACGCGTGCTGTGAGGACGTCGACGACACGAATCGTCGCGTCGCTTCGCTGATCGGCGATTTGGATCACGTGCTGCAGGGATTTCTCATTCGGTCGGGTCGATCGATCGGATGCAAATTCAGCGTCGATCTGAACAGGGAGCAGTTCGCGGCGTTGAACTTTGCGCGAGATCAGTTGAGATACGAGTACGCGATGACGCACACGAGGTATGTTCGGTTCAGCGGCGGTACGGTGTATGTCAACGGTTTCTACCTGATATCGTTGGTGGATCGCTTCGGTCATTTGACGAAGTCGTGCGAAAGTACGTGCGAGAGAAGATATTTCGCGAGCGACCGTTGCCCGCGCAGGTGCGCATTTACGTCAATCTGTCCAGTCTGCAATCATGCTCCGATTTCGATGTGCTGAGACCTTTGTCGAGCGCCGCGCTGGGGTCGATGCGTCGCGAGGACAGTGTCGTCTGCGAAGCGATCGGCGGCATGGGAGGAGGGGCGTCTAAAAAGACTACCGGCGGCGGCAGCAGTAAGGGAACCGCCGATCCCGGAGGTGTACTCGGACTCATGCAGATGGCCAATATAAAGTACGATGCGCAAAAATCTTACATCGTGGCGCGCGGTTATATAGTGGCTACTTATTCGTCCGGTTGCAATGCTTGACGCACGAGGCGAATGGACTGGGAAGCGATAGCAATAAAAAATGACAATTTGGTTCATCGTCTGATTTTTCATTCGTCCCATTTCTACACATTTTTTTTCGATCTCATCATTCTTTCCTCCCTCTCTCTCTCTCTCTCTCTCTCTCTCACGCAGACAAACGCGCGGTGCTTCCGTGCAGCGCGCGTCGATTCATCGACGACGCACGATCTTGTCGCACTCGTTACAGATGACGAAACGCGTCGCCGATTCGTCGTTGGCGCGGTTGTCTCGTCTCGGTACGAAAAGAGCGCGCCGTATGTCGACAACAGATCTCGCGAATAAAATTCAGGAAATGTTCGTACTCGTCGAACAATGTGCGCAGAGCCGATTGCTTCGCGCTCTCCGCGATCATGTCGTCGATCTTGTCGCGCGCCGGAAGCACCGACGAGATCAACAGGCGAGCCAATTTGGGCGAGTACTGCACGTGATTCTCGATGTCCATGAATCTGGCCAACGCGTCACTTCCGTCCGAGTCGTTGGACGCTCGCGCTCCTCGTCGTCTCGCGATCGTCGGTCGCTCGCGCTGTCGTTCTCGCGTCGTCAACTGTCGTCGCTGGTTCTGCTCGTTGTGCGCCATTCGTTGTCGGAGCTAATCGCATCGATCATTTTCTCACTACACGGCGCAACAAATCGGCACGGTCATCGACGGATCGACGTCGTGCCACAATCGGCGAAGCAGCGCGCAGCCGTGATGTTCCCTCAGCGAATCCAGAGCCAGCGCGATCGACTCGACGTTCTCACCGGTGACGGGGCTCGTTGGCGCCAGCAACGTCGTTAAAACGTGATCGCGGTCGTTGAGGTCACGCGTTTCACCGGTCGTTCGCGCGACGGCTCGCATCACCGGTCGACAGACGGCCAGACGAAACGACAGCGCGGACGCGCGATCGCCGCGACGCAACAGAGAGGTCGCCGCGAAGTCGCGATAGTCCAGACACAGATTCGCCAAAGTCCACTTGGACACTCCGGCGGCGGCGATCACGCTCGAAACTCCGTACAGTGAGGTCTCGTGCACAATGTTGTGTTAGCGCAACAGCACGATATCGATGGGCAGCTTGTGCATCACGATTGCCGAAAGCGCGCCGATGTGATAGAAGAACTCATCCCCGCGATTCCTTCGCCAGTGCGCGGAACACTCGGCGCACCATACGTAAAAAGATAAATTCTCGAGCAATGCGATCGCGCGATTTATGTAGCGATTTCGCCGTTGTATGGTGAGCGCCGTCAGAGTGTGCAGCAAGATCCAGAGAATCTAAGACGTGCCGCTCTGCCAGACTCCGCGCACGGACAGGATTATCCAGCGCACCGATTCGTCGTCGCCGCTGTCGACGCGTTCTCGTCGTCGGTTCCACGCGGACGTTATCTCGCTCAACGACTCTTATCTGTACACAATGGGCGCGTACGCCGCGTACGCCTCGAGGTACGAGAAGCTGCGATCGTGTCGCGTCGAGGTCTCGTCGTTGTTCGCTACTACGGCGCGCGACATAACGTCCCGAGCTCGCGTCGCGAATTCGCGATACGTCGCGTCGTCAACGATGGCGCTCGTGTCCGCGCGCGCCAACTCGTCCAACGGTGTCGTGTCGACGCGTCGGAGGCTCGTCGAGCATCGCGCGTTCGCCGGAACGCGCATTCCCGTGTCGAGCGCGCGTTTGTTCACGGTCGTCAGCACGGAGCGAATCTCCAGTATATCGTGACGAAGGGAAGCGGCCGACGCGATCGGATCGGCGACCGTCGCGTTTTCGTAGTCGTTACGCTCGGCTACCGTCGCGAGCAGCGAACGGTGACGCTGCGCCAACGGAACGAACGTCGCGTCAAATCTGTCGATGTACGCGTCGTTCGCTCGAGCAAAATCCGCCGCGTCAAACGAACGTCGACGCTGTAGATCCGACACACTCAGCGTATCGGTGGCGTTCATGTTATCGTCCAACAGATCGAACAGTTCGCGAGCCGCTTCAAACTCGGTCGCACGCTCGTTTCGCTCGACGTTTCGCCGGGATACGTCGTACATTCGCATGAAGCTTAAGGAGAACGACATGGAGTGTACCGCCGAGCGTGGTTTCTCCGAGAGAAAGCGAAAAACCGGTGCCATCCAGCGCGGATCGATCGCCGTGCGAGATGGCAAAACGCGCGATTGCGGAAATACGCATTCCTCGCTCGGTTCGAAACGTCGTTGTGTCGACGACGCGGCCATGTAGCACGCTGTTGTCTTATTGGCAAAACTCGATTCAGCAGACGATGCGCTGTACGTGTTCTTATCGGTTCGAGAAAAAACAACGTCGCGATTTTCTGTCAGTATCGCGCGTTGTTCTTCATCTGTAAAAATTAAACGCGAACACTGATTCCGACAGCTCTCGGTCTCGCGATACGAATCGGATAAGTACGAACGGTGCCATTGCATCGACGAAAACGAACGTTCGGGACGACGCGGTGTCTGTTTTGCGCGCTGTTGCGAGCGGTGGGAAAAACTCGAAATACTATTCTACTTCTCGTTTTCGCGGATCTAGAGACGCGCGCGAGAAGCGCGATTGGTTGTCGCGGCCTCTGAGGGTGTTCGTAACGAATCTTAATTTCATCCGCTTTCTAAAATTGTTTATATTGAGTCTCTGTAAACTTTATTGTGTTATTATAATCTCGTTTAGAATTTGAACATAGATCTCTTCTTCGATATTATGTATTGATATTACTGTGTAGAAGAACCGCGAAAGTCGAGTTTGATTTATGTTATCGATGCCTAGTCGCGATTTCTTATACACGGGCTTGAGTCCTGTGGCTATCGGGAGAAAGTTGGACAAGACATCGAAGATTAGAGAAGACGAGACACACAGGCTGTTCTTCCTCGACTTTCGGCGAGAATTATTATATCTCTTCGGGTAATTGCGTCGAGACTTCTCACGTTACCTCTGTTGATTGCGCGATTCCGTTGGTTAATTGTCGGGTGCTTTTTAACCCTTTTGTTATTAAACTGCAGTGTGGTTAAAAGGCATTCAATCGCCTCCATTCACTTCTTCCCTTTCTTTTCTCAAACTTGCGCTTTCGGTTTGAACATTTGGTCTTTCGAGCCGGATGCTGCATTGCTTGCGCTCCGGTGTCTTAGTGAAGTGAGTGCGTGGTTGAAGTACCCTGATTTCTTCGGCCGCTAACGATGGAGTCGCTCATCAGTGCTCAGTCGGAGCTTAGCGATCGCATTGCTCGCGCCACCGACAACTTGAGGAAGGCGGGTGCGACTAGGATTACTTCTGCTTTAGTGCAATCGACCATCAGTCTTCTGGATAAGAAGTGGGAGAAATTTGAGGAGCGGCATGATCTGTTGCGCTCGAAATTCCACTCCGAGCTGCAGCATGACTACATGCGTGGCAACATTATCAGTACAGTGGAGGACGTCTACCTGCTGCAGCGTGCCTCGCTACACGAAATCGAGCAATCTTTGTCGCTTAAGAAGACGGCGGCAGAAACTCCTTGCCGTTGTCCGTCGGACGGTTCGTGCTCCAAGTCATTGTTGCATCCCATTGCCGCAATTTTCCGGCAAATCTAAGGATTGGCCTGCGTTTCGGGATCTGTTCCGCTCAATGGTCATTTCCGACGGATCTATTTCAGAAATAGAAAAGCTGCACTACCTGTGCAAATGTGCATCTGTGAAAATGTGCATCAAGGGTGACGCTGAGCAGCTGATACGCGGTCTCCCAGTGATCGGTGATAACTTTGTTCGAGCTTGGACGATCCTCACCAATCACTTCGAAAACAAGCGGGTGCTGGTGACTGCATTCTTTGGCGCTTTCACCTTTCTGCCGAAGATGAAGTCAGAGTCGCTGATCTTCGGAAGGTTGTCCACGGCATGATGAACCTCGTGGGCTCCCTGTAAGGCGTGGGAAGACCGATTTCTGACTGCTCCGATCTCTTCGTATACCTGGTGGTGGAGATGCTGGACGCGAAGACCAGACGTGAGTGGGAGAACCACGTCGGAGGCTCTTCAGATCCTCCGTCCTACGATCAGCTCTTCAATTTCCTGGAGCGTAAGCTGCGTACTCTAGACGCCCTGTGCGCGAATAAGATCGATTCGAGCGCTTCGAAACACGACGGATCGGGCCGGGTAGTGAGAGCGTTGCACGCCAACTCGCAGGACTCTTCTCGCGGACGGTGCCCACTGTGCTCCAAGTCGCACTACGTTTTATTTTGTGACAAACTCAAGTCTCGGTCAGCCGTGGAGCGTCGGAACGCAATCGAGAAGCACAGTCTGTGCTTGAACGGTCTGGGGAGGCATCCCATCAGCGTTTGCAATTCTTCAAAATCATACGTTCGATGCGGCGATAGGCATCACAGCGCAATGCATGACGCGTTCGAGCCCGCTAGCACGGAACGCGGAGAGGCGAGCGCGAACATTTCGGCTCTCGTAGCTCGTCGTCCGTCCGGGGAGCTCAGCGGACGGTTGCTCGCCACCGCGCGCGTCACAGTCGTGGGTCATCTCGGTGATCATTTCGTGGCACGGGCGCTTCTTGACCCCGGCTCTGAGACCTCGCTGATCAGCGAGGCGCTTGCTCAGCGCTTGAGGCTGCCGCGGACGTCCTCGACTCTCTCCATCAGCGGAATCGGAGTGAGTTCCGGCTCAACTCGTGGCCGAGTGTACGTGTCGGTCATCTCGCGATTCGGCTCGCCGGCTCTACGAGTGCAAGCCTACGTCTTACCACGATTGACCTCTTATGGCCAGCGCTATTGCGTCTCGGGCAAATCGTGGCCGCATCTTCGCGACATCGACTTGGCGGATCCGGATTACTTAAATCAAGGCGTAATTGATCTAATCCTCGGTGCGGAAGCTTTCTCGGAGCTGATCCTTGACGGTGTGCGAAAAGGTGGATCCGGGGAGCCGGTCGCACTTCGCACGCGTCTCGGTTGGGTCGTGATAGGGGAGAGCGTCGGCACTACCCATCGCTCCTCCGTCTCCGCGCTAAATGCTCTGTCGATGACGAGCTGTCCGCCCGCGTGAGTCAGTTCTGGGAGTTGGAGGAAGTGCCGCGGAGAACGGCTCCTTTCACCGCTGAGGAAAGGTCTTGTCTGGAGCACTACGAGGTCACTCGCTCTAGGGAGCCTGGAGGACGACACGTCGTCCGGTTGCTTCTCGTCAACGACGTTCCGGATTTGGGCGACACACGTCGTCTGGCGGAGCGTTCTCTTTTCGCCATGGAGAAACGTTTCGCTCGCGAGCCTGCTTTCGGAAGAAAATACGAGGACTTCATGCGCGAGTACGAGTCTCTAGGGCACATGAGCGCTGCTCTCTCTCTCTCTCTCTCTCTCGAGCTTCGAGGGTATAACAAGCAGTGTTTCCTGCCGCATCATGGCGTTTTTCGCGAGTCCAGAGCTATTAGAAAGCTGCGCGTGGTTTTTTATGGGTCAGCGCACAAGTGACGGTCACGTCTTGAACGATTTCCTCAAGGTCGGGTCTAACCTTCTGCCGAAACTCGCTGACGTACTGCTTGTTTGGCGACGGTATCAGTATGTTTTCACCACTGACATCGAGAAAATGTATCGTCAGATTCTGCCGATCGCGACCTCCAGAGGATTTTGTGGCGTGCCGATGGTGAGGTGTAGGAGTATCGGTTGCACACCGTTACTTACGGCCTAGCGTCCGCTCCATTCCTCGCTATCCGCACTTTACAACAGTTGGCCAATGATGAAGAGGAGAGGTTTCCGCTTGGGGCTCGTGTGCTACGAGAGGATGTCTACATGGACGATATCCTCACCGGGGCCCCGTCGATTCCTACTGCGCTCACTCTTCGGCAACAACTCGAGAATGTTTGTCGAGCTGGAGGCTTCCCGTTGAGGAAGTGGATCGCCAATAACGAACGTATTCTGGCAGGTGTCCCGCGCGGTCACCGACCTGACGGAGAGCAGTTCGAGCTGCTTACGCGAGAGTTCAGTCACGCCATCCTCGGACTGATGTGGAGGCCATTCGTCGATGAATTCTCTTTCACCATCCGCTCGTTGGGAAAGAGTGCCACGACGAGGCGAGGCGTGCTTTCTCAAGCAGCTCAACTTTTTGACCCGTTGGGATGGATGGCGCCCGTGACCATACGGGCAAAGTGCCTAATACAGGCAACCTGGTGCCTGCGCATTGGTTGGGACTCTCCTCTGCCGGACGCGGATGTCACCACTTGGAGGGCTTTTTACGAGGAGTTCCCCCTCCTGCAGCAAGTAAGTGTGCCGAGTTGGAACGGGCTCGATCGCCCGGGTAGCAAAGCGGAGCTCCACGGATTCGCCGACGCCTCTGAGCTGCCGTACGCCGCGGTGCTCTATCTGAGGACCGCCTTGGATGACGTCAGGGTTTCGTTGCTGTGCGTCCGGACGAGGGTGGCTCCTCTCCGTCAGGTTTCCTTGCCGAGGCTGGAGTTGTGCGCCGCCACCCTACTTGTAAGACTTGTGTCTCATGCCGTTGCCATCTGTAAGCTGCGTCCTTCCGCTGTGCACCTGTAGTCGGATTCTACAGTGGCCTTGAGTTGGATCCGAGGTCATCCGCGGAACTGAACCACCTTCGTGGCAAACATAGTGGCTGAGATCCAGGCTCTCCTCCCCGATGCTGAGTGGCGCCATGTGTGGGAAAGTGTAATCCTGCTGATTACGCCTCCAGAGGCATGGCTCCTAGCGATTTCATTTCGCACTCGCTTTGGTTCAACGGTCCGGACTTCCTGCTCACTCGCATATGGCCCTCACCTCCTATCACGGGTGTGACGCTGGAGGTGCCGGAGCGTCGTTTGGTCGTCCACGTCGCCCGATTGGAGAAGGAGGAGAGCCCTGTTCTCGTAAGGTTTTCGACTATGACAAGGCTACGAGTGACAGCCTGCATGAAACGATGGATCGGGCGCTTCCGGGGCATGATTCCACCGTCGCCCGGCCTGACTCCTGAGGAGCTGCGACATGCGGAGTTGCTGTGGATCCGTCACGTGCAGGCCGTGTCTTTTGAGAGCGAGCTCAGGGCTATCGACTGCGAACGGCAGCTTCCGAGGTGTAGCTCTCTTCTACACCTCACTCCCTTCAAGGACGTGAAGGGAATCCTGCGGGTTGGTGGTCGCCTAAAACATGCGCTCCTCTGCTACGACGAGCGCTATCCGATTATTCTGCCACCGCGCTCGCACTTCACCCGGCTAGTGATCGACGCTGCTCACAGACGCATGATGCATGGCGGAGTCCAACTCGTGCTGGCCACCATCCGAGGACGGTACTGGGTGTCTCAGGGTCGTCGGCTGGTCAAGGAGCACGTCTATCGCTGCCCTCTTGTGCGATGGCGGGCGGCTGAGCCTCAGCCTCAGATGAGCTGCCTACCGGAGTCCAGGGTCTTGCCTTGTCGGCCCTTCCTGAGGACGGGACTACGCCTTCCTGAGGACGGGACTACGCCGGGCCTGTTCTTCTCCGCTCGACTCGAGGGCGAGGGCACTCTGCGTCTAAGGCGTTCATCGCCATCTTCGTGTGCTTCGTAACCCGGGCCATACATACGGGCTCGAGGTCGTTTCAGACTATTCATCGAGCGCGTACCTGGCGGCCTTCTGGTGCTTCACTTCGCGGCGTGGCGCATGTCTTGAGCTGTACAGCGACTGCGGGACGACCTTCATAGGCGCTGACAAGCAGCTGCGCACTCTGTTCCGGGCGTTGGCGCCTGAAGCCAAGATTGCAGCGGACCAACTAGTCAGCGAGGGCACATGGTGGCACTTCAATCCTCCTGGCGCTCCTCACTTTGGCGGACTCTGGGAGGCAGCCGTCAAGTCCATCAAGCATCACTTACGGCGGATGATCGGCGTGGCCACTTTCACCTATGAGGAGATGGCCACTCTTCTATCGCAAGTCGAAGCTTGCCTGAACTCACGTCCACTGCGATCCTTGACGGACGACCCGGATGACCTGACGGCCTTGACTCCAGGACACCTTCTGATCGGCTAGCCACTGCTCGTTATAGCGGAACCATCTCTAGAGGAGGTTCCTCCTGGACGACTCGACCGTTGGCAGCTGGTGCAGCAGATGCGCGATCATTTGTGGCGGAGGTGGTCGCAGGAGTATCTGGCCGAATTTACTCGGCGGAACAAGTGGCTTACGAGAGCTCCTCTGATCCAGGTTGGCCAGCTCTGCCTAATTCGATCGGAGGCGACCTCCCCCCCGGCCGGTGGCCTTTGGCGCGCACTGCTGCATTGCACTCTGGCAATGACGGCCAGATGCGAGTGATCACCGTCCGCACTGCATCTGCTACTCTGACGCGGCCGGTGATCAAAATCGTGCTGCTACCGTCCCTCGCTTTAACGATAGAGTCGATTTGAGTGCAGCTTACTCGAGAACCTTTAGTGCGCGATGGCACTGTTTCTTTTTTTTCTTTTCAGTTTAATTTTTTCTTTTCAGTTTATCTTTTAGTTTGTTGGCGTGCGTCGATTAAGTTGTGCTGCTTTAAATTTATTCACTCAAATTGCCTTTATTGGCGGAACTTTTAAGTTTACTCTCCGGAGCCGAAAATTTTTCATCGGATCTTCTTCCGATGAGGCGGGCGGGATGTTCGTAACGAATCCCAATTTCATCCGCTTTCTAAAATTGTTTATATTGAGTCTCTGTAAACTTTATTGTGTTATTATAATCTCATTTAGAATTTGAACATAGATCTCTTCTTCGATATTATGTATTGATATTACTGTGTAGAAGAACCGCGAAAGTCGAGTTTGATTTATGTTATCGATGCCTAGTCGCAATTTCTTATACATGGACTGAGTCCTGTGGCTATCGGGAGAAAGTTGGACAAGACATCGAAGATTAGGGAAGACGAGACACACAGGCTGTTCTTCCTCGACTTTCGGCGAGAATTATTATATCTCTTCGGGTAATTGCGTCGAGACTTCTCACGTTACCTCTGTTGATTGCGCGATTCCGTTGGTTAATTGTCGGGTGCTTTTTAACCCTTTTGTTATTAAACTGCAGTGTGGTTAAAATCGAAGGCATTCAATCGCCTCCCTTCACTTCTTCCCTTTCTTTTCTCAAACTTGCGTTTTCGGTTTGAACAGAGGGAAACCGAGAATAACATCATCGAGACAGTGAACGCGAGCGTTCGATATGATACACCGACTCTGCGCGAATCGAACTCTGAAGAGAACCTTTTTTCCGGTTATCTCGACTCTAGTTCCCCTGAAACGCATTCGTATCGAGGACGTTCGACGCGTGTAACGTAAAGTTACACACGGCGACGAAACCAACAGCCCTTCAGCGTCGGGCGAGTGTCGGTTGCGCATTGAGGAGCGCTGCGATGGACGCTGGTACTTTTACACTTCCCCCCCACCCCCGCTACAGGTACAAAGTGAGGGAAAGTGTGAAAGTATCAGCGCTCCTCAGTGCGCAACCGACGCTCGCCCGACGCCGAAAGGCTGTCGGTTCCGTCGCCGTGTGTAACTTTACGTTACATGCGGCGGCGACACGCGTCGAACGTTCTTGCGCGGATACAAATGCGTTTCAGGGGAACGAGGGTCGCTGGATGACATTAGACACCGAATGTTAGTCGCGCGTGATCGCTGAATTTGCAAGCATTGTTGGATGAGGATGACCGTGCGTGGTACGAGTAGCGTGGTACGAGCAATGTGTTCGTAGAGTTTTGTCAGAATTTGTTAAACACTACGCGTACGATACGAAGCGCGCGTAAGCGTTTTTTTGATAATAAAAAAGATGCTATGGCAAGAAACGAAGCGAAAGACGATCATTGATAACGTTTACAGGTTGCGTGAAAAGTTCGCAGGGCGCAATGCACCAACGATGTAAATTGTCGATCAATAGTAAATACAAATATGCGCATGGATGAAATGTGAGTTTCTTTAATCCCTGTTTTCCATCGCGCAACAAACGCGCTAGATATTTCACGCGGAGCGTGAACGCTAATGAAATCTAGTGGTACACAACAAACGCAATCGCGTCGTTTGCGTTCGATCGCACCACGCGTAGCATTCATTTCATGTCTTATCGATAACATAATCGTTCGTATTTTTCAGCCACATAAATAATGATGTTATCTCACGAAAAAAACAACTCTTAGATCAATCGACTGTCTAGTGTCGATTGGTGGGAGAGCGTGGCTCGTTCGCTGTTTCGTTTATTGCCGTTGTTCCGCGACTGGTTCACGATCAGAAACGTGAGACCCAGAAACGATCGTTCGTAACGAGTTTGCGTTTGTTCGATACCGCGTTTCTATTCCTCGGAGAAGCACGCTCCGTTCGTGGCGTCGAGTCATTTAGTTTGAACGATGTTCGTGCGTTGCTGTCGAACGCTCGGCGATGGCTCGTTTTGTAACGATCATGTTGCCGGAGGTCGATGAAACGAGAGGGACGATTACAAGACAGAGATTTCGCGTGAGAAAATGTCCGTATTGCGCGCGTTGCTACGTGCTCGATTTGCTTCGACGTACGGTGAGGACCTTCGTTAACGCGCGTTGTCATTTACGGTCTTTTCCGCGCGCCGTGTCGTTGGCGTATCACGTTATGAACGCGATCGTCGCGATGAACGACGGCGAGGAACACTGCTGCGACGATCACAGCAATCAACGCTATCCCTGGCTGTCTCGCCAATTCATCCAAATAAGGACGAATGTCAACAACAAGGACGATCTCGGTGACTATGCCGAGAACGAATAGTCGTTATCATCGAGCGAGAGCGACGACGACGATTTTGTTCGCGAGGAGGATCGCGTGACGTACGATCCGTCGAGATTGTTGTACTCCGTTTTCCACTATCAATCGTCCGATCGCGAGACGTGTGTCGATTATAGATTCGACTGGATGACGATCGCTTCTGAAGTTTCGAATTGTTACGGTCGCGCCTCCGGGTTCGCCCGCTTTATCGATCCGACCCTGTGTTGCGATCGTTGGCAGCGAATCGTGCGCAGAGATTTTATTAGGAGAAGGTGAGTAATTAGGTCGTCGATTTTCTTGGTGTGTATATGTATGACTGTTTTTATTGTTTGCTGTTTTACGTCAAGTTCGCGTGTGGTCGCTTGACGCAGCACAATTCCGCTCGACGCGCGCCGTGGAGATCTCGTTTCGGATGTTTACAAAGGTGTGCTTGAACACGTGATGCGTTGCTGACGGGACGACTATCGTTGTCGAGCGCGTGGTCGCCGGTGAGCTAATTAGGCAATATGTATTGCAGGAGACATTCTAACGATAAGACACCTATCTCTGGTCGCCAAGGTATTGCATGCGGTCGCGGTGTAGCGAATACACACGCGGTGGTCGCGATAATTTCGTGTCTCATTTATGAAAGATTTAAGTGGCTCCGGCGGTCGCCACAGACGGTAGGAAGAAAACAATACAAAAAACGTGACGCGGCGCGTTATCTTCGACGGTGTACGTACAAGAAGGCGGCCGCGGGTCGAGGTGCAGTTTTTCGCGAACAAGCACAAAAGAAACGGACCAAGAGAACAATCCGTTCGGTCTGCCAGCTTTCTTGGCTATTCGACTAATTAACGTATGCTTGGGAGATCCAAACGGAACGGGGCTACCGGGCCCGATGAATGAGGTCGATCCCAGATCCTATAAAGAGCCCAACAGAAATAGGCTGTGTAGCCGGTCCCGGAGAACACACCGGGGTAACCGGCCACCGCGCCGGTTGATCTTGACTGCAAAGAAGAAAGTCAATTAGTGGCAACCGTGCTGACGAATATGCCGGAGTAGCGGGAACCTCGCCGTTCGATCTTTATATCGTAAAGACGGCACAAAAGAGAATCGTTCCGGAAAACACACTGGAGCAACGGCACACTCGCCGTTCGATCCCTATATCGTAAAGACGGCACAAACGAGAATCGTTCCGGAAAACACACCGGAGCAACGGCAAACTCGCCGTTCGATCCCTATATCGCAAAGACGGCACAAACGAGAATCGTTCCGGAAAACACACCGGAGCAACGGCAAACTCGCCGTTCGATCTCTATATCGCAAAGATGGCACAAACGAGAATCGTTCCGGAAAACACACCGGAGCAACGGCAAACTCGCCGTTCGATCATTATATCGCAAAGAGCAGGAAGCAATCGCGGATGCCGACGGCGGCGGCCTAGTAGATTACTTACTCGAAACTTTCGATCTTCTGGAGGCGCTCTGCAAATTTTCTGATGGCTATTCCTAGACGATGGATCTCCTCAGACTCTTCGAAGACTCTCTAAAGACTGTTCGAAGACTATCCCAAGACTCTCCTCTTGTCAAGAACTGTTGAGATTATATACTCGTCTTGTCTCGTCTTCGGTTCCTTTCGTTGATTAATCCGATTTTGATCGGGATTAATCGTGATTATACGGCGTTCGCCGAGGATCGTCTCGGCGGCACCGCGAGTTCGGCTCCGCGGCCGATCGCTCCCGAGCGTTGCTGCCGGGTCTTCGGCTAGACTCGGGTGAGCGCTTTCTAAGGCGCGGTGACAGCGCGGGTCGGGGAGTGCGCGCTCAGCTGACTGCCGCGTGATGTTCAGCGGCAGTCAGCGTAACGATACGATTACTTGAATGTATCGTTACAGATTCGACACTGGCGCGACGTCGTGGTACGTATTGGTTATTGCGCATTTTACCGATTTTGTGCGACTACTGCGAGATCACTGTAATATCGCGGCGCGATATTCATCCGAGCGCGATTCGTTACAAAACTGCACGGGGTTGGAAACGACGCGACATGTGCGTGCGTTGCGCTCTGTCGCACGTAACGAAACAAATTATTCCCGAATTGGTCGTTGCCGTTCGACGATGGCGTGTTCGGCGAAACGACTCGGAGCGCATAGGCGCAACGAGTGCGTTGTTCGCACCTACGCCATTGATCGTCAAACGACGCATACTAGATGCCATACGAAGCGGTCGATGCGTAACCCGATGGGACAGATATCCGTATCCTTGGTGGAACCTGGTTGTTGTTAAATTTGTACCTCAGTGCGCGCGACGAAGATCGCAGAACGGTGTCGCTTCTCATACCTTCATGGCCAGTGACGGTTCCACGACCGAAGACGAGCTAGGTATTCTGAGCGATGTGGCGGTCCAGCTGTTGCTACTATGCGAAGAAGGAGAAACGTGCACCCTGTTTGCTCGAGTGGCTCCCGATCGATGGGAGAACATGGTGTACTGGTTGTCTCATCTGTTGCCTCTGTTGTTCGAGAATTTCACTATTTGTTCGCCGCGATCGCGAGATCGACTTGTTTCTTCGAAATCACGTCTCGATCGAATATCGAGACTCTCTCTCGAGAACGATAGCGATGTCGTCGATCGTCAAGATCGGAACGCGTTCCTTCGATCGTTATCTTCGCGAAATTGAAACGCGTGTTCTTCGATCGTTATCTCTTTAGCGAGAGGGAGAGAGAGAGAGAGAGAGAGAGAGAGAGAAAGCTGAGTGTTTCGACCGAAAAACCCACGAGTATCGCAAACGAGGACTATTAGAGTTTGGAATATTTTGCGATAACGACGACTAAAGCGCGACTACCGGTGAAATGTCGACGATTAGAACGATGAGACTCATCATGAGGTTGTCGATCGCTATGTTGGCTACTATGACGAGGAGAACGATGGCGCGAACGTTACGACTGATACGGAATCTGTTGACGACCACGGTGATCAACGGCGAACAGGCAATGCGCCAAGATCGATTTCACGATGCGTTATCGCTCCGTAACGTTCCTTCGCCCGTATATAACGAACGCGAATGACTTCCCGATCGTTAGTTCGATCAAAAAGAGAGAAATGTCATCCGCGGCGAATCGAGGCGATGAAGAACGAACGGAACAGTCGTCGGTCGTCGCGACAATTCGCGAATATCGTAGGATTCGATTGGAAAGAGAACGACAATGTCCGTATTGCGCGCGTCGACACATCGTGGACAAGATGTTCGCGAGGGCGATACGGTACATCGATGACGCTTCCGCGAGGAACGACGGATCGTCGATTGGATCACACCGCGATCGCGTGTGCTGCAGGATCCTCTTCATGTGGATGAAATGATATCGCGTTTGCTGACGGAGACTAGTGTTTATTGCGATTGAAAGGAAGCCGAGTCTCGTTACCCTTGGTCGTTGTATCAATCGATCAATCTGGAAACAAATGTCGTGCACAACGATGACGATGAAAGCACGAACGAGAAAGGAACAGGGCCGTTCGCCTCGCTCGAAGGTTACGAATTGACCAGTGAGCTATTGAACATATTGCGCGGTATATTCCCGCATCAAGAGCGTCGATCGAACATCGAGGCGAGGTACGCCGAAGTCGCGGTCCAAGTATCAAGTTGTCACTGGAAGAGCATCGCGTACTGGCTCTTGCGCATTCTGCCGAAGATGTGCGATTCGTTCACGTTGACGGTGTGTCCGGACGCGATGTTTCGTCGTTGCGTCGACTCATCTTGGGACTCGTGGTTGCACGGTGTGTTCGAGTACACCGCGCGAATTCGACCTTGCGAGCACGGATGTTGGAAGTGCGCGATAACGCGCATCGTTCAACGGACCATTCCCAAGCTGATAACGGCGGTTCGACGCTGGCGAGTTCAACGACACCTGGCGCGATCAGTCGTCGGTACGACACACTCGTCGCGATCGCCCACTCCAGCGCACGTGAAGCGAGCGATACTGGACGAACTGTTGTCATGCGACGCGTCGGAAATCAGAGGCGAGCATCGCGTTCATTTGAAAACGTATCATCCGCAATTCCATTTTCACGCGATAGATGTAATAGCCGCGCTCTCGTCGAATAACGACACGACGAAGCGGAGAACGCGACCATCCGCGTCCGAGGACGGTTCGACGACCGAGATCGTACTGGCCATGTTATCCGAAGTGACGCAAAGATTGCGCGACGCCGACTTCGATACGCCTATGATCGTACAGGCGTCCGAGCAATGTGAGAACCTGTACTGGTTGACTCACATGCTTCCGTTGTTCTGTTGGCGCTTTTCATTCTGTGTAAAGGTCCTTTGACGCAGCGCATGCGATCGATTGATGCTTTGGCTCTATAATACGAGGTAATAAACATTGCGTCGTAAATACGATGAGCGTTTAAGTTTCTCTCCCTCCCATCCGTTGATTCGTGATCTCACGATGTTATCGTTCGCTCGACATCGTAATCGTGGATCTGCGAGGACAGGAGCAATGGCGCGTTCGCAACGTGCGTTGCGAATCGAAGTGTTCGAAGGGTGTCGCGACAACTGCTCAGTGCGATACATACCGTGGAAGTAGACGTCGAACGGAGCGGCGGAATGACGCGAACCCGTGATCGGACGCGGTATAAAATGCTGATGCTCCGTCACGAACGACGACAGTATCGAGTTTTTTTTCGCCGAACTTTCGATTCGAGCGGTCCACGTTTCGTTCGCCGCGAACTTCGTGTCGTCGATCAATGTCGAGTACGGACGGCGCAACCTGGACGAGGTCGTTGTGGAATCGGTCTACCGACTTCGATGAGTAAAAACAGTGCCCGTATTTCAGACTTCGACGCGTCGTGCGAGTACTGATCCGCTATGCCGCTCGACTCTCGAAGACACTCCGCGATTCTGGGAAACCGTTGCTGCCGCAGAAACCGAGCGACGTCGAAGAGATCATAGCGACCGTCATGATCGGCATCGACTCGTATTGCACGGACGATCACGCTCGCTCGCGGTATCCTTGGAAACATCGTCAATCGATTCGAGTGCGTCCGATCGGTGACGTGATGTACAATCGCGATGACGGATCGCAAATCGATACGCGCGATTCGGCATACGCGCTACTGATCGCACTGCGCGATATATTCGCGAATCAGTGTCCAGTGAATCGTTGCTTTTGTTCGAACGATGTTTTCGAGACCGAGCTCGTGGTGTCGACCGCGCACTGGCGAATCGTCGTGTACTGGTTGTCGCGCATCATGCCTGTGTTTTGCGACTCCTTTGTCATCGACGTGACGTCGCATCCGGTCGTCGAATCGCACGGCATACGTCACATTCCCGAAATCGAACCGCTTGAATGGTTAGTTCGAAGAACGACGCGAAAGTACGGTTACCTTTGAGCACGACGAATCGTCGTCAATGAGAGAGCAAGGACGGATCGGGTGTGTTTATTGTACACTGCGATGAATAGCCGAAAAGACAATACCCGAACTAGCGATCGGCGTTCGACGATGGCGCGATCAGTGCCGCAATCTGGCGCGATTCGACGCGATATCGCGACGTTCCTCGCAGCCGACTCCGTTGGGCGCGAAACGCGTCATTATGGACGAAATTTTGTCGTTCTTGCACGGTATCGATGGTCACGATCGTCGACATTTTTATCCGTTTAGACCGACGGTGACGATCGATATGATCGTTGTTACGACGGCGCGCGATATGTTCCTCGCTACGGACACCGGATCATTGTTCGCAACGGACGACGGATCAACGATCGAAGCTGTGCTGAATATTCTTGTCGAAGCGGCGTTTGCCTCGTCGAACAGTTTGCTTCGTCGAGATCGCGACGACGTTGAAATTCCAGTGATCGCGCAGGTGTCCGATGAACGAGGACGAGTGGTTTATTGGCTGACCCATTTCTTGCCGTTATTGTGTTCGAGATTCGATATCCGCGTGAATTGACGCGACGCGATCGCTACAGCGGCAAGAGCGGATTCGTGTTCGATTCACCGCATCGCGACCGGTAATTTTTAACGTGTCGCGTCGGTACCTCGATTGGCGACGATACGTCGCGTACGAACCTTACGTCGAATACGCGTACAACAGTTTTTTTGTTCGTATCACTAGTATACAAACGAGGTGGGATGCGATAATTGTTAAACGATTGTTTATTCGGTTTCATCAATTTATTTGTTCAACGATCGTGCGATCGTGGTGCTAACTGGCATTGGTATCGATATACATTTTTTCGTCGGATAGCGTTTCGTTCCCACATAGCACATGATATTATTCCTATACAGGGTGTGCCAAAAGAAGCGGGACGGTCGAATATTTCGCGAAATTTACATCGGATCGAAAAATTGAAAAACACGTGTTCAATATTTTTCAAAAATCTATCGAACGACACCAAATACGACCCCCCACCCCCACCCCCTCGGGGGGTGGGGCGGGGGGCAACTTTGAAATCTTAAATGGGAACCCCCATTTTTTATTGCAGATTTGGATTCCTCATGAAAAAATAAGTTACTTTTATTCGGGACATTTTTTTCGAATTGTTGATAGATGGCGCTGTAATCGCAGAAAAACAAATACAGATCAGAAGTCTGCAAACGGTCAAATTTGTCGGGACATACGCTTCGGAACACAAAATTAGTATTTTTGAAAAGGCTATCTAATGATGCTACAGTAGACCGATAGATGGCGCTCTAATTGCAAAAACAATTCTTTCTCGCAAGTGAAAGTATTTCTACAGCTAATATGAGGTTAACGTCTTTCGTTGATTTTGTATCTGACTTTATTAAAAAACTACGTTTAGCATAACCCAGGAACAACGACGTGGACGTAGTAGTTTTTTGTTCCCTTCGGGGTGCTTGTTTTTAGTGAGTCCCCTTGCCTCTCACTTATCGGGGTGCTTGTTTTTAGTGAGTCCCCTTGCCTCTCGCTTATCGGGGTGCTTGTTTTTAGTGAGTCCCCTTGCCTCTCACTTATCGGGGTGCTTGTTTTTAGTGAGTCCCCTTGCCTCTCATGATTACCGCCAATAACTTTACTGTAGTAAATGCTCAAATTGTGCACCGTTTACTTCCTGGCAGTAAGCTAATCGATGGTAAACAGATTCGATGGAATTTTTTAAGTATTCTGCAGGTATTTGGGCAGCTACATCAATTATTCTTTGACGCAGTTCAACTAAATTTTGAGGTTTCGTTTCGTAAACCCGATTTTTTAAATAACCCCACAAGAAAAAATCAAGTGGAGTTAAATCTGGTGACGTGGCAGGCCATTCGATCGGACCTCTTGGTCCAATCCAACGATCAGGAAAATGTTCATCTAAATAATTACGAACGTTCCGTCCGTAATGAGGTGCAGCACCATCTTGCTGAAACCAAACCTGCTCCAAGTTATCGCCAGCAATCTCCATTATTGTTGGAATTATTTCATTTTGAAGCATGTTTTCATACCTTTGAGCAGTAAGATTACCATCGATAAAGAATGGCCCAATCAAATGATTATTTATTATTCCAGCCCAAACGTTTAATTTCTGTGGGTATTGGGTTTTGCTCTCTCGCATCCAATGTGGATTCTCGTCTACCCAATACCTGCAATTATGCCGATTACAAGTACCATTCAATTGAAATGTTGCTTCATCTGAGAATACAATGTTGTAAAGAAAGTCTGGATCTTGATCTATTCTAAGTATCATGTCCTCACAAAATTCTAAACGTCGGTCGGGATCATCTTCATTTATCTCATGAACAAGTGTCATTTTGTAAGGATGCAATTTATTACTTTTCAAAATCCTGCGGACTGAAGATGTACCAATTTCTTGAGCTTGGGCAGTTCTACGAAGACTACTGTGAGGATTTTCCGTAAATGATAATAAAACATTCAACGCTTTTTCTTCGTTTGTTGCTGACTTTGGTCTTCCTAATTTAGCTCGATCTTTCATAGAGCCTGTAGCTTCAAATCTTCTAACCGTTCTCTCCACAGTCCCTTTGGAGATAGGATCCATTCCAATTCGAAAAGTATCATTGAAAATATCTCTTACTTCCGAGTATGACCTTTTCCTATCACCCCAGCCTACCATCGTTAGTAATGACATTCTTTCTTGTTCATTAAGATGAGCCATTTTGAAAGAAAAAACACATTTTCAAGTAAAATTTTTCTTTATAGATGAAGGTTCATCTGCTTGAATCAACTTAAACAGTTGAACTAATGTGTCATTTAAAAAGTACCTACCAAATGGATGAAGCAAAAAATATCACAACAAAAATAGTCCACTTTTTGTTTACGTATTTATTAATAAAGAAAAGAACTCTTATCTTGCTGAATATTGTTTACACGAGTATGGAATCACAAACATTTTCATTTCTACTTCAATAGATTAATTTTCGACAGGTTTATATTTAATTTGCTTATTGAATAATGGCTGGTAGAGAAGCCGAAAGCTACTACAAGAATACAGTTTATCGTTAATAAAGTGAGGTTCGTCAATTTATAATTCTTCGAATGTTTTATTACCTAGTGTATTTTATAGGGGACTCACTAAAAACAAGCACCCCGATAAGCGAGAGGCAAGGGGACTCACTAAAAACAAGCACCCCGATAAGTGAGAGGCAAGGGGACTCACTAAAAACAAGCACCCCGAAGGGAACAAAAAACTACTACGTCCACGTCGTTGTTCCTGGGTTATGCTAAACGTAGTTTTTTAATAAAGTCAGATACAAAATCAACGAAAGACGTTAACCTCATATTAGCTGTAGAAATACTTTCACTTGCGAGAAAGAATTGTTTTTGCAATTAGAGCGCCATCTATCGGTCTACTGTAGCATCATTAGATAGCCTTTTCAAAAATACTAATTTTGTGTTCCGAAGCGTATGTCCTGACAAATTTGACCGTTTGCAGACTTCTGATCTGTATTTGTTTTTCTGCGATTACAGCGCCATCTATCAACAATTCGAAAAAAATGTCCTGAATAAAAGTAACTTATTTTTTCATGAGGAATCCAAATCTGCAATAAAAAATGGGGGTTCCCATTTAAGATTTCAAAGTTGCCCCCCGCCCCCCCCCCACCGGGGGGGGGTGGGGGTGGGGGGTCGTATTTGGTGTCGTTCGATAGATTTTTGAAAAATATTGAACACGTGTTTTTCAATTTTTCGATCCGATGTAAATTTCGCGAAATATTCGACCGTCCCTCTTCTTTTGGCACACCCTGTATACTGTTTTCATATTAAATATACTATAGATATATCTAATATACTGAGAATATCCCTATAATATTTTTCGTAGTATATTATTTTTCGTATATTTTTAGAATATACGTAATTCATCAATAATACTCAGTTTATTTATCGAGTATTCTGGAAATATTCTAATATTATCAACAATATGTTAATCATTAATCGGACATATCCCTTCTACAATAAGCAATTAGTCATAAGCCGTAAGCAAATTGACCAACCACAGTCGATTATTTAAAAAATAATCCAATGTGATTGGTCAATTTGCTTACGGCTTTTGACTAATTGCTTTATATTGTAGAAGGTCTCTAACAACACAGGTATCCAAGAAACGTTTAGAGTACGTCCTGAATATGACCTCGGGATGTTTCTTCATCCTCAGGACGTCCTTGGGATGTTCTTAGGAGATCTTGTGCTGTCTGGAGCCACCCAATCAGAATCGGGCCTCCGCCTGATCCTGATTGGATGGCTTTTAATGCTTCTCTACTCCACTCTCCGCTTTCCGTGTCCAACTGAACGCACGTAGTCACGTCGTATACGAAGATCTTAATATAAGGTAATAATTATATAAATATTTTATTTATAAAATAACATAAACTATTATGTATTAATAAATTTATACCTCAATAGATATTTTGTTAGATAGGCCAATTCGTTTTATAAAATTTTATATTTTTTTCAACCTGTCTTTCAGGGTTATGTGGCACAAGAATAATTAACTTCAGGTTGTTACACTATTTCTCCTATTTTCTTGATAATTATAAGTTATTCAGACTGCATCTCAGTTGTCCTCCTTAATCCATATAATAATGCTGTGTTTGTCCCTTATTCTTTTTTTCCTTAATCCTTCGTCGTACTTAACTCTTTCTTCATTATATTTACTGCACCACTATATCATATAGTCAATATTCTCTCTTTCATATCTACAGTCACACTTAGTGCTATCTATATATACCGCTTTCTGTGAAGAGACTCATTAAAATTAAAATGGTTAGCTCTTAACCTGTTGATGAAAGTAACAAAATATCTTTCTTCGTTGAAATTCCTAAATCATGATTACTTCTTTTCTCTGTTGTAAAATCTCCCAAAATATTTAATATCTTTGAATCCTGAGTCTCTAATAAGACTCTTTTGTGTGTCAGACTATATTTCTTGTTTAAAAGAAACTCTTAAATCTTTAAAACGCACTATTCCTAACAGCACAAATATCCAGGGAACGTCCTGCATACATTCTGAGGATATATTAGGTGCGCAACTAAGTTCCCGCTGTTTTTCAAGAGATGGCTCCAGTAGTAAGTGCTGATCGATTGTGACATAACCAAAACGTCATGAACTAAGCTTAGACTTATGGTAAACAAACCGCTTTGACACATTAGTGATTTTGTTTTTGCGTCATATACTTTTGGTTGTGTGAAAATGTCTGATTTTGTGCCAAATAATCGTCATTTGCGGGAAGTGTTGCTTTTCTTCTTTCATTCGAAGAAAACGGCGGCTGAAGCGCATCGAGAACTCCAAAAAGTTTACGGAGATGCTGCTCTAAGTGAAACAACGTGCCGTGATTGGTTCCGTCGCTTCAAAGACGGTGATTTCGATGCTGACGACCGTTCGCGTGAAGGAAGGCCAAAAACCTTCGAAGACGCTGAATTAGAGGCATTGCTCGATGAGGATCCGTGCCAAACGCAAAAAGAGCTTGCTTCAGCATTAGGAGTTACCCGCCAAGCCATTTCCAAGCGATTGCATGCGTTGGGAATGATTCAAAAACAAGGAACTTGGGTTCCTTATGATTTGAAGCCAAGAGACGTTGAGCGTCGTTTTTTCGCCTGTGAACAACTGCTCCAGCGGCAAAAAAGAAAGGGTTTTCTTCATCGCATCGTTACGGGTGATGAAAAATGGATTCATTACAGCAACCCAAAGAGAACAAAATCATGGGGACTGCCCGGTCATGCTTCTACGTCGTCGGCTCGGCCGAATATTCACGCTGCGAAGGTTTTGCTGTGTATTTGGTGGGACCAGGGGGGTGTTATTTATTATGAGCTGTTGAAACCGAACGAAACCATCACTGGGGAACGGTATCGAACTCAATTGATGCAATTGAGCCGAGCACTGCGCAAAAAGCGGCCACAATACGAGCAGAGGCACGAAAAAGTGATTCTACAGCATGACAACGCTCGGCCTCACGTTGCCAAACCCGTTAAAACCTACTTAGAAACGCTCAAATGGGAAGTCCTACCCCACCCGTCATATTCCCCAGATATTGCGCCGTCCGATTATTACATGTTCCGTTCGATGGCACATGGTCTGGCTAATCAGCAGTTCTGCTCATATGAAGACATCTCAAAATGGCTTGATTCGTGGATAGCCTCAAAAGACGAACACTTCTACCGTGACGGTATTCGAGCTCTGCCAGAAAGATGGGAAAAAGTTGTCGCTAGCGGTGGGCAATATTTTGAATGATTCATTTGTAACCATTTTTTCACAATAAAGTTGCATTTTCATCAAAAAAACAGCGAGAATTTAGTTGCGCACCTAATAGCAGTATCCTCAGTTCTTAGGACATTCCCAGAAGTTCTTGTGTCAAGGATAACTATTCATTATCATAATAACAGGAAAATACTCGGAACATTTTACATATTTTTTTGACTCGATTGGAAGAGAAACTGTTGTTTAATAGGCATATCTTTTTATTTTAACGTATGCTGTAATAATTTTTGTCGTACAATTTCTCACTTTTGACATAATTAAATAAAGATAGTCTCAGAGAGGATCCATAGAATCATAATATATATAAATTAATAAATGTCATTAGACGAAATATTGAACTAATATTAACTCTGTACTTACATTTCAGATTAAATAATTGGTTCGAGATGTATGCGAGGAATTAAAAACATCGTGTATAAGATTAATGAGACAAATCTTCAGCAATGAATTAGCCATGGAGCTGGTATAGAGCGAAAAGAAAAATGTCTTCAGCAACTTACAATTGTGTAAAGTAATTATATGTAAGTAAAATATACAATCACAATATACATACAGAATTGTAAATCTTAGTTTTTAATTAATAGCATAATTGATAATTATTTAGAAGAGGCACGCCGCCTTCGATTTTGCTAAAACTCACATATTTTATGTATTTTCACGTGTAGAAGCCGAATCTGAATTAAAAATCATTGCTCGGCTCTATAAAGCGTGAAAAATATTGTTTAAGATAGAATATGATAGGTTAAGAAACTTGTCATTGCAAGGTAAAGTCTGTTCGTTACACTTATTGTATTAGTGTAGTGCAGTATAACTAAATAAAAATATTTAAATTAAGAATATTTATGTAAATAATTGTGTCACATGTCACCTTGCATAGGAGCCTTTGCTAATCTTTTCAGAATTTGTCATTTTAATGTATGGTAGACTCGTTAATTTAATAAGACGAAGATTTAAAGATATATTCTTTTATAATTATTGTACATAAAATAGGAGTTATTTTGTGTACAATTCAAAATAAGACCTATCTTGTGTACAATAATTGCAAAAGAATATATTTTTAAATCTTTGCCTTACTAAAGTGATGAGTCTACCTTATATTAAAATGACAGATTCTGAAAAGATTAGCAAAGGCTCCTATGCGAAGGAGAATGTATCATGAATCAAAAGCGGAAGAATCATAGCATATGTTATTTTATTGCGTAACAAGAGGAACAAGATCAGTCCTACATAATGAGATAGCATATATACTCAAACGCAAAAAACCCGGTACACTAAAAATTTAGGAAAAAATTACAAAATTTCAAATGATCATAACTTGGTAAATAATGAAGATACAAATATGCGCAGAAATGCAAATTGAAGCTTGAAACGTTCTCTTTAAGAATATCTGAATGGCAATTATGCTCGGCCATTTTTTTCAAAATGGCGGATGATAAAGTGAGAGGATGCAAAATTGATAATCAAAGGTCCGTGTTTGCGATGGTGCATGGTGTGCATCAGGTATCGCAGCGTAATGGGACCAAATGTACATGAAAGTATAAAGTGTTATCTTTAAAATGCTACTTTACCGAGCTCGATGTGATCATTTTTCACTGAGTTGTTCCAAATTTTGCTAAAAATGCGGTTTTCTTGTTAAATTTGCATAATTCAGTGAATAAGTATCGCATCAAGCTCTATAACGAAGTATTTTAAAGAAAACATTCTATACATTCAGGTACTTTTCGTCCCATTGAGCTGCGACACTTACTTTGCTCCATGCGCCGTCGCACGCTCGAACCTTTTTTAGCAACTTTTCATGTTCTCCTTTTTATCACCCGCCATTTTGAAAAAATATCGTTGCGCACAATTTCGATAGATCTTTCGAAAAGTACGGTTTCAAAGCTTTCAAACCGTTTTTGAAATTTGCTGCTAGGATATTTAGGTGTCGAGATATTCAATTTCGAATTTGCAACAAATGTCGATTCAGCGAGGCTTAAGGGGCTAAGAGGCTCTGCGGTACGTTTGGCTCTTTCATAATTTCAATAGCCGCGTTCATTATTCTCTATACAATAATTTACACAATTTTACGAATTGGAAATTTAATTTTTATCAAAAGTTATCATTCTTTACCCTTCAGTTACGCATGATCACTGTGGCATACACTTTAATTCGCGAAGCTGTCCCTAGCTCTCTACCTTCTTCGTACGATTGGCCATTATGGTGCACAGCTTGAATATGCTGTTCAGGATCGCGCCTGAGTTCGCGGTGACCCGGCGCGCGGGATGCCGAGTCGCTGGACGCCACCTGAACGTCGAAATTCCCTGGCGCTCCTAGTCCACGGAGCCGCGGCGATCTGGGTTGTCGCACGCGCGAGCCCCTCGGCTCGCACGCGAGTTCGAGCTGCCCAGGGCATATAAGAGTGCCCGCAGAGACGATCAGAGATTGCCTTCGTACAGCTTTTGGCCCTCGTACGGTCCACCGCCGATAGTGGCACTATCTCTTGTACGCTGGACTTCGCGAGTTTGTCAGTATGCCGGGTTTACGTTCTGGCTTGACTGAGATTCTGTCGGTGCGCCGGGCTTTAACGCCTGGCTTGACTGGATTTTTCTTAAATGTATGTGCCAAGACAATAAACAAAGACAAACAATTTTCCTTTTCCGAACGTGTTCACTCCGATAAGCGCTGCCTCGTGCGACTTTTCTTTTTCCGTGATCTTTTCCTTTCGAGGCACGTTGTTTCGTGCAACTTCATCAATTTAAACCATAATTGATTGTTTCGCATCGAAATTATTGCGTCGATTATGGCGACGATAAATCCTGAAAAGGCTGCTCAAGTTATTGCTTTAATTGAAGATGGCAGAAGTCGAAGGTACGTTGCTCAGGCACTTGATTTGTCAGTGTCAACTGTGCAACGTGCTTATGCCAGATACTTACAAACCAATTCTTTCCATAGAAGGCCTGGTTCGGGACGTTCTCGTTGTACCAATCACAATGATGACCGATTTATTGTTTCAAATTCGTTAAGAGACAGACATCGAACATCTGTTCAAATTAGAAACAATTTAAGGGATGTCCGCAACATTAATGTATCCATTAACACCGTTCGGAGAAAATTAAAGGAACAAAATCTGCTTTCGCGCAGGCCAGCAGCTATACCTTTGCTTAAATGTCACCATCGCGTAGCTCGACTCAATTTTGCAGTTGAGCATAGAGACTGGACTTACGCAGACTGGAGCAAAGTACTCTTTAGCGATGAATCTCGTTTTTGTGTCTATTCTCCAAATGGACAAGAACGAGTTTATCGTCGCGGTGGAGAACGATTTGCAGACTGTACGGTAAGTGAGAGGAATAGCTACAATGGAGGCTCTGTAATGATTTGGGCAGGAATTTCAGCTAATGCTCATACAGATCTGCACTTTTTTGACAAGAATATGAACGCAGATGTATACGTGGAAGACATACTCATTCCGTATGTTGTTCCGTACGCACCCTTCATCGGAGAGAACTACTTGTTTATGCAAGACAATGCTCGACCACACACTGCGAGAAGAGTGCTTGATTTCTTCGATGAAGTTGGCATAAATCGACTCGATTGGCCAGCAAATAGTCCAGATTTAAATCCAATCGAACACTTATGGGACAACCTCGACAGGAAAGTACGAAATCACGTACCTGCTCCTCAGTCACTGCGAGAACTGCGAATAATTCTCGAAAACGAATGGAATACAATTATGCAGGATGAAATTAAAAGACTAATATGGAGTATGCCTGATCGTATGAATGAGGTAATACGCGCACGAGGCAGTCATACCCACTATTAGTACACACACACCACACACACAACAGAGAGGGTTTGGAGTCATTAATTACTGCAGGAGTGACGAACTGCGGGATCCTTATCTCTGCTGTAACACCACACACACACACACACACACGCACGCACACACGCACACACGCACACACGCGCACACTCACACACGCATACACGTACACACGCACACACGCACACACGCACACACGCACACACGCACACACGCACACACGCACACACGCACACACGCACACACGCACGCACACACACACACACACACACATACACACACACACACACACACAACATACAATGGGACTTTTCCTACCAGTAAAACTCCATGCAGTTTATATTGGGAAGACTTACAACCATAATTTGAGCTAATAACAGCGGTATCTTAAAACGCAATTCATCTTTATTACGTAATATAGATTACGTAAAATGAAGAACCTAAATTGAATTTTACTTTCATTTCCCTGGCTTTCAAAATAATAAATGCAAATCATTGAATATATTGTGCAGGTTATGTAAATTATTATATAGAGAAAGATGAACATAGCTATTGAAATTATGAAAGAGCCAAACGAACCGCAGAGCCTCTTAGCCCCTTAAGCCTCACTGAATCGACATTTGTTGCAAATTCGAAATTGAATATCTCGACACCTAAATATCCTAGCAGCAAATTTCAAAAACGGTTTGAAAGCTTTGAAACCGTACTTTTCGAAAGATCTACCGAAATTGTGCGCAACGATATTTTTTCAAAATGGCGGGTGATAAAAAGGAGAACATGAAAAGTTGCTAAAAAAAGGTTCGAGCGTGCGACGGCGCATGGAGCAAAATAAGTGTCGCAGCTCAATGGGACGAAAAGTACCTAAAAGTATAGAATGTTTTCTTTAAAATACTTCGTTATAGAGCTTGATGCGATACTTATTCACTAAATTATGCAAATTTAATAAGAAAACCGCATTTTTAGCAAAATTTGGAACAACTCAGTGAAAAATGATCACATCGAGCTCGGTAAAGTAGCATTTTAAAGATAACACTTTATACTTTCATGTACATTTGGTCCCATTACGCTGCGATACCTGATGCACACCATGCACCATCGCAAACACGGACCTTCGATTATCAATTTTGCATCCTCTCACTTTATCATCCGCCATTTTGAAAAAAATGGCCGAGCATAATTGCCATTCAGATATTCTTAAAGAGGACGTTTCAAGCTTCATTTTGCATTTCTGCGCATATTTGTATCTTCATTATTTACCAAGTTATGATCATTTGAAATTTTGTAATTTTTTCCCAAATTTTTAGTGTACCGGGTTTTTTTGCGTTAGAGTGTATTTACATTCTTCTGCTTCTGATTAATGATATACTCTCCCTTGTGTATGAGGCCTTTGCTAACCTTTTTAGAATCTGCTATTTTAGTACATATAAGGTGAAGATTTAAAGATATATTCTTTTATAATTATTGTACACAAGTTAGGAGTTATTTTGTGTACAAATCAAAATAAGTCCTATCTTATGTACAATAATTATAAAAATTTAGTTGTATACTGCGCTACACTAATACAGTAAGTACAACGAAGAAACTTTACCTTGCAATGACAGGTTTCCTAACCTATCATACCTCTATCTTTAACAATTTTTTTCTTACTTTATAGAGTTGAGTAACTATTTTTACTTTTGGCTCCGGTTTCTACGAATCAAAATATATATGATACGTGAGTTTTAGCAAAATCGGAAGTGGTATGCCTTTTCTAAATAATTACCAAATGTTTAAACAAATATTTAAGTAATCTCTTTATTTATATATTTATATTAATATAAAATTTTTCAACTTTCTTTTAAGCAACTTAAATGAGAACAGATATTTATTCAAAGACAACACTCTCTCTCTAATTACACTAATTTTTAAATATTATATTCCAGGTGTGATAAGAAAGTCGCATACAACTGCAGCAGATGAACAAATTTCTGCTCCCATCAAGATCTGGCTGGCTCATGCAAAGGAACGTGCAAATAAACAAAAAAGTAATTGAATTATTTTAGATTTTACATATATATATAATTTATGAAGAGTTATAATTTATAAAGTTTATAGTTTATAAAGGCAGTACAAGTTTGTTAAGAGTTCATTTATATATGTTTATTTATATATGTATAAAGAGTTCACTTATATGTTAAACTAATTTAAAAAATATATATTGTAACATATATAATATATAACCAATTTGTCATTTTCATTATACCCAAAAAAACCTGCAGAATATTTATATATTATATTATATATGTTATATATATTATATCGTAGAATATTATATAAATATTCTACAAATATACTAACAATAAACTAGGAAATATTTCTAATCAATACTAGTAATATTATTAAAATATCATTTAGATATACCTACAATATAATACGAAGTATTGTCAGTATATACTGACAAGGAAACTGTCAGGGGTGTCCCTCACCGATTTGGTTCTCCTTGAAATATGTTATAAAACAAGCAAATCAAAGAGACACGTATTTTTTTATATCGGCCCAATCTCATGTTTAAGGGATGAAACAACTCTTTGAAAAAAAACGGTCTTTTTCTTTGAGATCGAATATTGTCGAAACTATAAGATATATAAAAAAATTGTTTCAACAAAATTTTAATGGCTTGATGAGTACTTTGAGGTTATGCAAAGAAAAAATTTTTTTATTAAATATTTTTTTATTTGACTACCACCTCCACCCTCCTTTTTGCAAAATTAAAAATTTTTTTTTACCAAAGTGAAGGTTATTTTTTTCCAAATTCAACCATGTATAATAAAGTAACGTTACGAGAAATCATTTTCGAGAATTAATTGTTATCGCCTCCGTATATACGCTTATCTGTGCTATGTGCGCAGGTAATTATGGTTTAACCAGTAAGACATATATAAAAAAATGCTTCAAATAAAATTTTTAAAGTTTTCTATATAACTTGCAACTTTTCTTTCTTTCTTTCTTTCTTTCATTCTTTTCTTTTCATTTACGCACCCCCTCCGCACCGTCCTAACGCGGTGGGGCTTCTGAACCTACTAATAAGATTCGAAAATATATAATGGCTTTTGGCGATTCCTTGGGAAAGACATTACATATTAAGCGCACATAATATGAAGAAGACAACTTTAGAGTACTAGAGAAAAATTATTTGTTTTGAAGTTTCGTCAAAACTAAACTGTACAGGGTTTTTAAACTCTTCTGGTCTTTCGTCTGTATAACCGCTTTTAAACCACGAATATTTAAACAAGTTGTGATATCGTGGGGATGACAACTGATTATGTATCAGTGATTGCAACTTTGTTATTATTTCGTTCATGCAAATTTATATCGCTTTCCAATAGTAAAACAATATCTGAAAATCTTTTAGCAAAATTTTTCCAAATTCTAAATCCATACACATCTAATGGTTGTATTTTTCCTGTAGTGCCTTTTGGTATTATTATAGTAGTGATACCTTTTCCCGAAGGTGTTAAATCCGAAATGATATTAGGGCAATGTCCAGTCCATGAATCGACAAGAAGAACGCTATTAGAACCAATGTTTGGAAAATAATCTTCTTCTAACCACATTTTTAAATGATCTGTAAGAAATGTAAATGTTAATTTAATAGCTTTTTCATTACGCTTTTTAGATTGTTAAATAAAATATGAAATAGTTATAAAAGGATATCTATACCTGATGTCATTTTGCCAGATTTCGATGCTTTTACAATAACATTTATTGGTTTAAACAAGTTTTCTTCTACTCTTGGTCCAAATCTATCATGAACTACTTTTAACACAATAAATAAAGGTGACAGCAATTTGCCATCACACGATATTATTGATTGTATCGTGTATGAATGTGTCGTTGATGATATAGACTGCACGATACGTTCTGTTTTCTTTTCTCCTTTGTTAGACAATGATCTTCCAGAATGAATTTCCAATTGGAAACCACTTTGATCTGAATTATAAATATTTTCAGATCCAAACTGTTCAATAAGAGGCTTTACTGCTTTCAAAAAATCAACAGTTGCTTTTTGCAAATCAACAGAATCTTCCAATCTTCTTCTAGTGACAAACTTCGTAACTTTTCTTGAAACAATTCGGTGGGACTTTTTGAATCTTGCTACCCAACTGGGAGATGCTTTAAATATAGGATGTAAATTTCCTATTTCTTCCTGAGCTTGCAAAGCCCATCTTTTTATATCAATATCATGAACCATGAATTCTGATTCAACAGCAGCAGTAAATTTACCATGTGTAAATTTGGAGATGTAAGATAATTTTTCTACACGATTTCCACCTGATTGCAATTGTTCTTCCCACCGTCTTAACTGACGTAGAGATGAAACTCTTTTAAATGTATGTTGCACTGATTTTAGAGAACGACTCCTTGTTCTATCGTTATTATTTTCTTCTTTATCTCTATTCCGCCAATACTCAACAGCCCGTCTTTTATAAGAATAGTCAAAATCTTCGTCAACATTTGAACATTGAGGTTGAGAATTCAAATTATCTTCATCCCATGCTTCTTCGTCATCTTCAATTATTTCCAGACTGTGTAATTTATAAGGTTCTTCATAATCGAGATATATTTCTTCCGTTACTTCCAACCCATTATAATGAAGACTGCTATCCAGTAATACTTTTTTATGTTTCCTTTTAATTCTATTTCTGCTTCAGTTACTGGCGTTTCTATTAGATACATTGAATTTATTAACATCAATAAAAGTCTAACAACGTTACGCGGATTAATAATCATTTCCAAGGATGTTAAACTTTGCTATCTGTTGTAATAAAAACTATTTACTCCTAACTTCAACCACTTCAAAATTTTTACGTGCTTCCGATAATTGGGTAGAAGCTATTTTATATTCAACATTTACCTAAAACAATACAAAATATTAACCGATTTTAATTCTTCTCTTTTTCATCGATACACCAGCATTAAGGAACATATTTATGTCGAGAAAAATATGTAAAAGACAGTAGCTCGTAGAATATTTACCTCTCACATGAAAGTTCTCGTATTCTCGTGGTTTAGCAAGTTCCATGTGAGTAAAACAGAAGATAGAGTATAAAGATGGTGTCTAATAGAAGAACAGAGTATAAAGACTGTACTGACTGTGAATATTATACGCTCACGTTAGATACACGGTCGCCTTATATACTAGGCGGTGCACATTTTCTTTCCACGAACGTGACGAACTGATAGGCGTATCGTCACGTATATACGATAGGCCTATCGTCACGTATATAGATAAGCGTATATACGGAGGCGATAACAATTAATTCTCGAAAATGATTTCTCGTAACGTTACTTTATTATACATGGTTGAATTTGGAAAAAAATAACCTTCACTTTGGTAAAAAAATTTTTAATTTTGCATAAAGGGGGGTGGAGGTGATGGTTAAATAAAAAAATATTTAATAAAAAAAATTTTTCATTGCATAACCTCAAAGTACTTCTCAAACCATTAAAATTTTGTTGAAACAATTTTTTTTTATGTTTTATAGTTTCGACAATATTCGATCTCAAAGAAAAAGACAGTTTTTTTTTCAAAGGGTTGTTTCATCCCTTAAACATGAGATTGGACCGATGTAAAAAAATACGTGTCTCTTTGATTTGTTTGTTTTATAACATATTTCAAGGAGAATAAAATCGGTGAGGGACACCCCTGACAGTTCCCTTGTGAGTAGACTGCGGAAGCGGACATAGCAATATTCTCAGTATATTCCCAAAATATTACAGTACGTATTTCGGATATTCATGGAATAATCGCAATTTACGTTTTCGATATACTGAGAATCTGCTTAGAATCTATCTGTGCTGTATGGGTTCGAGGAAAACCTGAATTGGATATACGAGGGTGGTCCGATAAGTACTTAGCCTACAAAAGAAAAACGAAAATTTTGGAAAAGTAGCGATTTATTTCTCAACATAGTCTCCTTTTAGCTCGATACACTTGACCCAGCGATGCTCCAACTTCTTTAACCCGTCTGTAAAATACGTTTTCTCGAGGTCTGCAAAGTAGGCCTCCGTGGCGACGATGACCTCCTCATTCGACTCAAATTTCTGCCCGGCGAGTGACTTTTTCAAGTTTGGAAACAAAAAGTCGCACGAGGCCAAATCTGGAGAATACGGTAGATGGGGCAGCAGTTCGTAGCCCAATTCGACCAATTTGACCGTGGCGAGGGCGGAGGTGTGAGCCGGTGCGTTGTCATGGTGGAAGAGCACTTTTTTCTTCACCAAATGGGGGCGTTTTTCTGCAATTCGGCGTCGAATCGGCCCAATAATTCGGCATAGTATAGCCCTGTGACCGTTTTGCCCTTCTCCAGGTAGTCGATGTAGATCACACCTTGTGAATCCCAGAAAACGGTGGCCATCACCTTTCCGGCCGATAGGACAGTCTTCGCCTTCTTCGGAGCACGTTCGCCGGGTGAAGTCCACTGTTTCGACTGTTCCTTGGTCTCTGGTGTGTACCAGTGGATCCATGTTTCGTCGACGGTCACGAAACGACGCAGAAACTCCTTCGGATTGCGCTTAAACAGCGTCAAACACTGCTCTGAAGTGGTCTCACGGTTGCGCTTGTTGTCTGGAGTGAGCAAACGCGGCACCCATCGCGCCGATAGCTTTCTCATGCCCAAAATTTCATGCAGGATATGACCCACGAGGTCTTTTGAGATGCCTACTGTCTCAGCTATCTCGCGCACCTTCAATCGGCGGTCTGCCAATACGAGATCGTGGATTTTTGTCATGTTATCCTCCGTGGTAGCCGTTTTCGGGGCACCTGGGCATGGCTCATCAAAAACCGACGTGCGACCACGTTGAAACTCGTTAAACCAATTTTTGACGGTCGCCATCGAAGGAGAAGAGTCACCGTACACAGCATCCAAGCGCTCTTTGATTTCGCTGCGCGATTTCCCTTCCAAAAACAAGAATCGAATCACCGACCGATATTGCTCTTTTTCCATTTTTCTAAAATCCGCGGACACGCTCGCTTCCACACGCGGTCAAAACAAAACTACGAGTCCGATTCGGCTGAAATTTCGACAGTAGCCGTCTACGAGAATGTACTACACGATAGTAAATTTCTCTTGCGATAGTGGCGCCATCGGGCGGTGAGGCTAAGTACTTATCGGACCGCCCTCGTAATTTTCAAATCAGTTTATGCGATCGCGAGCTGGCGATACAAACTTGCACGGACAATCGATACACTTTCCGTAATTCAGGGGCCAAAGGTCTTCGAATAGTTCGTTGTAGCACGAATATACCGATTCCGCTGTTTCAACGCTCGCGCAGAATGGCAATTGTACGAATGCGCAATATGGACAATGTTCGGCATGTCGTTCGTTTAGTTTGGATCTCGATACAGCGTAATTCAACAACGCGGTGAAGAGACACGCGTGACAGCGCACGAATACGATCTCCTCCGTTTCGAGTTGATATTCCGGCATTTTCGTCTTCGCATTACTCAGTGATACATCGTCATCGTCGTCATCGTCGTCATCGTCGCCATCGTCGTCATCGTCGCCATCGTCACCACCGTCGTCGCTGTCGCATTCTTCATCATCGGACACTACCAAGCACGACGGCAGTTCGACAACGGCGAAACCGTCAGCTACCAACGATTCCATGGTGTCTCTCGACAACAATCGGACGGTGTTTACGTCTATAAAGCTATTCGCGCGTTGTTCAGGATCGCGATACAAGAACGTTCCTTCGCCGTATACGGACCACATAGCATCGTACTGATATGCGAGACAATAGCAGCGACAGTATGTTCTCCAGCGACAATTCGATGAGTGTTCCACCGGATGACAAAATTTGCATTTTACATCGAACAATTCGATTCTGTCTCGGACGGAGCATCGATTGAAACAACAAAATTTGAAGCTGTCTTCCACCACGTCGTCGCACAATCGATGAGAAACCTCCCGTTCACGCATATTCAAATACCGTCTCGGAGAACACGCGAGATCATCCACCGTTGTCTTTATCGTTGGCCGTAATCTCCAACTGGACCGAAACGATGATTCGCCGCCATCGACTTTGATTTCGCGTCGATGCGCTCGCCACAGTCGGATGACGTCGACGAATCGCCTGGTGTCCTTGTCCATGCGATTCGCGTTACTGCTCGTGTGCCCACAGAAGGTGAATTCCCTCATTACCGTAGGTTCACAATCTTCCCCCGGTACACAACACCGGATACAAGACGAATGCTTCGGCCAATTGTGGACTGATACCGTTGACCCATAACGCGCGTCGTAGCAACTCCAGTCTTCCGTTTTTGACGTTTATCTCGGCGTCCGGATGGTCGACTGTGACGTCTGATGGCAGCATCCATCTTGCATAAAGCGTATCCGGTGATGCGATACGGTCACGAGGGGACATTGTTACGAAGCGTTCTCTTCCGCGACCGACCGAGGAGTGACTAGCTTCGTCGCGGCGAGACTCCGTCACATCGTGTGTCTCGCGACGAGATAAAACAACGAAATCGGCCGAGTTCGATAACAGATGACACGATCTATGTTCGCTCGATCGCCATCGACGCCGATCGAGCGAGCTATCGTTCGAATTCTCCGGTCGCAGGTCCACACCTCGCTTACATGTGGTCGCTGGCGTTCGATACGCGCTCAATTCTTGGGATCACGCAGGATGGGAGATAACAACGCGGTGATGCGCCGTCGACGATACCATCGAGATCGCGGTCAAGAAAAAACCAATATATATGTTGGTTCGTACGATCGAACAGTACCGAAAAAAATGACATTCGTCGCACGAGACAACGACGAAATCGAGAAACTGTCGAAGAAAGCGCGAAGGTGTCTATGCTACGCGCGGCGATACATCGTGAACGAGATGCTGGAAGAGGCCACGCGGTACATGGACGGTGTCTCCCGCGACAACGATCGTTTTTCCAGAATCGCTCGTTCTCGATCAACCGCATTATGTGAGCGAAATGATATCGGATTTTTTTTTAAGCCAACAGTTTGAACCGTAGCGTTATCTGTACCTTTGGAACGATGTAACGAATCAATGGTATCTTGAAGCGAGCAATGTGCTCGAATAAATGGTTTTTTTCAGAGCTGGCGAGCGTGGCTTGACATCGCCGAAAAGTTGATTCAGCGTTAATGATTCGTGATCGCGCGATGTGGCGCGAACGAACAGAGTTGACTCATTTTCCTCCTCGGTGCGTCGCAAGCTGATCGTTTCGGGTACCAGCACGCGAGAAAAATGATCGCGAAGGAACAAACGCGCCCGACCGTTCGTTGCACAAATAGGATTTTGGCGTTCATGAACGTGGTCGAGTCCCCTCCCCCCAACGGGTACCGTTCAAACGCGTTTCGCGATCGCTCGATCGACGTCGCGCTATGGACACTTATTCACCGATCTAACGCTCGACGGTCTGAGTCGTCGAGAAACGAACGAACGACGTCATTCGCCGTATTTGCGATCTGAGCGAGCGTACTTTCGAAGTCGTGAAAATGAACGATGATCGGGCGTCGTGCAACGTCGCGTTGTCTTCGTCAGTTTCGCTATCCGATTCGGAGGACTCGCGTCCTTGTTACTGCGACATCTAATTGTCCAGTTTGAATCGTCTGAACAATGCGGTGGCCACATTGTTGCAACAAATGCGCGAGGAGGCGCAATGCACCGACGCGGTATTGCGCGTTACCGTATCGTCCAAGTTCTCGGTCGAGCCGTCGTCGTTGGTGATCATATCGCACACGCGAATTCGACTATGCAGCACTCATCGCGGGCGTTTCAGCGAGGAGTCAAAACGCACGGGGGACGAAATTGCTAAATCGTTCGTTCGCAGCGACTGTGACGAACAGAGCGCATCGGCGAGATCGGCTCTACCTGCGGCGAACGATTCGAAATGGTTGATCGATCGATCGTCGCGATACGCAGTCGTAGCGCGAGATCGCGCGAACGACGCGTCGCTCGACGCGCCATCGAGCTACGTGACGAACGATCGATTGATCATAGAACCGTGTTTCGCCGAAGATGGATCGTTGTCATCGAGCGTGAGATCCGCGGTGCTGTTCTTTCGTTGGTTCGGTCTATTGGCGACGACGCATCGGGAATGTCCGAACGATGCCGTTAATTTCGAGTGGTTACCGGGGTCGAGCGTAGTGCGCGTGTACGTGGACGATCCTTCGTCGGTGAGGGTTCGCGGATCGCTCAAAAGGTCTCTCGAGTACGTTGACGTCGATGCGACGATGCGGCCTTCGAAGAATCCTCGACGCGAAAGCGGTTGCGCGAACGATGGTGGTCTCGGAAGCGAGCTTCAGCGAACGACGACGGATACTTCGTCGGTCGCGAACTCGGAAACGTGGACTTAGACAGATTTCGCAGCGGCCGATCGAGCCGTTGACAACTTTGAGTTCATCGATGTCCATAGAATCGTCGACGATGCGTACCGAGCGCCCTCGAGAACGATCGACGTGGTTGTCGCGTCCGACGCGTCGAATCGTGACACCGCGACGCGGCCATTGTCGTGTATGACCGTATTGAGGAGCGCCAGCGTCTCGACGTCGCGACGTCGCGAAAGCGTCGTCGGTATGACCGAGGAGCAAAGACGAATTGTCAACACGATCGAGCGCGTATGGACGACGGCGGCGCGCGACGGCGATTGTCGCGTGGTGATAGACGGTGTGGCCGATTCGGGGAAAACGTTCCTGCTCGGACTCATGCTCGATCGTTTCGCGAGCGTGTTGTATCTGGTGAAGAAACGCAATTTCATCGACTCCACGACCAAACGATTCGCATCGTATGATAACTTGCTCGCAAAAACGATCGATTCGTATCTGACGAATCTGTTGAACATACGCAATTTGTACGTTTGGTTGAATCTGCGACGCAGTGTCGCAGGTCGCTGCGAACTGCTCGAACGCATTCGTCGATTGAACACGTCCGCGAGTCTCAATTTCGACCAATTGATCTTCGTAGACGAGTAGTCTTTGATCGAGGGCTCGCTGGTCGAGCTGTTGAACGCGGTGCTCCGTGGACGAACCGTTCTTATAGCGGGCGATTGCAATCAACAGCCACCCATCGGCGAGGATCGTAGAGGATCAAGCGATTCGCACGATGCTCGATTACGACGATATCTGCTTCATGTACGAAAACGTGAGAGCTACCGATCCGCGTCTGCTACGCCGTTTGGCATGTTTCATCGCGCGATCCGGTGGTCACGAATGCGCCGCGTTGTCCGCTCTGCACGGCTTGCCGCGAACGAGCACCGTCGACATGAGTCCGTTCGTCCGATCTCTGCGCGTGATCGCTCACGACGCGATAGACGCGGTTTTCGGTCAATCGCCGCGATTGATCGTCGCGTCCAACGAACACGTGAACTACGCGAATTGGACCATCGGCTATCTGACGTGGCGAAACCGCCGGATCTGTCACGGAGCCGACAACGGCGAGACGCGAAGTGGTCGGTACTGTCCGCGCTACAGACGCAGCGTCGTCGCGACCGAACGTCGTGACGTTGCTAGTAGCGACAACAACAACAACAACAACAACAACAACAATGCTACCTCGAGCTGCCAAACCGGCGCGCGCTTCGACGATCGTCGCGACGATCCTTACGCGGATGAACATTTCATGCTGCGCGGTATGCGCTATCGCGTGATTCACGCTCGCACGAATTGGCCCATGCAAATGGGATCATGCGTGATCGTGCGCGAGATCGAATCCGGCGATTCCGTTGTGGTCGAGACGGAAGACGGTGCGTTATGTCACGTGCGTCGCACGCTCGTGAAACCCTACGAGTACAGCAGCAAATGGGCGCGTCGAGATGGCGATCGTTGCGACAACGCCTTTCGTATGTTCCCCTTCGTGATGGACACGGCCACGACGGTTTATCAGGTCCAGGGTTTAACTCTGGACGAACTGACCTTTCCGAGATGCTATATCGACGCGCACGGCATGAACGACAAGGCGCTGTACGTGACACTGTCGAGATTCAGATACGAGCGACAATTGTCGAGGGTGATCAATTGCCACTCGTTAGCCATCGGTAACAGTGGATAACGATCGTGCGCTGTCTCGAGGTACCACGAGCGTCGACATCGCGCGAGGAAACATGCACCCGTTGCCGCAACCGCGAGGATGTCATCGCGACGACGAAGATCGCTGCGATGACGAGGACGAACAGAGAACCGCGTTGAACGCGGTCATTGCAACGCGACGACGAGCTCGATGTTGATATTGTTGCCTCAAGCGCGTAGGTCGGAAACTGGTGTACGACATGTTGTCTCACTCCGTACAACTTTGCTCCCTGTAGAAGACTCTGGAGTTCGGTTTACCCCCGCCCACTCCGTACCAAGTAAAATTAAAAATACTGAATTCGTTGCCCGCCGTCGAGGAATACTGCAACGAGGATCACAAGCTTCGACGCACGCCTTGGCCCAGTTTGGACGTTAAGTAGCAAAGATTGTCGATTTCGACGACCGGCCGAACACGACGCGGCGTTGCAGCGACCGACGCCAAAGCGGAATACGGGGTCACGAGAGAAGTGTTGTTCGTGTTGACCCACGTGTTCACGGTCGACGCTCGACGTCGACGTCGTCGAGTCTGATCCGATGTCAACGGTACCGAGGACGACTACGTCACGGTGAAGGCGCATCTGGAAGACGTCATGTTCTGGTTAGCCGCTATAATATCGATATTTTGCGAAAGATACTCCGTAGCGGTGATCGATCCGGCCGAGGGCCGTGACGAACGTCGCGCGATCAACGCGTCGTTTGACGGTGCAGCGGCTAACGCTGTAGTCAACGACGAGGAGTTCGCCGTTCACGAAGCAGCCGCCGCGCTGTTCGAAGACAACGACGACTCGGTTTGCGACGCCTCGTCCCTGTGATTCTTCCGTCGGCATCGAGCGACAAACCTCGAAATATCCCGCGCTGTGTTTGTCATCGAGTGATAACCGACGAACAAATATAGATAACGAAGGGTACAAGAGCGCAGAGCGATGTCGCGAGTACGCAGTCTAGTTCCGAAACTTGCAGCGGTGACGAGTTTTCTCGAGTCATGGCACCGCACGGTCCGTTGTCCATATCGGGCGTGTCGTATCCTCGACGGATGCTGCCGGCCGAGGTTGCTCATCCGAACGAGGAGGTGGGTGTGGGGGAAGGAAGATTGGAACTAGTACGACGCATATTGAGCTCCCACAGCGTCAGTCCGCACATGACCGAGGCGTATCTGACGTATCCTGTACCGCCTTGGGCCAACGATCGCCGCGAGACCGTTGTCGATCAAGAATTCGTGCGTTTTCGACGCGCCGTGGGAACGAGCAATTCGGACGACGACGACGACGCTCGAAGATTCGTCGACCTCATTCGCAAGGCGCGGGATCACGATCGCGGAATCGATCAGTGCTTCCTCGCGGAGGATCGTCAACGTGTATCTTCGCTTCCAGCTGGCGATTGCGGTCCTCGGCGACGGCGACATCGAGCAGTTTCGTTTACTCGCCCCGACTCTCTCTACAGTTGTGTCAACGACAGCTGCGTCGACGTTTGTGCAACGACGTGCGCGACGATATGTGGCGACACTGTTGCTTCAATCGATGCTCCGAACGACTCATCACCGATTCGAGCGTCGTCAAATGCAAATTTTGTCACTCCGCGGAACAGTCCCCGGATTGTCGTGGACGAACGTATTATCGATGCGCTTGTACGGCGTATCATTACGACGTGATGTGGTCGACTTTCGGCGAAGATGCTTTCCTGTACCGCTATCCCGAGCAACGGACCGGCAGCTTCATCGACCCTGACAACGGTCATTGGTTGGCGTCGCGCAGCACGGTCGACTCGTTGGTCGACGACGGTTTCGCCGCGGTCGCGACACCGTCGTGCGTATCGATGTTTCGCGCATCGTCCGACGAGGAGACTCTGTCCGAAGCCGAAACCGTGGCGCTCGAGGACGAGCGGAGCGACGACGAGGACGAGCGGAGCAACGACGAGGACAAGCGGAGCGACGACGAGGACGTGATCGTGCGATGACTCGACGAAGATGGGGCCGACGAGGTTCGACATCGACCGGACTACCGAAACGGTTCCGAAAAATTGACGATGCGCTGTTACGCATGTCTGTTCACGGTGTCACTGAATCGCGTGGCGTCGAGGTCCGAACTAAACGCGTTGCACGCGGAGCACGTATTGCGCGTTCGTGCGATTACCGTTCAGCCTCGATGTGAGAACAATCGAGAGAGTGCGATCTCGTTACGACGATCAGTTCCGAGATATTTGGCTCTTGACGTACACACCATGCGGCGATTGTCAATGCAATTTCGTACCGTCGTGGTCTGATCTTTTCCTCGCGACTCGTCAAGGCGACGAGAACTTTCACGCGCGCATTGACACGCCCACCGATCAATAAGAGAGAATTCGTTTTTCCATATTTCGTGTATTTCTTATTCGCCCTCCCCCCTTCCTCAACATCCCGCCCGCTTTCCTTCTCGCTTGTCGTTCGCTCTTTTCGCACACAGCGTTCTTGTCGTATTCGCAATCGTTTTCACCGCATTTGCCTCGCTCATCGCAGAATCGCAATATTCGCATGTCCGACGGATACCACAGAAGACGCGCGTAAATCGTGACATGATCGCTGCACACCATGACGCCAGCGGTGTCGTTCGGATGCGTGCAATTGATCGTTGGTTGCATATATACGGAACCGTCGTCGCTGTCCGTGTGTCGCACGAGACACATGGAAAACATTGCTCACGCCATATTGTGCGCCGTTTCATGATCGGTGTACGCGTATTTTCCGTAAAAGTAATCCAAATTGTCGAGTCCGCGCCGATCCGGACACTCGTAAGCCTCTTGTCTAAGATGTCCACGAATCACGCGTTCGGCGTCGTTCACCAACATGCCTCGGGGGTAATAGAGATAATAATTAACGACCAGTCTGCCGCTGTAAAAGGCAACGGAAAGTTCAAACGATCCGAAGCGAACGCCAGGTCGGTGTGGGCGCTGCCCCAGAAGAATCGAAGCGACTCGCAGACTCGTTGTCGATGATTCGGGATCGACGGATGGTCGAACGTCCACACCGTGCCGCAGTCTTTCAACGCGTCGCCCTCCGGTGCGCGCAGCGATCACGCGAATCTCCGACAATTCGGAGACGCGTCGAAATCGTCGTCCGGTCCGCCGAACCATCGTCGAACGCTGGATTCGTTCACCAGAACACCTATCTCCATGGCGAATTTCTTCGCACTGGCGTCGTCCCGCGTCATGAACTGCAACAGGAATCGATCGGGCACCAGGCCCTCGGACGCCGTGATCTTGAGAAACACGTTGGGAAGTCTACCGCCGTTTCCGAGCAGATAATCGCGATCGCGACGAATCCCGATGTTTGCTATCGCGATGAACAGATCGGCGTTTTTGCGCTTTCGAATTGTGAAGTCGTCGCCGTAAAAGTACGTCTCGCCGTCGTCCGTGGCCACGATGGGGCACGGAGGGCACGGATTGATCAACTTCACTCGGGTGTCCTCGCCGTCGACTCGTTCGCGCGCGATGATCGCGCGAAAGTTCTCGTCGATGAATTCGGACGAGAGATCCAGCATCGCGTCGCTGTCGATATCCTGGCCGGGCAACATGCTCGGCCACTCGCCGATCGTTGCCTCGCGACAGAACGGACCGACCACGTCGTTGTACTCGGAGATCCAACCGTCGTCGCATTCGCATCGGCCGTTCACGAACGGATCGATCGCGGACGAGCGAGACGCCGCGTCCAAATGCCCGCGACCGTTGCAACCAATGTCGCGCAAACACCAGGACATCGGTCCGGTCGCGTTCGCCATGAGATGCGCATACTTGCATCGACACGCGAAATTGAACGAACTGTCCGCGGCGTCTCGCGTCACTCGCTTTCACACGAGGATCCCAGTCGGCGTTGTACTCACTGCACTCGCATCGCGTGCGAGCCGCGTCGCTGCGGCGTCTCTCGGGCGCGGTCAGATCGCGCAGTTGCTCGGCCAGTGCCTCGCTGACGCAGTAAACCTTGTCCAACGACGAGTTGGCTCGGAGAGTAAAGTCCGTGCCGCTGAGATCGCGACGATCGCCGTTGCCGTCGTACGCGTCGTTGTACGCGTGCACGGTGACCGGTTCGCTGACGTGCGCGCACACGCGCAGACGCTCGCCGAAATTCGATGCGTTCGAAGCACGCGGCGTAACCGTCGGCCACGAGGCACTCGCGCGCGCGTCTGAGATCATCGCACTCGCGCGCGCGTCCGAGATCATCGCACTCGCGCGTGTCCTCGGACCATTCGGGCACGACGACATCCGAACGGTCGAACGGCGCCAGACGATCGTCTCCGAAAGCGTCGTCGCGGTTGCAGCGTCGTTAGCGATCGGACGATCGCGACGATGGTCGACGCGATTCATCGTCGCTGCCGGTGCCAACGGTCGCGAGTATCGCTCGCGCAAGCGCGAAAAACGCGATCGCCCAAACTGTGAGCAGCAACAATGCCGTCGGGATGAGCAGCGACGAGGAATCGTTGCGTCGCGAGAGGAACGGATGATGGTGAGGAAACGACTCACTCGCGTCTTCTCTCATAGTGCGTCGTACGGCATCCCTTTATTGCCACAGATCTTACATCGTCGAAATCGGTCGCGCGGTGTTCGCGTCGACGACGTTGTCGCAACGGGCCGCGATCGAAGCGCATATGCGATCAATCGCGGCGGAATCGATCACGCGAAACAACTTGTGAAACGCCATGTCGACGTGATCGCATATCACGAACTCTCGCACGTAGTACAATATCTTGCCGAAGAATTGAGCGAGTATGCGATTGCGCAGTTGGCACGGTTTGTCGCGATCGCGCGCGCGATCGCCTCGATGATACGCCGCTTTTGTCACCGACACCGAGGCGACGACATCGTCCCCGCCGTCGAATCGTTCGATCTCACGCGCGATCGTTCTGCGAGACGTCGCGGTTCGATCGCGATCACGCGAGGAATCGTCCGACGAGGCACCGTTGTCCTCGTCGCCGTAACCGCTCGTTTCTCGCGCACATTCGGTCCGTCGATCCTTCCGGAACAAGGACGGAACGAGCCGTCGTCGCGTCGACGCGGAATCGAGTTCGTCGCGGCAGTGACGATCGTCCTCGTTCTTGTCGCGATCATCCGAGTCGTGATACGAGTCGGCGAACTGCGCGCAAAATCGTCGCTCCTCGGCGACCGCGATGGCCGAGTTCATGGTGTTCGCCCGTCGCAACCAGCATAGCGACAATATCACGACTCCGTGAAGTTCGNCTGACGAATTCGTTCGAGAGTACAACGAAGAGCCGATCGATCGTGGAATTGGAGCGCGCCGACAACCGCCGCCGCGGCCGACAAGCACGTGGCTCTCGGTACGATCGTGGCCCGATACGCCGTCACATTACGAATCGATTTATGTAGATCCGGCGGAACAGACAGTTTCTGCGCAGCGAGAGTGGTGGTGTAACGCCGGTGCCTCCGGGGTCTCCGGTTTTTCTGTCGTCGATCCGGCCCCTGCGTCGCGATCGTTTTTCGTTGAATGATTAAAGTCGATCGGTTTTGTTGACAGAGACGCTTTATTTCTATTGTATCAGCACGCAATGACCTCGTGTTATTTTCGCGAGGTCCCCAATGTTTGGGTACCGCTTCAACGCGCGGTGATGTTTCGCTTCGGCTCGTCGTTGCGGCGAACGTCATGTGATTTCTGATGCTGGTTCGTTAGATGCGTGACTGTCGCTTCGTTAATAGTAATTATTTTAACATACAGAAGGTTCAGCGGATGGGAAATAAGAAAATTCGCGGCTGTGTCCGAAATAGCGATTTCGTGCGGGCGTTATTGCAGGCGTTACTCGGATTTAAATGCTCGGGTTTAAATGCTTGGTTTCGTCTGACGCTCGCTGTACATAAGAACCCGCGCAAAAACGCGTCGCGTCGGGCCGCGTTATCGCTTGCGGTGCGTACACAATAGATGGGCCGTTCGTCGAGCGTGAGACTGGCGATTGTTTTTCCCGTTAATCGTCGAAATTACTTGCTTCGCGTCGCGTGATTTTCGTTGACGGGAGAGGTTCGCTAGGCCTTGCGGCTTGATCCCCTGGTCCTACGAGTCGCGGGTGTTAGGCGATTTCTTTTTGTCTGGAGATCGCGATTCGCTTTGTAGATGGAGTTATGCCGGGCCGGCGGCCGCGCCGGCAAGTCGGTAGGTGTGGGTGACGACTCTGTCTGCCCCTTGCGTCCTTTCGTACTCTGAGTCCTATAGGAAGTAGAGAGGAAGAAACAAAAGAAATATATTTATGAGAGCGTTCCGGAGAACACACCGGAGTAACGGCAAACTCGCCGTTCGATCTCTATCGCAAAGACGGCACAAAATAAGATCGTTCCGGAGAACACACCGGAGCGACGGCAAACTCGCCGTCCGATCTTTATATCGCAAAGACGGCACACAATAAGATCGTTCCGAACACACCGGAGTAACGGCAAACGCGCCGTTCGATCTCTCTATCGCAAAGACGGCACAAAATAAGATCGTTCCGGAGAACACACCGGAGTAACAGCAAACTCGCCGTCCGATCTCTATATCGCAAAGACGGCACAACGTAAGATCATTCCCGAGAACACACCGGAGCGACGGCAAACTCGCCGTCCGATCTCTATATCGCAAAGACGGCACAAAATAAGATCGTTCCGGAGAACACACCGGAGTAACAGCAAACTCGCCGTCCGATCTCTCTATCGCAAAGACGGCACAACGTAAGATCATTCCCGAGAACACACCGGAGCGACGGCAAACTCGCCGTCCAATCTCTATATCGCAAAGACGGCACAAAATAAGATTGTTCCGCGCACTCAGCTGACTGCCGCGTGATGTTCAGCGGCAGTCAGCGTAACGACACATTTGCCTGTATGTGTCGTTACAGTTGCCCGGTGCATGCAGGCTCTTGTGCTACGCTCCATGCAACTGAGCGGTTTCGCTGGTCTGGCGATGTCGCTCGGCGCCGCGAGGAACATACGCGCCGACATCGAGCGCGCGCGTCGTCGCTTGGGCGACGCGCGCGACACCGGCGACTCCGCGGACGCCGACGCCGATCCGCGCGTGCACACCGACGGACTGTACGAGTACATACCGCACGAGAGTCTGAACGTCTCGCTGAGCGATCTGCCGGGCTACGAGGAGCAGCACGCGCAGTTGCTGAACGCCTATTTCGTGATCAACGACGAGCCGGAGAGCGCCCTGTTGGTGGACGAGACGATGGAGCGATGACCGAGCACGCGGGCCGGTGCGAACGTGTTTCTGTACGGACCACCGGGCACCGGTAAAACCGCGGCTGCTCGAGCAGTGGCCCGGTCGCTCGGTTTGAATCTGGCGTTCGTCAACGCGGAGAACCTGCTGTCGGCCTACCGCTCGGAGACCGAGAAGAACCTGCGCTCGCTGTACCGGAAGATGCTCGCTCTCGTTCGCACCACTGGTCGCAACGTGGTGCTGCTGCTGGACGAGGTGGACGGACTGGTGAAGAATCGCAGCGGTGCCCTGACCAGCAGCGAGTACAGTCTGTTCACGAGATTTCTCACGATTCTCGAACCGAACGACGGGACGGACAATTACGGTGTGTTCAGCATCTTCACGACCAACCGTTTGAACAATCTCGACGCGTTTCGTCGTCGGTGCGCTGCCGTATTCATGGGTTACGTGGATACGCGGGAAGCCACGGTGCGATTGTTCAACACTTTTCTGCACCGATCGATCGACTACGCGACGCGAGGCACCAGATTCGCCAGTCGGAACTACGAATCGGAGATTCGTCGAACGTGTCGTCACTGGGTGCCCGGAGACTTCGCACGCTTCAAACGCACGATCGTGGAACCGTCGCGCCTGCGTCGTTACTTCGAACGATCCGACACCACGTATGAGGACTTTGTGACCGAACGCCTGACGACACGAGGCAACGACGACGCCGCCGTCGGTGATGGTCGCGACGATCGAGAGATACGCGTGACTCTGCCGTTGCTGTCGTACACCGAGATACTGGCGCACGCGGCGCGTTACGAACCGGTGACACCGCTCGACAAGTACGGCGAGTACGATCCGCCACCGGTGCGACGGGACGGGAACGATGACCAGGATGGGTGAACCTGTAGCGGGAAAATAATAAACGACTCGTAGTGGATACTGACGCATAGGTGCAATCGTTTAATCGACCTCTTTCCTTCAAGCGCATGTGCATACAAGTGCATATATATATACGTGCGTGCTTCACGAAAAAACGCAAAGAGATACAGCGCGCGAACGCGCGCTCGATCATCGAGGTATGTGCGACGCGGCGCGAGAGCCGCCGCTACGAAGCGACGTAGCGATAGTCCGGATGAGTTTCGTTTTTCGCGTATATTTCTCCAGAGCGAGTACCTCGGATCGAGTTCGCACATTCGAAACGTTTTCGGCCGAATCGCAGGACTCGGCGACAGGGTTGAACCGCGAGCCACGCTGACACTCGATGATCCTCGGCTTCGCTCGGTACAACTCGCTCGAGCGTCGACGGTTCCGTAACGGCGACGGTCGTCGTGGGGTGGGGACGGTTCTCGCGATCGTCGTCGGGAGGTCGTCGCGAATGACGGTCGTCGCGTCGAACCGCGGACGAGAGACGCGGCTGTCGGTAGCGCAACGATCCTTCGCGGTGGCGATGGATGGACATCCGCCCCCCGCCCCATGGCGAATCGTGCACCGTGGCGTTTGTTCCTTCGAGCGTGCGTCGACCGGCCATCTGGCGCGTACGTACGATCGAAAGTCGATGATTTCATCCGTCTCATCGCGAACGCTCCCGGCTCTACGCGACGAGACGGATATCGCGATCGCCGGACGACGACGTCGCACCGCGCGAACATCGAGGAACGAGATCGCGCGATCGGAACGCGCGAACACAGTGGAACCTCTCACGCGCGAGACGTTCCGCGGAAGCGATCATTCGCATCGTTCGCTAACGATGAACGCTTTTGCGCGCGTGTGTGTGTACACAGATGTCGAACGCGAGACGCGGCGACGCAGCTGCGGCGACCGAGAGGCGCCATCGTCGAGCTTCGAGACGCGACGTCAGGACCGATGATGGCGGCGGCGACGACGGCGACAGCGACAGCCGCGACAACGGAGACGGCGCCGACGCGAGCGAGGACGACGTCGTCGATCGTCGCGCGGTCGCGATCGATCGTCGGCACTTGCGCACCCCCGATCAAGTGGCTCTGGTGCGACTGTGGTATCGCTGCGACGGTAATGTGAGACGCGTCATGTCGCTCTGGAGACGGTCGCGCGACCGCGACCCCGACGGGAACGACGCGCCGAGTCGTCGGCGTTCGGTGTGCATTCGCACCGTTCTGGCCACGGTGCGACGTTTTCGCGAGCTGGGCAGCGTGCGCGATCGACCACGACCCGGTCGGCCGCGCAGTGTGCGCACCGACGCTACTATAGAACGATTGCGCGACAGCGTGTCGCGCGAACCCATGCTCTCGACGAGAAAACGCTCGCGGGCACTGAATCTGTCGCGCTCCTCTCTCATGTGCATTCAGCGACTAGATCTGCGCGTGCGGGCGTACAAGGTGCAACTGGCGCACACATTGACGCAGTCCGACACGGAGCAACGACTCGCGTTCTCGCGGCGTTTCCTGCGACAGGTCACGCGCGATCGTTCGTTCGTGCATCGTCTCATAATGGGCGACGAGGCGCATTTCGATCTCTCCGGCGCGGTGTTCAATCGGCAGAACGTGCGGTTCTGGGGCGCGCAGAATCCGCGATTGTGGCGACCGCGAAGCGTGCACTGCGTGCACGTTACCGTGTGGTGCGGGGTGTCCAGCAGCGGCGTTCTCGGCCCGTACTTCTTCGAGGACGCGGCGACGCGACGCAGCGCGAGCGTCACCGGCGAGCGGTATCGCGACATGATCGAGAATTACGTGGTGCCGCTGCTTCGAGACGATCGTCGTTACGACCCGCGTCGGCATCGCCGAGACGACGGTCGGTGGTGTTGGTGGTGGCAGCAGGACGGCGCCACCGCGCACATCGCTCGGGACACCATGGCGGCGTTGCGTCGCATCTTCGGTCCGAATCGTCTGATCTCTCGCGGCTCCAGATTCACATGGCCGCCGCGATCGCCCGATCTCTCGGCGGCCGATTACTTTCTCTGGGACTATCTGAAGGATCGCGTGTACGGCGATCGCGTCGAGCACCGACGCGCCGGTGACGTCGACGGCGACGATCGGCGTGCCCGACGACCACGCACGATCGACGAGCTGAAGGCGGTCATCGTTCGCGAGGTCGACGCGCTCAACGAACCATTCGCGCGATCGTTGCTCCGCTCCGTGATGGAGAATCTGGTCGCGCTAGCGAGAGAGTGTTCGCGCGAACGCGGTGGTCACTTGCCGGACGTGATATTTCACACGTGACGCGACGCCGGGACGAACGATCGCGGTGGCGCGTACGACGCGATCGGCACCGTCGTCGCGAACTCGGCGCTCGGCGCCAGAAGGCGCCGCACGTACACCGCGATCACGAGCGCCAGGATAAACAGCGCACTGCCGAACAACCACGGAAGAACGCTCGCGCTGGTGGCTAGACTGTTCTTCGCTATCCTCGCGATCGACGCGCCCGCTCCGAAGGCGCTGTCCACCGTGGACCCTACGAATTCCTGCAGCGCGACCAAAGCGTCCATTTTTCGCAGAGCACGTAAGCGTTATCGGCCAATTTCTCCTTGTTCACCCAAGCGACGCTGCGCGGTCTCGTTCCAGTCGCAATGCACGCAATACGGCGCTTTGCGCTCCGCGGCCGCGCGATCGCACTCGTCTCGCCGACTAGCATCTTCTGCCTCAGGTCGGCGTCGCGACACGCGGTCGCGAGCGGCTTCGTCGCGAGAGAGCGCCAATTCGCGCGATCGTGCTCCACCGCGAGTGACACGGGACAGGAACAGCCCGTGACTCGGCACTTGCTCACGCCGTTAGTGAGATCTCGCGTGTACAGGAAACATCCAGTGTTCGCGGCCGCGTGCTCGACGGCCACGTGCGCCAGATACGACAATCCGACGCTGGCCGCGATCAACGAGCCGCCCAGATAGAGAATCTTCTTGGTTCGCGACGTTTTGCTGAGAAGCGCGTTGGCTCGATTCAGAGTCGTCGGATCGGAGCGAATCACGCGCTCCAGTGTCTCGGCGCTCTCGATTCGCTCGGTTCGCGCGACGAGGTTTCGCTCGATTAGCGTTTCGCGATGGCGCGTCAGGTACTCGGCGCGACGAGCGATACTGCTGTCGGGAAAATGCATCGACGCCACGTCTTCCAGGTGTCGGAAGAAGGGACTTCGAACAGCGGGTGACAACGCGGCGCCGGTCACCGCCTCGAACGCCTCGACCGATCTGGCGGTGCGCAGCATCGCCGTGAACTCACGGGCTTCCACGCGATCGCCTAGCATCACCAGTTCCTCGCCGTTCTTGGCGACGCGTTTGGTCGTCGACAGCGACGAGAAGCGCTCGGCGAGGGATCGCACGTGCTTTCCCAGCGTCGACAGCGCGGCCTTCCAACGAGTGACCTTCGCCGCGAAGGAAACGCCCACCCCGTGAAACGCGCGAGTCGCGTTCGCTATGAAACGGCGCAAAGCCGTACCTACGGACGACATGGTGCTCACGACGCACCGGATACGGATGGGTGGGGGGGGTATGGGAGAAAGAAAGTCGAGAGAACGAGCGGACGATTGAACGACGAAACTATCACGTTTTTTTTCTTTCCTCTCTCTCTATATCTCTCTATTCTCTCTCTTTATTCTCATTTGTCGTACACGCGCACACACTCCTGTCTCGAATTTTTTTCTCGCCAAATCGCGCACTTATCAATTCGAAGCGCCGATACCGCTGATTTCCTCTATCACGGACGATCCGTCGGTCGCGACGGATGTCGCCATCGGTCGTCCACGTTCTCGTCCGACGTCGAGAACCGAGGGTCGCTGCATTCCTCGGGGCCTCGCACGTCGAAACGATCATCCTCGAGATACGGATATTCGGGCGATCGAATCGCGATGTCCTCGGTGAGCGACGCGATCGTCGCGTCTTCGAACCACGACGATGACGGTTGGACTCGGGAGCGCGACGCGTCTTCGCGCGACGCGAGCGCATAATCGCCCGTCGTCGCGGCGGCGACGCGAGATCGCGACCGTCGACGCGACTCGCGACCGCCTCCCGAGACAGCGATCGCGTCGTCGACGATCGTAGCGGCGCGTCGTCGTCGCGCAGACGACGATTCTCGCTCCCCTCGAGAACGATTCGCGGCCGCGCGAAATTCCTTTTTCTCCGTGGAGACGATCGCGTGTTCGAGAAGACGCGACAGCAGGACGGTATCGTCGGTGTCGTCGTCGTCGTCCTCGCCCGTTGGCTTCGTCGCGTCGTGACCTCGGTGGCATCGATCGCGTCGTCGCGAGGAGCGTCCTCGAGGCGAGTCGTCGCGGCGCCGATCGCGGTCGTCGGTCGACGAAACTCGCGACTCGATATCGTCGACGACGGTGTCGACGGACGGTCGTCGCGACGACGCGATCGTCGACGCGTTCGCGTCGCGTTCGTTCGCGACGCCGTCGAACCGAGGTTCCTCGACGTTCGAGGAGCGATCGACATCGTCGCGCGTCCCGCCGCCGTCGTTCGCGACGTCATCGTCGTCGCGTTCGGTTCTCGCGTCGAACGAACGCACGGCGATTCACTCGCCTCGCTTGTCGTTCACGGCGGTCGTGGCTCGATTCTCGCTCGCGCCGGAATCGCTGCGACGATGGAACGATCGCGTCGGCGCATCCGCGGTGTCGTCGAACGCTCGCTTCCTCTTGACGAACATCTCCACGTACGTGTTGACGGCGTCCATGTCGGTCGACTTGTACACCGGCGCGTCTCTGAACAATCGCGAGTCATTACCCACGTATTCGCGCAGCGCCTCCAGCACGACCGAGCGCATCAGACGAAAGTACGGGTTCTCGCAGGAGCCACCGCTCGCTCTCGCGTCGTACGTTTCGCGATTCCATCGAATGTTGTTGAACACGTCCTCCATAGTGATGGAAATGGCGCGCACTCCTCTGTTCAGCGGAACGAGCTTGGACGCGGTGGACGCCATTACGCCGGTGCCCAATTGAACGGCGTCCCGGTAGAACGTCAGTCTCGTCAACGACTGCACGTACATATTGAGCACCATGCTCATTTCGCAGCATGCTTCGCGATCACCGTCGCGCAGCAGCGTTTTGTACATGCCCCGCAGTATCGCGGGTATGCGTTTGTCGTGACATCGCAGCATATCGATCGACGCCGTTTGTACGTAGCGCACGGCGTCCTTGATCGACAATCTGCCGTTGGTGTACGGATTGATCGCCCGAAACGCGCCGGTCGCCGCATCGATCGGCAACGGCGATCGCGGCGGGGTGTTCTCTCTCGTTCGTTCGGACTCCGAACCGCCCTTCTCGCGCGCATCGTCGCGAGCAATGGCGCCCGCGACGCCGCGTTCGTCGTTGTCTCGCGGCAGTGGAAAGGTTCGCGGTGCCAGATTGTGCAGGTGTTCCACGATGTTTCGCATCGCGCTTCGCCGCGCGTGAACGGGGCACGCTGAACTCTAGCGGCGCGAAATCGTGCGGTCGGAAAAATACGCTCCCGTATTAAGAGAACGAGGTTGGCGAGGAAAAAAGAGCATGGTGGAATCGAACGCGTCGTCGTCGTCGTCGTTGTCGTCTCCCTTCAACGCGGACGACTCGTCGCCGCGACGAGCGTTGTTGTCGCGAGTGCTCTCGAAGCGCCATGGGCGCCGCTCGTCGTCGCGATCGCGAAATCCCAATGACGACGTCGCTCCTCGTCGAGAACGCCGTCGTCGAGCCGATGTTTCGAGCGACGACCAGCAACGGCGATTTGTGGTAGTGCGTGTTGTACATCGCGATTCTCGTCGCGATCGGCTACGTCGTCATGTATAGCCTCGTGCGAAGTGCGATCTGGTCGATCGTGTATCACGACTGGTGGTACCTGCGCGAGGCCGTTTTCAACGAGGAGTTCGCCAGACGACCGTTCATGTACGATATCCGGTATTTCATGGTATCCGCGGAGAAGAAGAAGACACCGTCGACGACGACGACGACGGAGCGGGATGATCGTCGCGGACGTCGTTTCTCCGCGGAAACCGTTGCTCCAGACGCGTAAAGTACAACGCCGCGACTTTCGCCGATTCGACGAAATGCAGCAGTTGTTCGTAATCGATTCCTCGAGGCAACGGCGATTCGTCGAGAGACTCGTACGAGATCGAACGACTGTCAGAGACGAATCTGGCGATCGCGTCGTCGAGAAGGTTCATCGCTGCGCGCTACAGAGCCGACGAGACGGAAGAAGGACGAGGAGTGCGGGCCGAGACAACGGGGGAGGGAGGTGGAAAGAATACGCACGAACGTTGTATTTTTCCGTCGGATCGTCGAAGGGCCCCCGACGATCCGTGCTTTTTTTTCTGTTTATTCCGTACGGTCGAACGAATGAGAAATAAATTCGACGTCGCTGTCGTTTCGTCACTGAGCGGAGTTGTTCCATTCGCCGGAAACCAGCACTGTCCTGTTCAGTCCCGTGTTCTCGTGGTTCACCTTCGAGGTGATGCAGAATCCATCGTGACAGTTTTGACTCTTGTCGTACTGTATCAGCGTTCTCTTGCACACGTCGGTGTACAGCATCGGCATTGTCGCCATCGCGCCAACGGTCGACAGATTCTCGGTCCTGGTGGTACCGTGGGAGCACAGGTTGTCGCTGTACGCGAAATGTCCGCGCATCCATACGCCGTAGGTAGCCGGTGCCGAGTGAAATCGATTGTCGCCCATACGACTGTACGACTCGGAGAACAAACAAACGATCATTTGCGTGAGAGTGGTGCACTTGGACACCGGGACGCCTTGTACCTCGCAAGTACGATCAGACACGTGAAACACGTACAGCTCGGCCGGAGTTTGTCGAAGTATCCAACTGTAGTACTCGTTCCAATGCATGATCAATTGATTGTCGAACAACTGATCGTCTCGCGACGGTTGCAGCGGTTGCGCAAAGTTCGAGTGAATCGTGATCAACCGGTGTAAAAAGTTCACGTGCAACGAGTAGATCTTCTCCCAATTGGGCGTGTTGATCGACACCAGATATCGTTCCAAATTCGACAGATTGATATCGCGCACTGCGGGTTCGCGCTCGAAGCACTCGAACAGCTCGAAGAACGGGAAACACACGGTCATGCGGTCGTCGACCGGTATAGGATCCACCACGTAGCAGTAACTCTTGAGCCAAACGACGGCTTGACCCTTCGCGTTCAACGTGTAAATCACGTCGTTCAGGAACGTCAGATTGAAGATGGCGCGCAGATGAAACGCGCAGAAACCGTTTATCACGGCCGTCGAGCCCTGACAGTACGACAGAGACGCGAACAAGCAACAGCCGCGTCCGGGTCTCGCCGCGTTCTTCTTGCACAGATCCACGTCCGACCAAACGAGCGGTAACTTGCGACTCAGCCACATCGGCGAACTCGTCGGCCGTCGCGAGTCCGTCCTGCAGCTTCGACGGTTGCGCGGAGGAGGAGCGAGACGCTTCGGCGTCGTTGTCCGCCGGTGACATGTCCATGTCGTCCATCGCTTCGAACGCCTCGTGCTCCGGCCGAGATTCGTCGAAGCGCACCTGGATGCGATCGCGCTCGCGTTCGCGTTCGGCCATCGTGTCCGCTCGAGGCGCGTATCTGTTCTCGATGTCCGATCGGTGTAGCGTCAGAGACGACTAGACTCCTTACTACTGTGTACCGACGCACTGGCGAGACGATTCGTCGCGTCGTTCGTTACGAACGGGACGGCATGTGTCTCTCGTCGAAACGATCGGGAGCGCCGCCGTTGTTACCATCACCACTGGATCCCGCGGTACCACCGGTCGTTCCTCGTCCCGATCGCAACTTGTTGGCTGAGAACGAGGGATGAAAAAAAAAACAACGTGATAGATGACACGCGGAACATCGAACGCGCCCGTGCGTGCGCATGTGTCGCGACTACGGTCGGTAGGAATACGGAGCAGTAGCGGCGGGGGCGGCGGCGGTACCGCCGCCACCGCTCGAACTGCCGAACACATTCCGTTTCGACCGCTGTTACCGCAGCCGCTGCTGTTACCGCTATTGCCGAAGCTGTTGCCGATGTTGTTGCTCATCCAGAAGGCTATCAGCACGATCAGCACCACTATTATCACGAAAATGATAGCCATGTTCTTCCATTCGTGAGACGGCATTTTTTCGCGTGGACTCGATCGTTTCGCGCGGTGACGCGAGAGAGAGAGAGAGATAACGTTATCGCGCGCGCTCTCCGAACCTCTTTTATAGAATCTCGCTCGAAACGAACGCGCGCGTGCGCACGATCGCGAAAGCTCTCGGTAACTATAAAACGAACTCGTTCGACGCGTACGATGCGCATCCAGTAGCGATCGTCGGTGACGCGAACGATCTCTGCTCGGGAGGAACGATACACGCCACGATGACCGAACGCTTTTTTTATATCACTCAGTCTCGCGAATCGAGAATCGCTCAGTGTGTTCGCCGTATTAACGACCGCATCGACGAGCGATACTTCTCCGCGACGATCGCTGATACCATGAGCAACGACGAGAATTGGACGAACGTGACAATGAGCGCGATTCGGAGGATCCGAGCGCTCGAAACCGCGCGAACGCGGCCGATCGCGCGGCCGTTGTCGCTACCTCGAAATCGCGCGCGGGTTCCGCGGTACGAGGATCGGTCGCGCGATCGAAGAAACGTCGTCCGCTGTTGAACTGACTTTCCGTCAGTTCGCGCGTTGTTCGCCGTCTATAACAAAATTAACGCTAGCACCGATTCCAACAGCTCTCGGTCTCGCGACACGAATCAGACGAGTGCGAGCGGTGCCGTTGCATCGACGAACACGAACACGTTCGGGACGACGCGGTGTCTGTTTCTTTTTTTGGGCGCTATTGCGAGCAGTGGGAAAAAACGCGAACTACTATTCTACTTTTCGTTTTCACGGATCGAGAGACGCGCGCAAGAAGCGCGATTGGTTGTCGCGGCCTCTGAGAGAAACCGATCAATAACATCGTCGAGACAGTAAACGCGAGCGTTCGATACGACACGCCGATTCTGCGCGAATCGAACACTGAAGAGAACCTTTTTTTCCAGTTATCTCGACCGAAGCTGAAAGGAAAACGCATTCGTGTCAGCGCGAGGACGTTCGATGCGTGTAACGTAAAGTTACACGCGGCGACGAAACCGACAGCCCTTCGGCGTCGGGCGAGTGTCGGTTGCGCACTGAGGAGCGCTGCTATGGACATTGGTACTTTTACACTTCCCCCCTTACTTTGTACCTGTAGCTAGGGAGGTGGCTGTCTAGTGTCGATTGGTGGAAGAGCGTGGCTCGTTCGCTGTTTCGCGTATCGCCGTTGTTCCGCGACTGGTTCACGATCAGAAACGTGAGAAACCATCCAGAAAACGAACGTTCGTAACCTAGTTTGCGTTTGTTCGATATCGCGTTTTTATTGCTCTCGGAGAAGCACGCTCCGTTCGTGGCGTCGAGTCATTTAGTTCGAACGGAGTTCGCGCGTTGCTGTCGAACGTTCGGCGATGGTTCGTGTTTTTTGCAACGATCATGTTGCCGGAGGTCGATGAAACGAGAGGGGCGATTACGCGACAGCGATTTCGCGTGAGAAAATGTCCGTACTGCGCGCGTTGCTACGTGCTCGATTTGCTTCGACGTACGGTGAGGAACTTCGTCAACGCGCGTTGTCATTTACGGTCTTTTCCGCGCGCAATGTCGTTGGCGAATCACGTTATGAACGCGATCGCGAACATCGCGACGAACGATGGCGAGGAATACTGCTGCGACGATCATAGCGATCAACGCTATCCCTGGTTGTCTCGCCAATTCATCCAGATAAGGACGAGTGTCAACAACAAGGACGATCTCGGTGACTACGCCGAGAACGAAGAGTCGTTATCATCGAGCGAGAGCGACGATGACGCTTTTGTTCGTGAGGAAGATCGCGTGACGTACGATCTGTCGAGATTGTTGTACTCCGTTTTCCACTATCAATCGTCCGATCGCGAAACGCGTATCGATTTCGACTGGATTACGATCGCTCCCGAAGTTTCGACTCGACACTGGCGCGATGTCGTGTATTGGTTATTGCGCATTTTACCGATTTTGTGCGACTACTGCGAGATCACTGTGATATCGCGGCGCGATATTCATCCGAGCGCGATTCGCTACAAAACTGCACGGGGTTGGATGCGACGCGACATGTGCGTGCGTTGCGCTCTGTCGCGCGTAACGAAACAAATTATTCCCGAATTGGTCGTTGCCGTTCGACGATGGCGTGTTCGGCGAAACGACTCGTCGGAGCGCATAGGCGCAACGAGTGCGTTGTTCGCACCTACGCCATTGATCGTCAAACGACGCATACTAGATGCCATACGCAGCGGTCGATGCGTAACTCGATGCGGCAGATATCCGTATCCTTGGTGGAACTTGGTTGTCGTTAAATTTGTACCTCAGTGCGCGCGACGAAAATCGCAGAATGGTGTCGCTTCTCGTACCTTCGTGGCCAGTGGCGGTTCCACGACCGAAGACGCACTAGCTATTCTGAGCGATGTGGCGGTCCAGCTGTCGCTACTATGCAAAGAAGGAGAAACGTGTACCGTGTTCGCACGAGTGGCTCCCGATCGATGGGAGAACATGGCGTACTGGTTGTCTCATCTGTTGCCTCTGTTGTCCGAGAATTTCACTATTTGTTCGCCGCGATCGCGAGATCGACTCGTTTCATCGAAATCGCGTCTCGATCGAACATCGAGACTCTCTCTCGAGAGCGATAGCGACGTCGTCGGTCGCCGAGATCGGAACGCGTTCCCTCGATCGTTATTTTCGCGAAATTGAAACGCATGTTCTTCGATCGTTATCTCCTCAGCGAGAGAGAGAGAGAGAGAGAGAGAGAGAGAGCTGAATGTTTCGATCGAAAAAACCTGCGAGTATCGCAAACGAGGACGTATTAGAGTTTGGAATATTTCGCGATAACGACGACTAAGGCGCGACTACCGGTGAAATGTCGACAATTGGAACGATGAGACTCATCGCGAGGTTGTCGATCGCTATGTTGGCTACTATGACGAAGAGAACGATGGCGCGAACGTTGCGACTGATACGTAATCTGTTGACGACCACGGTGATCAACAGACGCGAGCAGGAAATGCGCCGAGAGCGAATTCACGATGCGTTATCGCTCCGTAACGTTCCTTCGCCTATATATATAACGAACGCGAATGACTTTCCGATCGTTAGTTCGATCGAAAAAAAAGAGAGAAATGTCATCCGCTGCGAATCGAGGCGATGACGAACGAACGGAACAATCGTCGATCGTCGCGACAATTCGCGAATATCGTCGGATTCGATTGGAAAGAGAACGACAATGTCCGTATTGCGCGCATCGAGACATCATGGACGAGATGTTCGCGGAGGCGATACGGTACATCGATTACGCTTCGCGCGAGGAACGACGAACCATCGATTGGACCACACCGCGATCGCGTATGCTGCAGGATCCTCTTCATATGGAGGAAAGGATATCACGTTTGCTGACGGAAACTAGTGCTTATTGCGATCGAAAGGAAGCCGAGTCTCGTTACCCTTGGTCGTTGTATCAATCGATCAATCTGGAAACAAATGTCGTGCACAACGATGACGATGAAAGCACGAACGAGAAAGGAACAGGGCCGATCGCCTCGCTCGAAGGTTACGAATTGACCAGTGAGCTATTGAACACATTGCGCGGTATATTTGTGCATCTAGAGCGTCGATTGAGGCGAGGTACGCCGAAGTCACGGTCCGAGTATCGAGTCGTCACTGGAAGAGCATTGCGTACTGGCTCTTGCGCATTCTGCCGAAAATGTGCGATTCGTTCACATTGACGGTGTGTCCGGACGCGGTGTTTCGTCGTTGCGTCGACTCATCTTGGACCTCGTGGTTGCACGGTGTGTTCGATTACACCGCAAGAACTCGACCTTGCGAGCACGGATGTTGGAAGTGTACGATAACGCGCGTCGTTCACCGGACCATTCCCGAGCTGACAACGGCGGTTAGACGCTGGCGAGGTCAACGATACCTGGCGCGATCAGTCGTCGGTACGACACACTCATCGCGATCGTCCACTCCAGCGCACGTGAAGCGAGCGATACTGGACGAACTGCTGTCGTGCGACGCGTCGGAAATCAGAGGCGAGCATCACGTTCATTTGAAAACGTGTCATTCGCGATTCCGTTTTCGCGCGATAGATATAATAGTCGCGCTCTCATCGAGGAACGACACGACGAAGCGGAGGACGCGACCGTTCGCGTCCGAGGACGGTTCGACGACCGAAATCGTACTGACCGTGTTGACCGAGGTGACGCAAAGATTGCGCGACGCTGAATTCGATACGCCTGTGATCGTATAGGCGTCCGAGCAATGCGAGAACGTGTTGTACTGGTTGACTCACATGCTTCCGTTGTTCTGTTGGCGCATTTCATTATGTGTAAAGGTCCTTTGACGCAGCGCACGCGATCGATCGATTCCTTGGCTCTGTAATACGAGATAATAAACATTGCGTCGTAAAAATACGATGAGCGTTCGAGTTTCTCTCCCTTCCATCCGTCGATTCGTGGTTTCACGATATTATCGTTCGCTCGATATCGCATTAGTGGATCCGCGAGGATAGGAGCAATGGCGCGTTCGCAACGCGCGTTGCGATTCGAAGTGTTCGAAGGGTGTCGTGACAATTGTTCGGTGCGATACATATCGTGGAAGTAGACGTCGAACGGAGCGGCGAAATGACGCGAACCCATGATCAGAGGCGATATAAAACGCTGATGCTCCGTCACGAACGACGACAACATCAAGCCTTTTTTTTCACCAGACTTTCGACTCGAGCGTCCCACGTTCCGTTCGCTGCGAATTTCGTATCGTCGATCGATGTCGAGTGCGAACGGCGCAACTTGAGTGAGGTCGTTGTGGAGTCGGTCCAGCGACTTCGATAAGGAAGAACGGTGCCCGTATTGCAGACTTCAACGCGTCGTGCGAGTACTGATCCGCTATGCGGATCGACTCTCGAAGACACTTAGCGATTCCGACGAGGAACCGTCGCTGCCGCAGAAACCGAGCGACCGTCACGATCGGCATCGACTCGTATTGCACGGACGATCATGCTCGCTCGCGGTATCCTTGGAAACATCGTCAATCGATTCGAGTGCGTCTGGCCCGTGGCATGGTGCGCGATCTCGATGACGGATCGCAAATCGATGCGCGCGATTCGGCGTACGCGCTACTCTTCGCACTGTGCGATATATTCAAGAATCAGTGTTGGTGGCCAGTGAATCGTTACTTTCGTTCGAAACGTGTTTTTTCGAGACCGAGCTCGAGCTGTCGATCGCGCACTGGCGAATCGTGTACTGGTTGTCGCGCATCATGCCTGTGTTTTGCGACTTCTTCGTCATCGACGTGACGTCGCGTCCCGCGGTCGGTAATTTTTAACGTGTCGGTACCTCGATTGAGCGTTTCGCGACAACACGTCGCGTACGAACGTTACGTCGATTACGCGTACGACAGCTTTTTTTGTTCGTATCATTGGTACACAAATGTGGGGGTGGGTTGCGATAATTGTCGAACGATCGTATCAATTTATTTGTTCAACGATCTTGCGATCGTGGTGCTAACTGGCATTGGTATCGAGATACATTTTTTTCGTCGTACAGCGTTTCGTTCGAGGAAAACCTGAATTGGATATAATTTTCCGATCAGTTTGCGCGATCGCGAGCTGGCGATACAAACTTGCACGTACAATCGATACATTTTCCGTAAATCAGGGGCCAAAGGTCTTCGAATAGTTCGTTGTAGCGCGAATATACCGATTCCGCTGTTTCAGCGCTCGCGCAGAATGGCAATTGTACGAATGCGCGATACGGACAATGTTCGGCATGTCGTTCGTTCAGTTTGGATCTCGATACTGCGTAATTCAACAACGCGGTGAAGAGACACGCGTGACAGCGCACGAGTACGATCTCCTCCGTTTCGAGTTGATATTCCGGCGTCATCGTCTTCGCGTTATTCAGTGACACGTCGACATCCCCGAAGAGTCAACCGGCGTTAATGTTTCGTTATCGCGCGATGCGGCGCGAGCGAACAGAGTTGATTCATTCTCCGCCTCGGTGCGTCGCAAACTGATCGCTTCGGGTGCCAGCGCGCGATACGAGAAAAAAACGATCGCACTCGACGGTCTGAGTCTTCGAGAAACGAACGAACGACGTCATTCGCCGTATTTGCGATCTGAGCGAGCGTACTTTTGAAGTCGTGAGAATGAACGATGATCGGGCGTCGTGCGACGTCGCGTTGTCGTCGTCAATTTCGCTACCCGCTTCGAAGGACTCGCGTCCTTGCTACTGCGACATCGAATTGTCCAGTTTGAATCGTCTGAACAATGTAGTGGCCACTTTGGTGCAACAGATGCGCGAGGAGGCGCAATGCACCGACGCGGTATTGCGCGTTACCGTATCGTCCAAGTTCTCGGTAGAGCCGTCATTGGTGATCATATCGCACGCGCGAATTCGACGACGGAGCGCTCATCGCGGGCGTTCAGCGAGGAGTCGACACGCACGCGGGACGAAATTGCTAGATCGTTCGTTCGTAGCGACCGTGACGAACAGAGCGCATCGGCGAAATCATCGGCTCTACCTGCGGCGAACGATTCGAAATGGTTGGTCGATCGATCGTCGCGATACGCAGCCGTAGCGCGAGATCACGCGTCGCTCAACGCGACATCGAGCTACGTGACGAACGATCGATTGATCATAGAACCGTGTTTCACCGAGGACGGATCGTTGTCATCGAACGTGAGATCCGCGGTGCTGTTGTTCTTTCGCTGGTTCGGTCTGTTGGCGACGACGCATCGGGAATGTCCAAACGATGCCGTCAACTTCGAGTGGTTACCGGGGTCGAGCGTGGTGCGCGTGTACGCGGACGAACTTTCGTCGGCGAGGGTTCGTCAATCGCTCAAAAGGTCTCTCGAGTACGCTGGCGTCGATGCGACGATGCGGCCTTCGAAGAGTCCTCGACGCGAAAGCGGTTGCGCGAACGACGGAGGTCTCGGGAGCGAGCTTCAGCGAACGACGACGGATACCTCGTCGATCGCGAGCTCGGAAACGTGGACTTGGGCGGATTTCGCAGCGGCCGATCGAGCCGTTGACAACTTTGAGTTCATCGATGGCCATAGAATCGTCGACGATGCGTATCGAGCGCCCTCGAGGACGATCGACGTGGTTGTCGCGTCCGACGCGTCGAATCGCGACACCGCGACGCGGCCGATGCGTCGTCGTGTGTGACCGTATTGAAGAGCGCCAGTGTCTCGACGTCGCGACGTCGCGAAAGTGTCGTCGGTATGACCGAGGAGCAGAGACGAATCGTCGACACGATCGAGCGCGTATGGACGACTGCGGCGCGCGACGGCGATCGTCGCGTGGTGATAGACGGTGTGGCCGGTTCGGGGAAAACGTTCCTGCTCGGACTAATGCTCGATCGTTTCGCGAGCGTGTTGTACCTGGTGAAGAAACGCAATTTCATCGATTCCACGACCAAACGATTCGCATCGTACGATAATTTGCTCGCAAAAACAATCGATTCGTATCTGATGAATCTGTTAAACATACACAGTTTGTACGTTTGGTTGAATCTGCGACGCAGTGTCGCGGGTCGCTGCGAACTGCTCGAACGCATTCGTCGACTGAACACGTCCGCGAGTCCCAATTTCGACCAATTGATATTCGTAGACGAGTACTCTTTGATCGAGGGCTCGTTAGCCGAGCTGTTGAACGCGGCGCTCCGCGGACGAACCGTTCTGATAGCGGGCGATTGCAATCAACAGCCACCCATCGGCGAGGTGGAGGATCAAGCGATTCGCACGATGCTCGATTACGACGATATCTGCTTCATGTACGAAAACGTGAGAGCCACCGATCCGCGTCTGCTGCGCCGTTTGGCGTGTTTCACCGCGCGATCCGGCGGTCACGAGTGCGCCGCGTTGTCCGCTCTGCACGGTTTGCCGCGAACGCGCACCGTCGACATGAGTCCGTTCGTTCGATCTATGCGCGCGATCGCTCGAGACGCGATAGACGCGGACTTCGGTCAATTGCCGCGACTGATCGTCGCGTCCAACGAACGCGTGAACTACGCGAATTGGGCCATCGGCTATCTGACGTGGCGAAACTGCCGATCTGTCACGGAGCCGACAACGGCGAGACGCGAAGCGGTCGGTGCTGTCTGCGCTACAGACGCAGCGTCGTCGCGACCGAACGTCGCGACGTTGCTAGAAGCGATAAGAACAACAACAACAACAACACCAGCAGCAGCAGCAACGCTACCTCGAGCTGCCGAACCGGCGCGCTTCGACGATCGTCGCGACGATCCTTACGCGGATGAACATTTCGTGCTGCGCGGTATGCGCTATCGCGTGATTCACGCTCGCGCGAATTGGCCCATGCAGGTGGGATCACGCGTGATCGTGCGCGAGATCGAATCCGACGATTCCGTCGTGGTCGAGACGGAGGACGGTGCATTGTGTCGCGTGCGTCGCACGCTCGTGAAACCCTACGAGTACAGCAGCAAATGGGCGCGTCGAGACGGCGATCGTTTCGACAACGCCTTTCGTATGTTCCCCTTCGTGATGGACGCGGCCACGACGGTTTATCAGGTCCAAGGTTTAACTCTGAACGAACTGACCTTTCCGAGATGCTACATCGACGCGCACGGCATGAACGACAAGGCGCTGTACGTGACACTGTCGAGATTCAGACACGAGTGACAATTGTCGAGTGTGATCAATTGCCACTCGTTGGTCATCGGTAACAGTGGATAACGTTCGTGCGCTGTCTCTGTACCGCGAGCGTCGACATCGCGCGAGGAAAACATGCACCCGTTGCCGCAACCGCGACGACGAAGATCGCTGCGACGACGAGGACGAGTAGAGAGCCGCGTTGAACGCGGTCATTGCGACGCAACGACGAGCTCGATGTCGATATTGTTGCCTCGAGCGCGTAGGTCGGAAACTAGTGTACATGTTGTCTCACTCCGTTCAGCTTTGCTCCCTGTGGAAGACTCTGGAGTTCGGTTCACCCCCGCCCACTCCGTACCAAGTAAAATTGAAAATACTGAATTCGTTGCCCGCCGTCGAGGAATACTACAACGAGGATCACGAGCTTCGACGCACGCCCTGGCCTAGTTTGGACGTTAAGTTGCAAAAATCGTCGATTTCAATGACCGGCCAAACACGACGCGGCGTTGCAGCGACCGACGTCAAAGCGAGGTCACAAGAGAACTGTTGTTCGTGTTGACCAACGTGTTCACGGTCGACGCTCGACGTCGACATCGTCGAGTCCGATCCGACGTCAACGGTACCGAGGACGACTACGTCACGGTGAAGGCGCATCTGGAAGACGTCGTGTTCTGGTTAGCCGCCATAATACCGATATTTTGCGAAAGATACTCCGTGACGGTGATCGATCCGGCCGAGGGCCGTGACGAACATCGCGCGATCAACGCGTCGTTCGACGGTGCAGCGGTTAATGCCGCACCGTCGGACGACGAGGAGTTCGCCGTTCACGAAGCAGCCGCCGCGCTGTTCGAGGACGACGACGACTCGGGTTGCGACGCCTCGTCCCTGTGATTCTTCCGGCGGCATCGAGCGACGCTCCTCGAAATATCCCGCGCTGTGTTTGTCATCGAGTGATAACCGACGAACACATATAGATAGCAAAGGGTACAAGAGCGCTGAGCGACGTCGCGAGTGCGCAGTCTAGTTCCGAAACTTGCGGCGGTGACGAGTTCTCTCTCTCTCGAGTCATCGCGCGATCCGTTGTCCGTATCGAGCGTGCCGTATCCTCGATGGATGCTGCCGGCCGAGGTTGTTCATCCGAACGAAGAAGTGGGTGTGGAGGAGGGAAGATTGGAACTGGTACGACGCGTATTGCTTCCACAGCGTCCGCACATGGCCGAGGCGTATATGACGTATCCTGTACCGCATTGGGCCAACAATTGTCGCGGGGCCGTTGTCGAACAGGAATTCGAGCGTTTTCGACGCACCGTGGGAATGAGCGATTCGGACGACGACGACGATGCTCGAAGATTCGTCGACCTTATTCGCAAGGCGCGGGACCACGCTCGCGAAATCGATCGGCGCCTCCTCGCGCCTCCTCGCTTGCACGGCGTATCATTACGACGTGATGTGGTCTACCTTCGGCGAGGGTGCTTTCCCGTACCGCGATCCCGAGCAACGGACTGGCAGCTTCATCGACCCAGACAACGGTCATTGGTTGGCGTCGCGCAGCACGGTCGAATCGTTGGTCGACGACGGTTTCGCCATGGTCGCTACACCGTCGTGCCTATCGACGTTTCGCGTATCGTCCGACGAGGCTATGTCCGAAGCCGAAACCGTGGCACTCGAGGACGAGCAGCGGAGCGACGACGAGGACGAGCAGCGGAGCGACGATGAGGACGGGCAGCGGAGCGACGACGAGGACGGGCAGCGGAGCGACGACGAGGACGGGCAGCGGAGCGACGACGAGGACGCGATCGTGCGACGACTCGACGAAGCTGGGGCCGACGAGGATCGACATCGACCGGACCACCGAGACGGTTCCGAAAAATTGACGGTGTGCTGTCACGCGTATCTGTTCACGGTGTTGATGAATCGCGTGGCGTCGAGGTCCGAACTGAACGCGTTGCACGCGGAGCACTGTCCGTACTGCGCGTTCGTGCGATTACCGTTCAGCCTCGATGTAAGGACGATCGAGAGAGTGCGATCTCGTTACGACGATCAGTTTCGAGATATTTGGCTCCTGACGTACGCACCATGCCGCGATTGTCAATGCAATTTCGTGCCGTCGTGGTCCGATCTTTTCTTCGCGACTCGTCGAAGCGACGAGAACGTTCACGCGCGCATCGACACGCCCACCGATAAGAGAGAATTCGTTTTTTCATATTTCGTGTATTTCTTATTCGCCCCTTCCCCCCCTTCCGCAACATTCCAACCGCTTTCCTTCTCGCTCGTCGTTCGCTCTATTCGTACACCGCGTTCTTGTCGTAGTCGCAATCGTTTTCGCCGCAGTTGCCTCGCTCGACGCAGAATCGCAACATTCGCATGTCCGACGGGTACCACAGAAGACGCGCGTAAATCGTCAGATGATCGCTGCGCACCATGACGCAAGCGGTGTCGTTCGGATGCGCGCAATTGATCGTCGGTCGCATGTACTCGGAACCGTCGACGCTGTCCGTGTGTCGCACGAGACACACGGGCAACATTGCTCGCGCCATATTGTGCGCCGTTTCATGATCGGTGTACACGTATTTTCCGTAAAAGTAATCGAAATTGTCGAGTCCGCGCCGATCCGGACACTCGTAAGCCTCTTGTCTGAGATGTCCACGAATCACGCGTTCGGCGTCGTTCAACAACATGCCTCGGGGATAATAGAGATAATAATTAACGACCAGTCTGTCGCTGTAAAAGGGCAACGGAAAGTTCAAACGATCCGAAGCGAACGCCAGGTCGGTGTGGGCGCTGCCCCAGAAGAGTCGAAGCGACTCGCAGACTCGTTGTCGATGATTCGAGATCGACGGATGGTCGAACGTCCACACCGTGCCGCAGTCTTTCAACGCGTCGCCCTCCGGCGCGCGCAGCGATCGCGCGAATCTCCGATAATTCGGAGACGCGTCGAAATCGTCGTCCGGTCCGCCGAACCATCGTCGAACGCTGGATTCGTTCACCAGAACATCTATCTCCATGGCGATTTTCTTCGCACTCGCGTCGTCTCGCGTCATGAACTGCAGCAGGAATCGATCGGGCACCAGGCCCTCGGACGCCGTGATCTTGAGACACGCGTTGGGAAATCTACCGCCGTTTCCGCGCAGATAATCGCGATCGCGACGAATCCCGATGTTCGCTATCGCGATGAACGGATCGGCGTTGTTGCGCTTTCGAATCGTGAAGTCGTCGCCGCAAAAGTACGCCTCGCCATCGTCCGTAGCCACGATGGGGCACGGAGTGCACGGATTGATCAACTTCACCCGGGTGTCCTCGCCGTCGACTCGTTCGCGCGCGATGATCGCGCGAAAGTTCTCGTCGATGAATTCGGACGAGAGATCCAGCATCGCGTCGCTGTCGATATCCTGGCCGGGCAGCATGCTCGGCCACTCGCCGATCGTCGCCTCGCGACAGAACGGACCGACCACGTCGTTGTACTCGGAGATCCAACCGTCGTCGCATTCGCATCGGCCGTTCACGAACGGATCGATCGCGGACGAACGAGACGCCGCGTCCAAACGTCCGCGACCGTTGCACCCGACGTCGCGCGAGCACGAGGACATCGGTCCGGTCGCGTTCGCCATGAGATGCGGATACTTGCATCGACACGCGAAATTGAACGAACTGTCCGCGGCGTCTCGCGTCGCTCGCTTTCGCAGAGGATCCAGTCGGCGTTGTACTCGCTGCACTCGCGTCGCGTGCGAGCCGCGTCGCTGCGGCGTCTCTGGGGCGCGGTCAGATCGCGCAGTCGCTCGGCCAGCGCCTCGCTGACGCAGTAACCCTTGTCCGACGACGAGTTGGCTCGGAGAGTAAAGTCCGCGCCGCCGAGATCGCGACGATCGCCGTTGCCGTCGTACGCGTCGTCGTACGCGTGCACGGTGACCGGTTCGCTGACGTGCGCGCACACGCGCAGAGACGCTCGCCGAGATTCGACGCATTCGAAGCACGCGGCGTAACCGTCGGCCACGAGGCACTCGCGCGCGCGTCCGAGATCATCGCACTCGCGCGTGTCCTCGGACCATTCGGGCACGACGACATCCGAGCGATCGAACGGCGCCAGACGATCGTCTCCGAAAGCGTCGTCGCGGTCGCAGCGTCGTTCGCGATCGGACGATCGCGTCGATGGTCGACGCGATTCATCGTCGCTGCCGGTGCCAACGGTCGCGAGTATCGCTCGCGCAAGCGCGAAGAACGCGACCGCGCAAACCGCGAGCAGCAGCAACGCCGTCGGGATCAGCAGCGATGATGAATTGTTGCGTCGCGAGAGGAACGGATGATGATGGTGAGGAAACGACTCGCTCGCGTCTTTTCTCATAGCGCGCCGTACAGCACCCCTCTTTATTGCCACAGATCTTACATCGTCGAGATCGGTCGCGCGGTGTTCGCGTCGACGACGACAGTGTCGCGACGGGCCGCGATCGAGGCGCACATGCGATCGATCGCGGCGGAATCTATCACGCGAAACGACTTGTGAAACGCCATGCCGACGTGATCGCATATCACGAACTCTCGCACGTAGTACAATATCTTGCTGAAGAATTGAGCGAGTATTCGATTGCGCAGTTGGCACGGTTTGTCGCGTTCGCGCGCGCGATCACCTCGATGATACGCCGCTTTTATCACCGACACCGAGGCGACGACGTCGTCCCCGCCGTCGAATCGTTCGATCTCGCGCGCGATCGTTCCGCGAGACGTCGCGGTTCGATCGCGATCGCGCGAGCAATCGTCCGACGAGGCACCGTCGTCCTCGTCGCCGTAACCGCTCGTTTCTCGCGCGCGTTCGGTCCGTCGATCCTTCCGGAACACGGACGGAACGAGCCGTCGTCGCGTCAACGCGGAATCGAGTAGTTCGTCGCGGTAGCGACGATCGTCCTCCTCCTCCTTCTCCTCGTTCTCGTCGCGATCGTCCGAGTCGTGATACGAGTCGGCGATCTGCGCGCGAAATCGTCGCTCCTCGGCGACCGCGATGGCCGAGTTCATGGTGTTCGCCCGTCGCAACCAGCACAGCGACAATATCACGACTCCGTGAAGTTCGGCCAGGTGTCGGGCGTTCGACAAGTAGTCTCGGATGGTCGAGTGGCCGTGATACGTGATCAGCACGATTCGACAGGGTGCCTCGGTCAGCGACTCGTACTCGGTGTTGAGGGCGGTCAGTTGTTCCGCCGATCCGCCGTAGGCATACACGATATCGCGGCGATTCGCCTCGTAGGTGTCACGGATCTCGCGCCAAACAGCTGCGACGCTCTTCGCGGACGACGCGATCGTCGAGGGGGTCTCGTCATCCATCGTCGAGTCCATCTCGTTCTCGTCCTCGTCGTCCTCGCTCGCGATGCGCATTCTCTTCCGCTCTCCACGCAGCAGCCAGCAATCCATCTCGGTGCACCGTCGCGCGAGCGAAACGCGGCTCGACCACGGCCCAACGACCGTAAGCGTTCAACAGCTTGACGCGAACGATATCCGCGGCGAACCGCAGGGACGATTTATTCGCACCGTCTCCTCCATCGCTCTTGTCGAGCGGAGCTTCGTCGGTCATCGAGGGGAGCGTCAGAGTGGTGAGGAATCGTTTCCGCGCGTCCGCATCGTGACGCGATAGCCCGGGCAGTCGACGAACGAGGCTCGGTCGTTGCCGCGCGTCGATCACCGCGGACGATCTCTCGTGCAGCGCGACGCGTCTGATCAATTGCGCCGTCGCCTCGCGCGACATGGAAATACGCGACCGTGACGGCGCGCGCGGGACCGGCGCGCGAGCGCACCACGGGTCCACTCGCAGATTCAACGGATACGGCAATGAACCGCGTCGCGTCGAAGTGCCGATCGTCGTCGCGCCGCTACCGTCTCCACTCTCCGCGACGACGCGACTCTTGAGCAAGGCGTATACGTCCGAAAGCATGCGCATGACGTCCTCGGCAGCGTCACCCGCCGTCGCGTCGACGTTAACGATCGTCGCCAGTTCCGTCGCGTAATCGTGCACGAAATCACCGATCTCCAACAGACACAACGAGCGCAACAGATCGCGTTCGCGCGCGGAAAACTTGGGCGCGTCCAGCGCCACGGAGGCGATCAATCGGCCAAGCGTCAACACTCGCGACGACGACGAAAATACCGGATCGAGCGCGCGTTCTCTCAGAAACGATCGAACCTTCTCGTAGTTCGCGCCGGCCGCGAGTTCGATCGAACTCTGCTCGCGCGCGACCGCGAACGCCTCCGACACGAAGCTATCGTCGCCGCGCAGCGTCGTCGCGCCGCTTCGATCGAGACGATCGCTCAGATATCGCGCGCCGCTCGTTATCGCGTTCGAATCCGCGCGTCTGTCCGATACAGCGGCGTGCTCCGAACGCTCGGACCGATGCCGTCGCGACGACGAAGCAGTCGAGTCGCCGGTCTCCTCCTCCTCGTCATTGTCGTCGCGACGACGAAGCGGTCTCGTGCCCACGGGGGCTTTCCTCGGTTCGACGTCGCTCATTTTCGTCCGGAGGTGCCGTGGTTCGTGACGTTATCGAAGCGAAACAGCACGAGTAGTGACTGGTCAACAGCATCTCGTACACGGCGTCCAAATCCTCGTCGGACAGACCTCGAACTCGGTCGATCAGATCGCTGGCGAAAAAACAAGTGACCGCGTTGTGACTCTCGTCGCGCGCCGTACGCCTCGTTCGCGCGCGTCTCGCTGCGTCGCGACGAAGCGGCGAGCGTCGTCGCTTAGTATCGCGACGAACGGACGGCGATCGCGCGAGCGACGACGAATTCAACATGTCCAGCAGGTCGTCGTAATGGGCGCGACTTCGATACATCGCGTACTCGTCGGAATCGTCACTCGACGTCTCGCCGATCGCGATTGTTCGCGCGAACATCATCGATAACGTCACCACGCGCGTCGAAGATGGTTCCACAGTCGCGTCAGATTCGCCGCGAAATCCCGTTGCTTCGACGACTCCCGAGCTCGAACTCGCGCCAACGAATTCGTCAATTCGGCACCGCTGTCGGAGTAACGCGCGGACGCGACCAACGGCGCGGACGTCCACACCGTTGTCTCGTCGAACACTAGTCGACCGATCGCGGCGCTGTAACGCGCGGCACCGTTGTCGCGACTCGGTTCGCTCTGCCAGAGAGAGACGCGAAGAGGCACTCGCTCTCCGTATCGCGCGACCGCTGTTGCTTCGTCGACAAGAGCGCACGCTTGCGCATACAACACCAGATGCGTGAGTCGAGTCATCGCGTAGACGAGCATCGTCGTGATCGCGACTACAGCGAGACACAGCATCGACAGCGTCATCACCACCGATGACGTCGACATCGCAGTCGCGAGAACGGGGCCTCGTCGCTAGACACCGTGTCGCATTATCGAGTCGATGTGTCGATGAAGATCGCTCGGTCGCAGTCGCAGAAACATTTCGCTCGACACGAAGGGCTTGTCGAAAGTCGCGTTTATGCGCAATCGCGGANTTACCGCTATTGCCGAAAGCTGTTGCCGATGTTATTGCTCATCCAGAAGGCTATCAGCACGATCAGCACCACCACTATCAACGAAAATGATAGCCATGTTCTTCCATTCTGAGACGGCATTTTTCGCGTGGACTCGATCGTTTTCGCGCGGTGACGCGAGAGAGAGATAACGTTATCGCGTGCGCTCTCTGACCTCTCTTATAGAATCTCGCTCGAAATGAACGTGCGCGTGCGCGCGATCGCGAAAAGCTCTCAGTAACTATAAAATGAACTCGTTCGACGCGTACGATGCGCATCCAGTCGCGATCGTCGGTGACGCGAGCGATCTCTGCTCGGGAACGATACACGCCACGACGACCGAACGCTTTTTATCACTCAGCCTCGCGAATCGAGAATCGGCTCAGTGTGTTCGCCGCATTAACGACCGCGTCGACGAGCGATACTTCTCCGCGACGATCGCCGATACCATGAACAATGACGAGAATTGGACGAACGTGACAATTCGGATAACCGACGCGGAGGATTCAAGAGTTCGAAACCGCGCGAACGCGGCCGATCGCGCGGGGGTTCCGCGGTACGAGAATCGGTAGCGCGATCGAAGAAACGTCGTCCATGAGACGACGAGAATGACGACGAGTGCGAGGACGAAAGTCGCGGCGACGATAAAAAACCCCAGAACCTCGAAAGCGAGACGAGTTCGTCACGGTGCGACGTCGGTGACATCGTTCCTCGACGACGAGGCGTCGGAGCGCGAGGAAGATACTCGCGCTTCGTCGGAAGAGAGCGCGATACTCGCGCTCGTGATGACAACAGTAGCTGCGACAACGGCGAAGAAGTCAGCAGCGTTGACGACCCTCGCGACCACGTCGCAGCGTCGAGCCGACGAACGGACGATCGTTCGAAGAGAATCGACGTTGCTACCGGGACCAAGGTCGAGGAGAACGACGTGATCGACAATATGGACGATTTATGGAACAAAGTGGCCGATATCGCGCCGAACGACAGCGACGTCGTCGTGTTGAACGATATGTATCTGAAAGGCAAACGAACGCACTCTTTCGAGATAGACGAAAAACGTTCGGTGTACGCTCTGCTGTCTCGACTGGACGACAAGTGCGCCGAACAATTCGGCGCGACAAACTCTGCCAACGGAGATGCGGTGCGACGAGCGCTCGACGACGCGCTGTGGTATTTGTGGCGTCTGGGACGAATCGCCCGAAGGACAGCGTTCGATTTCAACATCTCGAATCAGGCGCTCGACGATCTGACCGATAGGTTCGCCGCCCGAGTCGGCCTCATCATCGGACGACGACGCCTACGAGAGATCGCTCCGATTGACCGAGGACGACACGTACTGCGAGAACGTCGATGACACGAATCGTCGCGTCGCTTCGCTGATCGGCGATTTGGATCACGCGCTGCAGGGATTTCTCATTCGGTCGGGTCGATCGATCGGATGCAAATTCAGCGTCGATCTGAACAGGGAACAGTTCGCGGCGTTGAACTTTGCGCGAGATCAGTTGAGATACAACGAGTACGCGATGACGCGCACGAGGTACGTTCGGTTCGGCGGCGATAAGGTGTACGTCAACGGCTTCTACCTGATATCGTTGGCGCAGTGCAACCATCGAAATCTCAGGTATCCTGCGTACGAGGATCGCTTCGGCCATTTGACGGAGATCGTGCGAAAGTACGTGCGAGAGAAGATATTTCACGAGCGACCGTTGCCCGCGCAGGTGCATATTTACGTCAATCTGTCCAGTCTGCAATCGTGCTCCGATTTCAATGTGCTGAGACCTTTGTCGAGCGCCGCGCTGGAGTCGATGCGTTGCGAGGACAGTGTCGTCGCGAAGCGATAGGCAGTATGGGAGGAGGAGGGGCGTCGAAGAAGACCACTGGCGGCAGCAGCGGTAAGGGAACCGCCGATCCCGGAGGTGTGCTCGGACTCGTGCAGATAACCAATATAAAGTACGACGCGCAAAAATCTTACATCGTGGCGCGCGGTTACATAGTGGCTACTTATTCGTCCGATTGCGACGCTTGACGCGCGAGGCGAATGGACTGGGAAGCGTTAACAATAAAAAACGATAATTTGGTTCATCGTCTGAATTTTTCATTTGTCCCACTTCTACACATTTTTCTACCTCATCCTCCCTTCTCTCTCTCTCTCTCTCTCTCTCTCTCTCTCTCTCTCTCCCTCTCTCTCTCTCTCACGCAAACAAACACGCGGTTCTTCCGTGCAGCGCGCATCGATTCATCGACGACGCACGATCTTAGCGCACTCGTTACAGATGACGAAACGCGTCGCCGATTCGTCGTTGGCGTGCAGTTGTCTCGTCTCGGTGCGAAAAGAGCACGCCGCGTGTCGACAACCGATCTCGCGAATAAAATTCAGGAAATGTTCGTAATCGTCGAATAATGTGCGCAGCGCCGATTGCTTCGCGCTTTCCGCGATCGTGTCGTCGGTCTCGTCGCATGCCGGAAGCACCGACGAGGTCAACAGGCGAGCCAATCCGAGCGAGTACAGCACGTGATTCTCGATGTCCATGAATCTAGCCAACGCGTCATTTCCGTCCGAGTCGTTGGATGCTCACGCTTCTCGTCGTCTCGCGGTCGTCGGTCTCGCGTCGTCGACTGTCGTCGCTGGTTTCGCTCGTTGTGCGCCATTCGTTGTCGGAGCGAATCGCGTCGATCGTTTTCTCACCACACGGCACAACAAATCGGCACGGTCATCGACGGATCGACGTCGTGCCACAATCGGCGAAGCAGCGCGCAGCCGTGATGTTCCCTCAGCGAGTCCAGAGCCAGCGCGGTCGACTCGCCATTCTCACCGGTGACGGGGATCGTTGGCGCCAGCGACGTCGTTAAAACGCGATGGCGGTCGTTGAGGTCGTGCGTTTCACTGATCGTTCGCGCGACGGCTCGCATCACCGGTAGACATACGGCCAGACGAAACGACAGCGCGTGATCGCCGCGACGCAACAAAGAGGTCGCCGCGAAGTCGCGATAGTCCAGACACAGATTAGCCAGAGTCCACTTGGACACTCCGGCGGCGGCGATCGCACTCGAAACACCGTACAGCGAGTTCTCGTGCACGATGTTGTGACAGCGCAACAGTACGATATCGATGGGCAGCTTGCGCAACACGATCGCCGGTAGCGCGCTGATGTGACGAAAGAACTCGTCCCCGCGATTCCTTCGCCAGTGCGCGGAACACTCGGTGCACCATATGTAGAAAGATAAATTTTCGAGCAACGCGATCGCACGATTGATGTAGCAATTTCGCCGTTGTACAGTGAGCACCGTCAGAATGTGCAGCACGATCCAGAGAATCTGAGATGTGCCGTTCTGCCAGACTCCGCGCACGGGCAGGATTATCCAACGCACCGATTCGTCGTCGCCGCTGTCGACGCGTTCTCGTCGTCGGTTCCACGCGGACGTTATCTCACTTAACGACTCATATCTGTACACGATGGACGCGTACGCCGCATGCGCCTCGAGGTACGAGAAGCTGCGATCATGTCGCGTCGAAGTCTCGTCGTTGTTCGCTACTACGGTGCGCGACATAATGTCCCGAGCTCACGTCGCGAATTCGCGATACGTCGCGTCATCAACGATGACGCTCGTGTCCGCGCGCGCCAACTCGTCCAACGGTGTCGTATCGACGCGTCGGAGACTCGTCGAGCATCGCACGTTCGCCGGAACGCGCATTCCCGTGTCGAGCGCGCGCTCGTTCACGGTCGTCAGCACGGAGCGAATCTCCAGTATATCGCGACGAAGGGAAGCGGCCGACGCGATCGGGTCGGCGACCGTCGCATCTTCATAGTCGTTGCGCTCGGTTGCCGTCGCGAGCAGCGAACGGTGACACCGCACCAACGGAACGAACGTCGCGTCGAATCTGTCGATGTACGCGTCGTTCGCTCGCGCAAAATCCGCCGCGTCGAACGAACGCCGACGCTGCAGGTCCTACACGTTCAGCGTATCGGTGGCGTTCATGTTATCGTCCAACAGATCGAACAGTTCGCGAGCCGCTTAAAACTCGGCCGCACGCTCGTTTCGCTCGACGTTTCGCCGGAATACATCGTACGTTCGCATGAAGCTCAAGGAGAACGACATGGAGTGTACCGCCGAGCGTGGTTTCTCCGAGAGAAAGCGAAAAACCGACACCATTTAGCGCGAATCGATCGCCGTGCGAGACGGCAAAACGCGCGATTGCGGAAATACGCATTCCTCGCCCGGTTCGAAACGTCGTTGCATCGACGCCGCGGCCATGTAGCGCGCTGTTGTCTTATTGGCAAAACTCGATTCAACGGACGATAAGATATCGCGCGATGTGCTGTACGTGTTTTTATCGGTTCGAAAAAAACAACGTCGCGACTTTCCGTCAGTATCGCGCGTTGTTCTCCGTCTGTAAAAATTAAACGCGAGCACCGATTCCAATAGCTCTCGGTCTCGCGACTCGAATCGGACGAGTGCGAACGGTGCCGTTGCATCGACGAACACGAACGTTCGGGACGATGCGGTGTCTGTTTTGCGCACTATTGCGAGCGGTGGAAAAATGCGAACTACTATTCTACTTTTCGTTTTCGCGGATCGAGAGACGCGCGCGAGAAGCGCGATTGGTTGTCGCGGCCTTTGAAAGAAACCGACCAATAACATCATCGAGACAGTAAACGCGAGCATTCGTTACGATACGCCGATTCTGCGCGAATCGAACACTGAAGAGAACCTTTTTTCCAGTTATCTCGACCGAAGCTGAAAGGAAAACGCATTCGTGTCAGCGCGAGGACGTTCAACGCGTGTAACGTAAAGTTTCACACGGTGACGAAACCGACAGCCCTTCGGCGTCGGGCGAACGTCGGTTGCGCACTGAGGAGCGCTGCGATGGACGCTGGTACTTTTACACTCCCCCCCCCCCACTTTGTACCTGTAACGAGGGGGGAAAATGTAAAAGTACCAGCATGCATCGCAGCGCTTCTCAGTGCGCAACCGACGCTTGCCCGACGCCGAAGGGCTGTCGGTTTCGTCGCCGTGTGTGTAACGAGGAGTTTTACCCCCGTTACTATCGTGTGACGGCGACGACCGATCGTCACACGATCGCGAGAAATCATCGCCACAGGCCCCGGCAACACCTATGTCGCGGCAATCCGATAAACCGCCGGAAAAAGCCGAATTCGGCGAAACGGTCGGGGAAGACCGGTCCCCCAGAAAGGGGTAATTCGCGAAAATCGCATGCGCGACTTTCCGAGAAATCGGTGGGGACTAGTCCCCCGATTATCGGCCACCGATCGTCGAGAGGAATTTAGGGTATAAAATCCGCCCTCTAGCAGAGGTCGAGGCAGACCGTGAGAGACAGTCAGTTAGTCAGGACAGTTACCAAAGAGAGCTCCAGCGGGAATCATGAAAGAGACATCGACGAGAAGGCAAGGCATCCGCCGGTGAGTAAAGCTTCCACATCGTACCGAACCACCGGGAAATTTTACAAGACCCGGCAGCCGAGCCTCGTCGGCCGATCGGTATCGCGACTTACCGTATTCGTCCTTCTGTGTCGGCAGCAGTTACCCACCGGCACAGAATATTTCTAAGTATCCGTTCGCGAATTTACCGTACTCGTCCGTCTGTGTCGGCAGCAGTTAGCCACCGGCACAGAATAATTCTAAGTCTCTGTTCGCGAAATTACCGTATTCGTCCGTCTGTATCGGCAGCAGTTAGCCACCGACATAGAATAATTATACGTACCTGTTCGCGAAATTACCGTATTCGTCCGTCTGGGTCGGCAGCAGTTAGCCACCGGCACAGAAAATCTCTAAGTATCTGTTCGCGAAAATACCGTATTCGTCCGTCTGTGTCGGTAGCAGTTAGCCACAGACATAGAATAATTATAAATATCTGTTCGCGAAAATACCGTATTCGTCCTTCTGTGTCGGTAACAGTTAGCCACCGACATAGAATAATTATAAGTATCCGTTCGCGAAAACACCGTATTCGTCCATCTGTGTCGGCAGCAGTTAGCCACCGGCACAGAATATTTCTAAGTATCTACTCGCGGATTTATACGTGCTCGTCCGTCTGTGTCGGTAGGAGTTAGCCACCGACATAGAATAATTATAAATATCTATTCGCGAAAATACCATATTCGTCCGTCTGTGTCGGCAGCAATTAGCCACCACCGGCACGGAATAATTCTAAGTATCCGTTCGCGACATTACCCTATTCGTCCGTCCGTGTCGGCAGCAGTTAGCCACCGACACAGAATATTTCTAAGTATCGGTTTCCGAACGAGCGGCAGCAGTTAGCCGCCGTTCCGCAATTTATAAGTGCTCGTCCGTCTGTGTCGGCAGCAGTTAGCTACCGACACAGAACATTTCTAAGTATCTGTTCCCGAACGAACGGCAGCAGTTAGCCGCCGTTCCGCGATTTATAAGTGCTCGTCCGTCTGCGTCGGCAGCCGTTGGCCACCGACATAGAATATTTCGAAGTATCTGTTCGCGAATTTATCAGTGCTCGTCCGTCTGTGTCAGCGGCAATTAGCCACCGCCACAGACAAAAATTTTCCACAGTCGGCGTGTAAAGAAGTGAACGTGCTCGTCCGTCACTGTGACCGTGGTGAGCTGCCCGGAATAAACCATCTCCAAATTATCTAGAGAACAACTGGCGTAAACCACCCTCCACAGGACTCGTGGCTGAGGGCTTCGGACCGCCAAGAGGCAGCGGGACATCCTCTCTGACCCCGCGGATAGGGGACCGTCCCTGCGACTAAACGGGGAAGCACGGGCACCGAGGAACGGGCATCGCCGATGCCACACCGGGCCAACGAGTCCGCCTACGTACATATATATATATATAGAGAGAAATATCGTTGTTTTCTTTTAAAATAAACGGGGTGCCTCACGCACCACACTTGTTAACACATTTCTTGCGAGGAGAAGCAACCACCTCACACCAACCTCCCTCCTTCACCCGAGTAACGCACCGGCGTGGCGGCGAGCGAAGCGTCGCGGAAGCGGCGAGCCGGGCGCGACGGTGGGCGACCGATCGCACCGAACCCCGCGGGCGTTACCATCACATGTGTAACTTTACGTTACACGCGTCGAACGTTCTCGCGCGGACACGAATGCATTTCAGGGGGGGTCGCTGGATGACACTAGACACCGAATGTTGGTCGCGCGTGATCGCTGAATTTGCGAGCATTGTGAGATGAGGATGACCGTGCGTAGTACGAGTGGGGTGGTATGAGTAACGTGTTCGCAGAGTTTTGTCGGAATTTGTTAAACACTACGCGTACGATACGAAGCACGCTTCGCGTTTTTTTGATAATAAAAAAGATGCCATGGCAAGAAACGAAGCGAAAAAACGACGTTGTTAACGTTTACAGGTTGCGTGAAAAGTTCGCGGGAAACGATGCACCTATGATGTAAATTGTATCGTCGATCAATAGTAAATACAAATATTCGCGTGGATGAAATGTGAGTTTCTTAATCCCTGTTATCCATCGCGCAAAAAACGAGCCAGATGTTTCACGCGGAGCGTGAACGCTAATGAAAATCTAGTGGTACACAACAAACGCAATCGCGTCGTTTGTGCTCGATCGCACCACGCGTAGCATTTATTTCATGTCTTATAGATAACACAATCGTTCGTATTTTTTCAGCCACATAAATAACGATGTTATCTCACGAAAAAAAAACAACTCTTAGATCAATCGACTGTCTAGTGTCGATTGGTGGGAGAGCGTGGCTCGTTCGCGTATCGCCGTTGTTCCGCGACTGGTTCACGATCAGAAACGTGAGACACTACCCAGAAACGACCGTTCGTAACGAGTTTGCGTTTGTTCGATACCGCGTTTCTATTCCTCTCGGAGAAGCACGCTCCGTTCGTAGCGTCGAGTCATTTAGTTCGAACGGAGTTCGCGCGTTGCTGTCGAACGCTCGACGATGGTTCGTTTTGTAACGATCATGTTGTCGGAGGTCGATGAAACGAGATGGGCGATTACACGACAGCAATTTCGCGTGAGAAAATGTCCGTATTGCGCGCGTTGCTACGTGCGCAACGCGCTTCGAAGTGTTCGAAAGGTGTCGCGACAACTACTCGGTGTGATACATACCGTGGAAGTAGACGTCGAACGGAGCGGCGAAATGACGCGAACCTGTGATCAGACGCGATATAAAACGCTGATGCTCCGTCACGAACGACGACAATATCGAGCTTTTTTTCACCGGACTTTCGATTCGAGCGTTCCACGTTCCGTTCGCTGCGAATTTCGTATCGTCGATCGATGTCGAGTGCGAACGGCGCAACTTGGGCGAGGTCGTTGTGGAATCGGTCTAGCGACTTCGATAAGAAAGAACGGTGCCCGTATTGCAGACTTCAACGCGTCGTGCGAGTACTGATCCGCTATGCAGATCGACTCTCGAAGACACTCAGCGATTTGCTTCAACGTACGGTGAGGACCTTCGTCAACGCGCGTTGTCATTTACGGTCTTTTCCGCGCGCCGCGTTGTTGGCGAATCACGTTATGAACGCGATCGCGAACATCGCGACGAACGACGGCGAGGAATACTGCTGCGACGATCACAGTGATCAACGCTATCCCTGGCTGTCTCGCCAATTCATCCAGATAAGGAAGAATGTCAACAACAAGGACGATTTCGGTAACTACGCCGAGAACGAAGAGTCGCTATCATCGAGCGAGAGCGACGATGGCGATTTTGTTCGCGAGGAGGATCGCGTGACGTACGATCTGTCGAGATTGTTGTACTCCGTTTTCCACTATCAATTGTCCGATCGCGAGACGTGTATCGATTGTAGATTCGACTGGATGACGATTATTTCCGAAGTTTCGACTCGACACTGGCGCGACGTCGTATATTGGATATTGCGCATTTTACCGATTTTGTGCGACTACTGCGAGATCACTGTGATATCGCGGCGCGATATTCATCCGAGCGCGATTCGTTACAAAACTGCACGGGGTTGGATGCAACGCGACGTGTGCGTGCGTTGCGCTCTGTCGCGCGTAACGCAACAAATTATTCCCGAATTGGTCGTTGCCGTTCGACGATGGCGTGTTCGGCGAAACGACTCATCGGAGCGCATAGGCGCAACGAGTGCGTTGTTCGCAACTACGCCATTGATCGTCAAACGACGCACATTAGATGCCATACGCAGCGGTCGATGCATAACCCGATGCAGCAGATATCCGTATCCTTGGTGGAACTTGGTTGTCGTTAAATTTGTACCTCAGTGCGCGCGACGAAGATCGCAGAACGGTGTCGCTTCTCGTACCTTCGTGGCCAGTGACGTTTCCATGACCGAAGACGTGCTAGCTATTCTGAGCGATGTGGCGGTCCAGCTGTTGCTACTATGCGAAGAAGGAGAAACGTGCACCATGTTCGCACGAGGGGCTCCCGATCGATGGGAGGACATGGCGTACTGGTTGTCTCATCTGTTGCCTCTGTTGTCCGAGAATTTCACGATTTGTTCGCCGCGATCGCGACTTCGACTCGTTTCTTCGAAATCGCGTCTCGATCGAACATCGAGACTTTCTCTCGAGAGCGATAGCGACGTTGTTGGTCGCCGAGATCGGAACGCGTTCTTTCGATCGTTATCTTCGCGAAATTGAAACGCGTATTCTTCGATCGTTATCTCCTCAGCGAGAGAGAGAGAGGGAGAGAGAGGGAGAGAGAGGGAGAGAGAGGAAGAGAGATGGAGAGGGAGAGAGAGAGAGAGAGAGAGAGAGAAAGCTGAGTGTTTCGATGGAAAAACCTGCGAGTATCGCAAACGAGGACGTATTAGAGTTTGGAATATTTCGTGATAACGACGACTAAGGCCCGACTACCGGTGAAATGTCGACGATTAGAACGATAAGACTCATCGCGAGATTGTCGATCGCTATGTTGGCTACTATGACGAGGAGAACGATGGCGCGAACGTTACGACTGATACGTAATCTGTTGATGACCACAGTGATCAACAGACGCGAGCAGGCAATGCGCCGAGAGCGATTTCACGATGCGTTATCGCTCCGTAACGTTCCTTCGCCCGTATATAACGAACGCGAATGACTTCCCGATCGTTAGTTCGATCGAAAAAAGAGAGAAATATCATCCGCGGCGAATCGAGGCGATGAAGAACGAACGGAACAATCGTCGATCGTCGCGACAATTCGCGAATATCGTCGGATTCGATTGGAAAGAGAACGACAATTTCCGTATTGCGCGTGTCGATACATCGTGGACGAGATGTTCGCGGAGGCGATACGGTACATCGATTACGCTTCGCGCGAGGAACGACGGATCGTCGATTGGACCACACCGCGATCGCGTGTGCTGCAGGATCCTCTTCATGTGGACGAAATGATATCGCGTTTGCTGACAGAGACTAGTGTTCATTGCGATCGAATGAAAACCGAGTCTCGTTACCCTTGGTCGTTGTATCAATCGATCAATCTGGAAACAAATGTCGTGCACAAGGATGACGATGAAAGCACGAACGAAAAAGGAACAAGGCTGATCGCCTCGCTCGAAGGTTACGAATTGACCAGTGAGCTATTGAACACATTGCGCGGTATATTCATGCATCAAGAGCGTCGATCGAACATCGAGGCGAGGTACGCCGAAGTCACGGTCCAAGTATCGAGTCGTCACTGGAAGAGCATCGCATACTGGCTCTTGCGTATTCTGCCGAAAATGTGCGATTCATTCACGTTGACGGTGTGCCCGGACGAGGTATTTCGTCGTTGCGTCGACTCATCTTGGGACTCGTGGTTGCACGGTGTGTTCGAGTACACCGCGCGAACTCGACCTTGCGAGCACGGATGTTGGAAGTGCGCGATAACGCGCGTCGTTCACCGGACTATTCCCGAGCTGACAACGGCGGTTCGACGCCGGTGAGTTATACGACACCTGGCGCGATCAGTCGTCGACACGACACACTCGTCGCGATCGCCCACTCCAGCGCACGTGAAGCGAGCGATACTGGACGAACTGTTGTCGTGCGACGCGTCGGAAATCAGAGGCGAGCATCGCGTTCATTTGAAAACGTGTCATTCGCGATTCCGTTTTCGCGCGATAGATATAATAGCCGCGCTCTCATCGAGGAACGACACGACGAAGCGGAGGATGCGACCGTTCGCGTCCGAGGACGGTTCGACGACCGAAATCGTACTGGCCATGTTGACCGAGGTGACGCAACGATTGCGCGACGCCGACTTCGATACGCCTGTGATCGTACAGGCGTCCGAGCAATGCGAGAACGTGTTGTACTGGTTGACTCACATGCTTCCGTTGTTCTGTTGGTGCTTCTCATTCTGTGTAAAGGTCCTTTGACGCAGCGCACGCGATCGATCGATGCCTTGGCTCTGTAATACGAGATAATAAACCTTGTGTTGTAAATACGATGAGCGTTCGAGTTTCTCTCCCTTCCATCCGTTGATTCGTGGTCTCACGATGTTATCGTTCGCTCGATATCGCAGTCGTGGATCTGCGAGGACAGGAGCAATAGCGCGTTCGCAACGCGCTTCGAAGTGTTCGAAAGGTGTCGCGACAACTACTCGGTGTGATACATACCGTGGAAGTAGACGTCGAACGGAGCGGCGAAATGACGCGAACCTGTGATCAGACGCGATATAAAACGCTGATGCTCCGTCACGAACGACGACAATATCGAGCTTTTTTTCACCGGACTTTCGATTCGAGCGTTCCACGTTCCGTTCGCTGCGAATTTCGTATCGTCGATCGATGTCGAGTGCGAACGGCGCAACTTGGGCGAGGTCGTTGTGGAATCGGTCTAGCGACTTCGATAAGAAAGAACGGTGCCCGTATTGCAGACTTCAACGCGTCGTGCGAGTACTGATCCGCTATGCAGATCGACTCTCGAAGACACTCAGCGATTCCGACGAACCGTCGCTGCCGCAGAAACCGAGCGACGAGGAACCGTCGCTGCCGCAGAAACCGAGCTACGAGGAACCGTCGCTGCCGCAGAAACCGAGCGACGTCGAAGAGATCATAGCGACCGTCATGATCGGCATCGTCTCGTATTGCACGGACGATCATGCTCGCTCGCGGTATCCTTGGAAACATCGTCAATCGATTCGAGTGCGTCTGGCCCGTGGCATGGTGCACGATCTCGATGACGGATCGCAAATCGATACGCGCGATTCGGCGTACGCGCTACTCCTCGCACTATGCGATATATTCGAGAATCAGTGTTGGTGGCCGGTTAATCGTTACTTTTGTTCGAAACGTGTTTTCGAGACCGAGCTCGAGCTGTCGATCGCGCACTGGCGAATCGTCGTATACTGGTTGTCGCGCATCATACCTGTGTTTTGCGACTCCTTCGTCATTGACGTGACGTCGCGTCCGGTCGTCGACTCGTACAGCATACGTCACATTCCCGAAATCGAGCCGCTTGAATGGTTGCGCGGTCTATTGAAAGAACGACGCGAAAGTGCGGTTACCTTTGAGCACGACGAATCGTCGTCGATGAGAGAGCAATGACGGATCGGGTCGCATACAATACACATTCATTGTACACTGCGACTAATAGCCGAAAAGACAATACTCGAACTGGCGATCGGCGTTCGACGATGGCGCAATCAGTCCCGCAATCTGGCGCGATTCGACGCGATATCGCGACGTTGCTCGCATCCGACTCCGTTGGGCCCAAAACACGTTGTTATGGACGAGATTTTGTCGTTCTTGCACGGTCTCGATGATCACGATCATCGAGATCTTTATCCGTTTGAACCGATGGTAACGATAGATATGATCGTTGTTACGACGGCGCGCGATATGTTCCTCGCTACGGACACCGGATCGTTGTTCGCAACGGACGACGGATCAACAATCGAAGCTGTGCTGAATATTCTTGTCGATGTGGCGAACAGTTTGCTTCGTCGAGATCGCGACGACGTTGAAACTCCGGTGATCGCGCAGGTGTCCGAAGAACAAAAAGGACTAGTAGTCTACTGGCTGACCCATTTCTTGCCGTTATTGTGTTCGAGCTTCGATATCCGCGTGAATCGACGCGACGCGATCGCTACAGTAGCAAGAGCGGATTCGTGTTCAATTCGCTGTGACGCGGTAGGTAATTTTTAACGTGTGTCGGTACCTCGATTGAGCGTTTCGCGATGATACGTCGCGTACGAACGTTACGTCGAATACGCGTACGACAGTTTTTTTGTTCGTATCACTGGTATACAAACGTGGAGTGGAGTGCGATAATTGTTAAACGATCATTTATTCAGTTTCATCAATTTATTTGTTCAACGATCGTGCGATCGTGGTGCTAACTGGCATTGGTATCGAGATACATTTTTTCGTCGTACAGTGTTTCGTTCGAGGAAAACCTGAATTGGATATAATTTTCTGATCAGTTTACGCGATCGCGAGCTGGCGATACAAACTTGCACGGACAATCGATACACTTTCCGTAATTCAGGGGCCAAAGGTCTTCGAATAGTTCGTTGTAACGCGAATATACCGATTCCGCTGTTTCAGCGCTCGTGCAGAATGGCAATTGTACGAATGCGCAATACGGACAATGTTCGGCATGTCGTTCGTTTAGTTTGGATCTCGATACTGCGTAATTTAACGACGCGGTGAAGAGACACACGTGACAGCGCACGAGTACGATCTCCTCCGTTTCGAGTTGATATTCCGGCGTCATCGTCTTCGCATTATTCAGTGATACGTCGTCATCGTCGCCATCGTCGTCATCGTCGCCACCGTCGCCATCGTCGTCATCGTCGCCACCGTCGCCATCGTCGTGATCATCGCCACCGTCGCCATCGTCGTCGCCGTCGCATTCTTCATCATCGGACGCTACCAAGCACGACGGCAGTTCGACAACGGCGAAACCGTCAGCTACCAACGATTCCATGGTGTCTCTCGACGTTAACAATCGGCCGGTGTTTACGTCTAAAAAGCTATTCGCGTGTTGTTCGGGATCGCTGTACAAGAACGTGTCTTCGCTGTATACGGACCACATAGCGTCGTACTGATACGCGAGACAATAGCAGCGATAGTACGTTCTCCAGCGACAGTTCGACGAGTGTTCCGGATGACAAAATTTGCATTTTACATCAAGCAATTCGGTTCTGTCTCGGACGGAGCATCGATTGAAACAAAATCTGAAACTGTCTTCCACTACGTCGTCGCACAATCGATGAATTTGCGTGAACTTCCCGTTCACGCAAATTCAAGTACCGTCTCGGAGAACACGCGAGATCATCCGCCGTTGTCTTTACCGTTGGCCGTAATCTCCAACTGGACCGAAACGATGATTCGCCGCCATCGACGTTGATTTCGCGTCGATGCGCTCGCCACAGTCGGATGACGTCGACGAATCGCTTGGCGTCCGTGCGATTCGCGTTACTGCTCGTGTGCCCACGGAAAACGGTGAATTCCCCCATTACCGTGGATTCGCAATCTTCCCCCGGTAACACCGGATACGTAACGAATGCCTCGGCCAATTGTGGACTGATACCGTTGACCCATAACGTGTGTCGTAGCAACTCCAGTCTTCCGTTTTCGACGTGTATCTCGGCGTCCGGATGGTCGACTGTGACGTCCGATGGTAGCATCCATTTTGGATAAAGTGTACCCGATGATGCGATACGGTCACGAGGGGACATTGTTACGAAGCGTTCTCTTCCGCGACTGACCGAGGAGTGACTAGCTTCGTCGCGGCTAGACTCTGTGACATCGTGTGTCTCGCAATGAGATAAAACAACGAAATCGGCCGAGTTCGATAACAGATGACACGGTCTACGTTCGCATTCTCCGGTCGCAGGTCCACACCTCGCTTACATGTTGTTTCGTATGGAAGAAGCGAGTGCGTGAACTCGGTGTATAAAAACAAACTCTCGAAATAATCTAAATTTCACGCTTCTGGAAGTTTCTCGAGAGGATGCCGTGATTTGCAAGAAGTGCTTCCAAATAATGCTAATATCGACGCTTCGATGTCACATTACGAGTTGTTGTTGTTCCATTTCTTATGAACAGCTAACAATGTAACCTAGTTGGCCGAGCCTAGCTCGTGTACATTCGTCAAAACAATAGCATCCAATGCTGATTGGAATACTGATTAAAAACTCGAGCACAAGACATTGTTTTCTTTCATGTGACATCGAAGGACGGTCGTATTCGTTACTCTTCAAGTCTGAACGTGAATTCAGATTAAACCAATCCCGCTCGAACACGGTTGGTTTTTCGCGAACTATAAATATTAAGGCTAAGGCGATCCGAGGAGACAACGTCGTCATTCTTGACACACAAGGTACACCGCAGCGCTAAGTTAGGAGTCTCCCACTCTCTATCCGGATTCTCGCAAGAGACTCATCTTTTTTGTTGATTATTAAACAAGCTGTTTTTAAGAAAACAAATCTAGTGATTCGAACCTCCTGTACCGTATCCAAACGCATTTTATCGCAACTTTCTGTCGCGTGGGAATCAGCGACATTTTATTGCACGTGTCGAACGTTCACCACTTTGCAACCGATCAACGAAGAGCTTCTGTTTCAACGCAGCGAAGAAGCCATTATCATCATTTAATTCGAAGCAAGAAGGTAACGTCTGATACACATGTGATCGCTAAGCGTTCGGTACGAGCTTAATTCTTGGGATCACGTAGGATGGAAGATAACAACGCGGTGATGCGCCGTCAACGATACCATCGAGATCGCGGTCGAGAAAAAACCAATATATATTGGTTCGTACGATCGAACAGCACCGAAAAATGACATTCGTCGCGCGAGACAACAACGGCGAAATCAAGAAACTGTCGAAGAAAGCGCGAAGGTGTCTGTGCTGCGCGCAGTGGCTCATCGTGAACGAACTGCTGGAAGAGGCCACGCGGCACATGGACAGTGTCTCCCGCGACAACGATCGTTTTTCCAGAATCGCTCGTTCCCGATCAACCGCATCATGCGATTTTTGGCGTTCAATGAACGTGGTCGAGCCCCCCACCTATCCCCCCCCAACGGGTACCGTTCGAACGCGTTTCGCGATCGCTTGATCGACATCGCGTTATGGACACTTATTCACCGATCTAACGCTCGACGGTCTGAGTCTTCGAGAAACGAACGAACGACGTCATTCGCCGTATCTGCGATCCGAGCGAGCGTACTTTCGAAGTCGTGAAAATGAACGATGATCGGGCGTCGTGCGACGTCGCGTTGTCGTCGTCAGTTTCGCTATCCGCTTCGGAGGACTCGCGTCCTTGTTACTGCGACATCGAATTGTCCAGTTTGAATCGTCTGAACAATGTGGTGGCCACTTTGGTGCAACAAATGCGCGAGGAGGCGCAATGCACCGACGTGGTATTGCGCGTTACCGTATCGTCCAAGTCCTCAGTCGAGCCGTCGTCATTGGTGATCATATCGCACGCGCGAATTCGACGACGGTGCACTCATCGCGGCGTTTCAGCGAGGAGTCGAAACGCACGGGGGACGAAATTGCTAAATCGTTCGTTCGTAGCGACCGTGACGAACAGAGCGCATCGGCGAGATCGGCTCTACCTGCGGCGAACGATTCGAAATGGTTGGTCGATCGATCGTCGCGATACGCAGCCGTAGCGCGAGATCGCGCGAACGACGCGTCGTTCGACGCGCCATCGAGCTACGTGACGAACGATCGATTGATCATAGAACCGTGTTTCGCCGAAGACGGATCGTTGTCATCGAGCGTGAGATCCGCGGTACTGTTGTTTTTTCGCTGGTTCGGTCTGTTGGCGACGACGCATCGGGAATGTCCAAACGATGCCGTCAACTTCGAGTGGTTACCGGGGTCGAACGTGGTGCGCGTGTACGCGGACGATCCTTCGTCGGCGAAGGTTCGCGAATCGTTTAAAAGGTCTCTCGAGTACGCTGGCGTCGATGCGACGATGCGACCTTCGAAGAGTCCTCGACGCGAAAGCGGTTGCGCGAACGACGGTGGTCTCGGGAACGAGCTTCAGCGAACGACGACGGATACCTCCTCGATCGCGCGCTCAGAAACGTGGACTTGGACGGATTTCACAGCGGCTGATCGAACCGTTGACAACTTTGAGTTCATCGATGACCATAGAATCGTCGACGATACGTATCGAGCGCCCTCGAGAACGATCGACGTGGTTGTCGCGTCCGACGCGCAGAATCACGACACCGCGACGCGGCCATCGTTGTCGTGTATGACCGTATTGAGGAGCGCCAGCGTCTCGACGTTACGACGTCGCGAAAGCGTCGTCGGTATGACTGAGGAGCAGAAACGAATCGTCGACACGCGTGCTGATAGACGGTGTGGCCGATTCGGGGAAAACGTCCCTGCTCGGACTCATGCTCGATCGTTTCGCGAGCGTGTTGTATCTGGTGAAGAAACGCAATATCATCGATTCCACGACCAAACGATTCCCATCGTACGATAATTTGCTCGCAAAAACAATCGATTCGTATCTAATGAATCTGTTGAACATATGCAATTTGTACGTTTGGTTGAATCTGCGACGCAGTGTCGCAGGTCGCTGCGAACTGCTCGAACGCATTCGTCGACTGAACACGTCCGCGAGTCCCAATTTCGACCAATTGATATTCGTAGACGAGTACTCTTTGATCGAGGGCTCGTTGGCCGAGCTGTTGAACGCGGCGCTCCGCGGACGAACCGTTCTGATAGCGGGCGATTGCAATCAACAGCCACCCATCGGCGAGGTGGAGGATCAAGCGATTCGCACGATGCTCGATTATGACAATATCTGCTTCATGTACGAAAACATGAGAGCCACCGACCCGCGTCTGCTGCGCCGTTTGGTGTGTTTCACCGCGCGATCCGGCGGTCACGAGTGCGCCGCGTTGTCCGCTCTGCACAGTTTGCCGCGAACGCGCACCATCGACATGAGTCCGTTCGTTCGATCTATGCGCGCGATCGTTCAAAACGCGATAGACGCGGACTTCGGTCAATTGCCGCGACTGATCGTCGCGTCCAACGAACGCGTGAACTACACGAATTGGGTCATCGGCTATCTGACATGGCGAAACTGCCCGATCTGTCACGGAGCCGACAACGGCGAGACGCGAAGCGGGCAGTGCTGTCTGCGCTACAGACGCAGCGTCGTCGCGACCGAACGTCGCGACGTTGCTAGAAGCAACAACAACAACAATAACAACAACAGCAATGCTACCTCGAGCTGCCGAACCGGCGCGCGCTTCGACGATCGTCGCGACGATCCTTACGCGGATGAACATTTCGTGCTGCGCAGTATGTGCTATCGCGTGATTCACGCTCGCGCGAATTGGCCCATGCAGGTGGGATCACGCGTAATAGCGTAATCGTGCGCGAGATCGAATCCGACGATTCCGTCGTGGTCGAGACGGAAGACGGTGCGTTGTGTCGCGTGCGTCGCACGCTCGTGAAACCCTACGAGTACAGTAGCAAATGGGCGCGTCGAGACGGCGATCGTTTCGACAACGCCTTTCGTATGTTCCCCTTCGTGATGGACACGGCCACGACGGTTTATCAGGTCCAAGGTTTAACTCTGGACGAACTGACCTTTCCGAGATGCTACATCGACGCGCACGGCATGAACGACAAGGCGCAGTACGTGACACTGTCGAGATTTAGACATGAGCGACAATTGTCGGGGGTGATCAATTGCCACTCGTTGGTTATCGGTAACAGTGGATAACGATCGTGCGTTGTCTCGAGGTACCGCGAGTGTCGACATCGCGCGAGGAAACATGCACCCGTTGCCGCAACCGCGACGACGTCGTCGCGACGACGAAGATCGCTGCGACGACGAGGACGAGCAGAGAGCCGCGTTGAACGCGGTCATTGCGACGCGACGTCGAGCTCGATGTCGATATTGTTACCTCGAGCGCATAGGTCGGAAACTGGTGTACGACATATTGTCTCACTCTGTTCAACTTTGCTCCCTGTGGAAGACTCTGGAGTTCGGTTCACCCCCGCCCACTCCGTACTAAATAAAATTGAAAATACCGAATTCGTTGCCCGCCGTCGAGGAATACTGCAACGAGGATCACGAGCTTCGACGCACGCCCTGGCCCAGTTTGGACGTTAAGTTGCAAAGATCGTCGATTTCGACGACCGGCCGAACACGACGCGGCGTTGCAGCGACCGGCGCCAAAGCGGAATACGAGGTCACGAGAGAACTGTTCGTGTTGACCCACGTGTTCACGGTCGACGCTCGACGTCGACATCGTAGAGTCCGATCCGACGTCAACGGTACCGAAGACGACTATGTCACGGTGAAGGCGCATCTGGAAGACGTCGTGTTCTGGTTAGCCGCCATAATACCGATATTTTGCGAAAGATACTCCGTGGCGGTGATCGATCCGGCCGAGGGCCGTGACGAACATCGCGCGATCAACGCGTCGTTCGACGGTGCAGCGGCTAACGCTGTAGTCAACGACGAGGAGTTCGCCGTTCACGAAGCAGCCGCCGCGCTGTTCGAGGACGACGACGACTCGGGTTGCAACGCCTCGTCCCTGTGATTCTCCCGGCGGCATCGAGCGATGCTCCTCGAAATATCCCGCGCTGTGTTTGTCATCGAGTGATAACCGACGAACAAATATAGATAACAAAGGGTACAAGAGCGCTGAACGACGTCGCGAGTGCGCAGTCTAGTTCCGAAACTTGCGGCGGTGACGAGTTCTCTCGAGTCATGGCACCGCGCGGTCCGTAGTCCGTATCGGGCGTGTCATATCCTCGATGGATGCTGCCGGCCGAGGTTGTTCATCCGAACGAAAAAGTGGATGTGGAGGAAGGAAGATTGGAACTAGTACGACGCGTATTGAGCTTCCACAGCGTCAGTCCGCACATGGCCGAGGCGTATCTGACGTATCCTGTACCGCCTTGGGCCAGCGATCGTCGTCGGACCGTTGTCGATCAAGAATTCGAGCGTTTTCGACGCACCGTGGGAACGAGCGATTCGGACGACGACGACGACGCTCGAAGATTCGTCGACCTTATTCGCAAGGCGCGGGACCACGATCGCGGAATCGATCGACGCCTCCTCGCGGAGGATCGTCAACGTGTACCGTCGCTTCGCTCCAGCTGGCGATCGCGATCCTCGGCGACGGCGACATCGAGCAGTTTTGTTTACTCGCCCCGACTCTCTCTACAGTTGTGTCAACGACAGCTGCGTGGACGTTTGTGCGACGACGTGCGCGACGACACGTAGCGACACTGTTGCTTCAATCGATGCTCCGAACGACTTATCACCGATTCGAGTGTCGTCAAATGCAAATTTTGTCGCTCCGCGGAACATTCCCCGGATTGTCGTGGACGAACGTATTGTCGATGCGCTTGCACGGCGTATTATTACGACGTGATGTGGTCTACTTTCGACGAGGGTGCTTGCCCGTACCGCGATCCCAAACAACGGACCGGCAGCTTCATCGACCCTGACAACGGTCATTGGTTGGCGTCGCGCAGCACGGTCGAATCGTTGGTCGACGACGGTTTCGCCGTGGTCGCAACACCGTCGTGCGTATCGACGTTTCGCGCATCGTCCGACGAGGAGACTCTGTCCGAAGCCGAAACCGTGGCGCTCGAGGACGAGCGGAACGACGACGAGGACGAGCGGAGCGACGACGAGGACGTGATCGTGCGACGACTCGACGAAGATGGGGCCGACGAGGATCAACATTGACCGGACTACCGAGACGGTTCCGAAAAATTGACGGTGCGCTATCACGCGTGCTGTTCACGGTGTCGACGAACCGCGTGGCGTCGAGGTCCGAACTGAACGCGTTGCACGCGGAGCACTGTCCGTACTGCGCGTTCGTGCGATTACCGTTCAGCCTCGATATGAGGACGATCAAGAGAGTGCGATCTCGTTACGACGATCAGTTTCGAGATATTTGGCTCTTGACGTACGCACCATGACGCGATTGTCAATGCAATTTCGTGCCGTCGTGGTCCGGTCTTTTCCTCGCGACTCGTCGTAGCGACGAGAACGTTCATGCGCGCATCGACACGCCCACCGATCAATAAGAGAGAATTCGTTTCTCCATATTTCGTGTATTTCTTATTCGCCCCTCCCCCTTCCGTAACATCCCGCCCGCTTTCCTTCTCGCTCATCGTTCGCTCTATTCATACACCGCGTTCTTGTCGTAGTCGCAATCGTTTTCGCCGCAGTTGCCTCGCTCGACGCAGAATCGCAACATTCGCATGTCCGATGGGTACCACAGAAGACGCGCGTAAATCGTCAGATGATCGCTGCGCACCATGACGAAAGCGGTGTCGTTCGGATGCGCGCAATTGATCGTCGGTCGCATGTACTCGGAACTGTCGACGCTGTCGGTGTGTTGCACGAGACACACAGGCAACATTGCTCGCGCCATATTGTGCGCCGTTTCGTGATCGGTGTACACGTATTTTCCGTGAAAGTAATCCAAATTGTCGAGTCCGCGCCGATCCGGACACTCGTAAGCCTCTTGTCTGAGATGTCCACGAATCACGCGTTCGGCGTCGTTCACCAACATGCCTCGGGGGTAATAGAGATAATAGTTAACGACCAGTCTGGCGCTGTAAAAGGGCAACGGAAAGTTCAAACGACCCGAAGCGAACGCCAGGTCGGTGTGGGCGCTGCCTCAGAAGAGTCGAAGCGACTCGCAGACTCGTCGATGATTCGAGATCGACGGATGGTCGAACGTCCACACCGTGCCGCAGTCTTTCAACGCGTCGCCCTCCGGCGCGCGCAACGATCGAGCGAATCTCCGATAATTCGGAGACGCGTTGAAATCCTCGTCCAGTCCGCCGAACCATCGTCGAACGCTGGATTCGTTCACCAGAACACATATCTCCATGGCGAATTTCTTCGCGCTCGCGTCGTCCCGCGTCATGAACTGCAGCAGGAATCGATCGGGCACCAGGCCCTCGGACGCCGTGATCTTGAGACACGCGTTGGGAAATCTACTGCCGTTTCCGCGCAGATAATCGCGATCGCGACGAATCCCGATGTTCGCTATCGCGATGAACGGATCGGCGTTGTTGCGCTTTCAAATCGTGAAGCCGCAAAAGTACGCCTCGCCGTCGTCCGTAGCCACGATGGGGCACGGAGTGCACGGATTGATCAACTTCACCCGGGTGTCCTCGTCGTCGACTCGTTCGCGCGCGATGATCGCGCGAAAGTTCTCGTCGATGAATTCGGACGAGAGATCCAGCATCGCGTCGCTGTCGATATCCTGGCCGGGCAGCATGCTCGGCCACTCGCCGATCGTCGCCTCGCGACAGAACGGATCGACCACGTCGTTGTACTCGGAGATCCAACTGTCGTCGCATTCGCATCGGCCGTTTACGAGTGGATCGATCGCGGACGAACGAGATGCCGCGTCCAAACGTCCGCGACCGTTGCACCCGACGTCGCGCGAGCACGAGACATCGGTCCGGTCGCGTTCGCCATGAGATGCGGATACTTGCATCGACACGCGAAATTGAACGAACTGTCCGCGGCGTCTCGCGTCGCTCGCTTTCGCACGAGGATCCAGTCGGCGTTGTACTCGCTGCACTCGCGTCGCGTGCGAGCCGCGTCGCTGCGGCGTCTCTGGGCGCGGTCAGATCGCGCAGTCGCTCGGCCAGCGCCTCGCTGACGCAGTAACCCTTGTCCGACGACGAGTTGGCTCGGAGAGTAAAGTCCGCGCCGCCGAGATCGCGACGATCGCCGTTGCCGTCGTACGCGTCGTCGTACGCGTGCACGGTGACCGGTTCGCTGACGTGCGCGCACACGCGCAGAGACGCTCGCCGAGATTCGACGCATTCGAAGCACGCGGCGTAACCGTCGGCCACGAGGCACTCGCGCGCGCGTCCGAGATCATCGCACTCGCGCGTGTCCTCGGACCATTCGGGCACGACGACATCCGAGCGATCGAACGGCGCCAGACGATCGTCTCCGAAAGCGTCGTCGCGGTCGCAGCGTCGTTCGTGATCGGATGATCGCGTCGATGGTCGACGCGATTCATCGTCGCTGCCGGTGCCAACGGTCGCGAGTATCGCTCGCGCAAGCGCGAATAACGCGATCGCGCAAACCGCGAGCAGCAGCAACGCCGTCGGGATCAGCAGCGACGATGAATCGTTGCGTCGCGAGAGGAACGGATGATGGTGAGGAAACGACTCGCTCGCGTCTTCTCTCATAGCGCGCCGTACGGCACCCCTTTATTGCCACAGATCTTACATCGTCGAGATCGGTCGCGTGGTGTTCGCGTCGACGACAGTGTCGCGACGGGCCGTGAGCGAGGCGCACATGCGATCGATCGCGGCGGAATCGATCACGCGAAACGACTTGTGAAACGCCATGCCGACGTGATCGCATATCACGAACTCTCGCACGTAGTACAATATCTTGCCGAAGAATTGAGCGAGTATTCGATTGCGCAGTTGGCACGGTTTGTCGCGTTCGCGCGCGCGATCACCTCGATGATACGCCGCTTTTATCACCGACACCGAGGCGACGACGTCGTCCCCGCCATCGAATCGTTCGATCTCGCGCGCGATCGTTCCGCGAGACGTCGCGGTTCGATCGCGATCGCGCGAGCAATCGTCCGACGGGGCACCGTCGTCCTCGTCGCCGTAACCGCTCGTTTCTCGCGCGCGTTCGGTCCGTCGATCCTTCCGGAACAAGGACGGAACGAGCCGTCGTCGCGTCGACGCGGAATCGAGTTTGTCGCGGTAGCGACGATCGTCCTCCTCCTCTTCGTTCTCGTCGCGATCGTCCGAGTCGTGATACGAGTCGGCGATCTGCGCGCGAAATCGTCGCTCCTCGGCGACCGCGATGGCCGAGTTCATGGTGTTCGCCCGTCACAACCAGCACAGCGACAATATCACGACTCCGTGAAGTTCGGCCAGGTGTCGGGCGTTCGACACGTAGTCTCGGATGGTCGAGTGGCCGTGATACGTGATCAGCACGATTCGACAGGGTGCCTCGGTCAGCGACTCGTACTCGGTGTTGAGGGCGGTCAGTTGTTCCGCCGATCCGCCGTAGGCGTACACGATATCGCGGCGATTCGCCTCGTAGGTGTCACAAATCTCGCGCCAAATCGCTGCGACGCTCTTCGCGGACGACGCGATCGTCGAGGGGGTCTCGTCATCCATCGTCGAGTCCATCTCGTTCTCGTCCTCGTCGTCCTCGCTCGCGATGCGCATTCTCTTCCGCTCTCCACGCAGCAGCCAGCGATCCATCTCGGTGCACCGTCGCGCGAGCGAAACGCGGCTCGACCACGGCCCAACGACCGTAAGCGTTCAACAGCTTGACGCGAACGATATCCGCGGCGAACCGCAGGGACGATTTATTCGCACCGTCCCCTCCGTCGCTCTTGTCGAGCGGAGCTTCGTCGGTCATCGATGGGAGCGTCAGAGTGGTGAGGAATCGTTTCCGCGCGTCCGGATCGTGACGCGACAGCGCGGGCAGTCGACGGACGAGGCTCGGTCGTTGCCGCGCGTCGATCACCGCGGACGATCTCTCGTGCAGCGCGACGCGTCTGATCAATTGCGCCGTCGCCTCGCGCGACATGGAGAATACGCGACCGTGACGGCGCGTCGCGGGACGCGCGCGAGCGCACCACGGGTCCACTCGCAGATTCAACGGATACGGCAATGAACCGCGTCGCGTCGAGGTGCCTCGTCGTCGCGCCGCTACCGTCTCCGCTCTCCGCGACGACGCGACTCTTGAGCAAGGCGCATACGTCCGAAAGCGCGCGCGTGACGTCCTCGGCAGCGTCACCCGCCGTCGCGTCGACGTTAACGATCGTCGCCAGTTCCGTCGCGTAATCGTGCACGAAATCACCGACCTCCGACAGACACAACGAGCGCAACAGATCGCGTTCGCGCGCGGAAAACTTGGGCGCGTCCAGCGCCACGGAGGCGATCAATCGGCCAAGCGTCAACACTCGCGACGACGACCGCGACGACGAAAATACCGGATCGAGCGCGCGTTCTCTCAGAAACGATCGAACCTTCTCGTAGTTCGCGCCGGCCGCGAGTTCGATCGAACGCTGCTCGCGCGCGACCGCGAACGCCTCCGACACGAAGCTATCGTCGCCGCGCAGCGTCGTCGCGCCGCTTCGATCGAGACGATCGCTCAGATATCGCGCGCCGCTCGTTATCGCGTTCGAATCCGCGCGTCTCTCCGATACAGCGGCGTGCTCCGAACGCTCGGACCGATGTCGTCGCGACGACGAAGCGGTCGAGTCGCCGGTCTCCTCCTCCTCGTCATTGTCGTCGCGACGACGAAGCGGTCTCGTGCCCACGGGGCTGTCCTCGGTTCGACGTCGCTCATTTTCGCCCGGAGGTGCCGTGGTTCGTGACGTTATCGAAGCGAAACAGCGCGAGTAGTGACTGGTCAACAGCATCTCGTACACGGCGTCCAAATCCTCGTCGGACAGACCTCGAACTCGGTCGATCAGATCGCTGGCGAAAAAACAAGTGACCGCGTTGTGATTCTTGTCGTGCGCCGTACGCCTCGTTCGCGCGCGTCTCGCTGCATCGCGACGAAGCGGCGAGCGTCGTCGCTTAGTATCGCGACGAACGGACGGCGATCGCGCGAGCGACGACGAATTCAACATGTCCAGCAGGTCGTCGTAATGGGCGCGACTTCGATACATCGCGTACTCGTCGGAATTGTCACTCGACGTTCCGCCGATCGCGATTGTTCGCACGAACATCATCGATAACGTCACCACGCGCGTCGAAGATGGTTCCACAGTCGCGTCAGATTCGCCGCGAAATCCCGTTGCTTCGACGACTCCCGAGCTCGAACTCGCGCCAGCGAATTCGTCAATTCGGCACCGCTGTCGGAGTAGTGCGCGGATGTGACCGACGGCACGGACGTCCACACCGTTGTCTCGTCGAACACTAGTCGACCGATCGCCGCGCTGTAACGCGCGGCACCGTTGTCGCGACTCGGTTCGGTCTGCCAGAGAGAGACGCGAAGAGGCACTCGCTCTCCGTATCGCGCGATCGCTGTTGCTTTGTCGACGAGAGCGCACGCTTGCGCGTACAACACCAGATGCGTGAGTCGAGTCATCGCGTAGACGAACATTGTCGTGATCGCGACTATAGCGAGACACAGCATCGACAGTGTCATCACCACCGATGACGTTGACATCGCAGTCGCGAGAACGGGGCGTCTTAGATGCCGCGTCGTTAGACACCGTGTCGCATTATCGAGTCGATGTGTCGATGAAGATCGCTCGGTCGCAGTCGCAGAAACATTTCGTTCGACACGAAGGGCTTGTCGAAAGTCGCGTTTATGCGCAATCGCGGACACATTCGAAATCGCTGATTCCCGGTGAATTCACTCGGCAGCTCCAGTACGTAGAAGAGGCTCCAGAGTTGTCGAGCCAGCCAAAAGTGCACGACTCGATCATCGAACAATCGTAGACGACAGCCACCGTTGTCGCATCGATCGTTTCGCGCGCGCGGCGACCATCGCGCCATTTCGGCGGTCGCCGCATCGATCGATGCGAACGCGCTCTCGATCGATCGATGCGAACGAGCGCGATCTCCGCCGTGACGCAGAACCTCTTGCAGCTCACAGAACGCCAAGGTCAGCGCCCGCGCGTCCGCTATCGAGCGAAATCGATCGACAGCGTCCGGTTCATCGTCCGTCGTTGCTTCCGCGCCGATCGCGTCGTATCGCGAAGCTGGCGCGAAGAGACGAATCACCGCGCTCGTCCCGTTGTCGTCGCCTCGGCGCAGCGACGCGCTCACTGAGACGAAGTGACGCTCGAGCAGAGGATAGTAGTGCGTCATAGTGGCGATTGATTTGTCGAGCACGCCGAAGGTGAAGTCGTTGCTGAAGCACACACCGAACCACAGCAACAGTATCCAACACGTGCCATAGTACAGATTCAGATGTTTCCAGCAGAGCAACACGTTGTTGGTGCCCTCGTGATATATCAGATACTCGTCGACCACGGTCATCGCCGCGTCGTTGTTCGCCACCGTCGCTCGTTGCTTTCGCCATGATCTCGGCCTCGCGTCGTCCCACTCGTCATCGACGATTTCGTCGGCGCGATCGTCGTCGCGCCTCGGACGAACCGAAGACGGCGCTGGTCGAACCGAAGACGGTTCATCGTCGAGGTCGCGCGACGACGAGTTCACGTCGTGCATCAGTTTCGACAGAATGTACACGAAGACATCGTTGTCCCGCGCCATTATCAAACGCGGACGATCGCCACTGTGCGCAGCCAACCAGTTTATGGCCTTCACCTCTCCCTCACTCTCGTCGTAATCGAACTCGAGACGATTCGCCCGAGCGAACGTTGTCGCCGAATCGCAGGTCCGATCGACGGCGCGAGTGTCTCCTTTCGCACCGGTTCGCGTGACTCCGTCTGTCCCGCGTTTCTTCGCTTCGACGTCGGCGACGATCGCGTTCGCGACGGTTGTCGCCGCTGCTCCCACTCTCCGTCGTTCGATGCTCCGAGCGATGGGAGGAAACGAGCGTCGGGGACGGCGACGGACGCCGCGCGGTCACCACGAAGTCGCGCAGCAAAATCTCCCGGATGTGCGGTACCATGTCCTTTATGCGAATCGGAGCGCGAGTCGCCGACGTGTTCGCGTTATCGCTCAAGGCGTACGCTACCTGAGTGATTCGCGCGGTCACTGGTTTGGCGTCCAACAGTCGCTGCAGCTGCGTCTGTCGCTTGGCCCGAGGTGTCCGATTGTCCAGAGTGTACCGCAAAGCGTACGGCGGATTTTTGCGCAGAAAGCGCACCTCCTTGCTCGATTCCATGCGACGACGGAACAAATCGACGAATTCGCGCTCGTTGGTGCTGTTGCGAATCGCGTACACCACCATGGGCGTCACGTCCAAGCACGCGACTTAGCACCCCCTCGATAGCGCGCCATCCTGTACAACCGACGCGAAGCGATCTCGTAATGCGCCGAATCCGAATATCCCCATCGCGCGGTGCGATCGGTAGCGCTATGCCGAACCTCACGCATCGATTCGCGATCGTCTCGAAACCTCGCGCTTTTTTACCGGTCATTGCGAAAACGCGCGACATTAACGTCAGCGAACACCTCGTTCGCGAGCGCTCGACACGGCGATTTTCTTCGCGAGAAGAGCTCGTTGTCGTTGCGTGCGCTCCAGTCGATCGTGCAGCTTAGCGATTCGCCGCAGACTATCCGCGTACTTGTACGCGGCGCGCTGCGCGTCTCGAATCGTGGTGAACAACGCCACGTTTGATGCGTGCAGTACCGAATCGGTCAGAAAACAATCGCGCGTCTGCACGGACAGAGCGGCCAATCGGCGCGACAATCGCCCGACATCGGCGCGACGCGTTCGCACCGAGGTAGATTCGAAAGCTCGAGTCAGATGACACAATTTGGCGAATGTCACGTAATCGTCCACGGTGTGACGAGTCATGACGGCGTAGCGCGAGAGCGATCGCATCGTTCGTCGTCTTCTTAACACGGAGGCGCGCGTCGCAATTGCGCGTTCACGCGCTCGATTTCTCGCAACGTGCTCAATCGCACCCACAGGCGTTGTATATCCGTTCGCGCCGCTGTCAGTCGTCGCGCGATGTCTCGTTCGCCATCGGCCACTTTATCCAGGTAATCGTACATCGAATCGATGGCTCTGCGGTAACCCTTGACGATCGACTCTGTAACGAGGAGTTTTACCCCCGTTACTATCGTGGCGATCACCGATCGTCACACGATCGCGAGAAATCATCGCTAAGCGCCCGGCAACACCTATGCCGCGGCAACCCGCCAGACCGCCGGAAAGAGCCGAATTCTGCGAAGCGATCGGGGAAGATCGGTCCCCCCAGAAAGGGGTAATTCGTGACAATCGCATGCGCGACTTTCCGGAAAATCGGGGGGAACTAATCCCCCGATTATCGGCCACCGATCGTCGAGAGGAATTTAGGGAATAAAACCCGCTCTCGACGAGAGATCGAGGCAGACCGTGAGAGACAGTCAGTCAGTCAGAACAGTTACCAAGGAGAGCTCCAGCGAGAATCGTGAAGAGAAGTCGATGAGAAGGCAAGGCATCCGCCGGTGAGTGAAGCTTCCACACCGTACCGAACCACCGGGAAATTTTACAAGACCCGGCAGCCGAGCCTCGTCGGCCGACCAGGCATCGCGACTTTACCGTACTTGTCCGTCTATGTCGGCAGCAGTTAGCCACCGGCACGATTTACGGCTCATCCGTCTGTGTCGGCAGCAGTTAGCTACCGACACGGAATAATTCTAAGTCTCTGTTCGCGAATTTAATCGTATTCGTCCGTCTGTGTCGGCAGCAGTTAGCCACCGGCACAGAATATTTCTAAATATCTGTTCGCGGATTTATACGTGCTCTTCCGTCTGTGTCAGCAGCAGTTAGCCACCGGCACAGAATATTTCTAGGTATCTGTTCGCGGATTTACACGTGCTTGTTCGTCTGTGGCGGCAGCAGTTAGCCGGCACAGAACATTTCTAAGTCTCTGTTCGCGAATTTACCGTATCCGTCCGTCTGTGTCGGCAGCAGTTAGCCACCGACACGGAATAATTCTAAGTCTCTGTTCGCGAATTTAATGTATTCGTTCGTCTGTGTCGGCAGCAGTTAGCCACCGACACAGAATATTTCTAGGTATCTGTTCGCGGATTTATACGTGCTTGTCCGTCTGTGTCGGCAGCAGTTAGCCACCGACACAGAATATTTCTAAGTATCTGTTTCCGACCAAACGACAGCAGTTCGCCGCCGTTCCGCGATTCATAAGTGCTCATCCGTCTGCGTCGGTCAGCACTTTACGCTCAGCGCTTTCCGAGGAGACGACATCAGTGTAACGTGACGATCAGAAATTTGACCACGAGGGCACGTACTGGGCAAATAACACGTCAACGTCGTCATCACGAATATGACGAGAATGACGTTCGAGTGCTGACTATTTTGGCATCGGTCTATCTCGATCCTCATATTTCGAGCCGTAGACTGGAGGTATCCACAGGAATACCGAAGTCCACAATCTTGCGGATTTGAAGGCTCGGAAGTACCATGCTTATCATATCACTTTGACCCAAACATTATTACCTGCCGATTTTGATCGACGCCTCGAGTTCTGCCGGTGGGCCTTACAGCAGATCGATCGGGACCCTAATTTTTTTAGATTTGTGATGTTTTCCGATGAAGCGACGTTCAAGAACACAGGGGAGTTGAACCGGCATAATTGCCATTATTGGTCCGATACCAATCCGCACTGGCATAGAGCGATTGACAATCAACACCGTTGGAGCCTCAATGTCTGGTGCGGGATTGTTAATGGATACTTGGTCGGTCCATTCTTTTTCGAACGTACTGTGAATGCAAATACGTACCTCGATTTGCTCACAGACCAATTGCCTCATTTGTTGGAGAACGTAGACTTGGAAACCAGGCGAAGGATGTTCTTCCAACAGGATGATGCACCACCGCACTTTGCACGTATAGTCAGGAGGTTTTTAGATGAAAGGTACTCGAACCGATGGATTGGTCGAGAGGGTCCAATTGCATGGCCTCCTCGTTCTCCTGATTTGACGTCACTCGATTTTTATCTCTGGGGCTATTTGAAAGAAGTTGTTTTCAAAGAAGAACCAACAACAAGAGAAGATATGGAAAATCGCATAAGACGAGCTTGTGAAGCGATTCCACGAAATGTCTTGCTCAGCACAGTGGCCCATTTCCAAAGAAGGAAATCTCAATTATTGCATAAATGCTAACGGTGCAACTTTCGAAAACCTTTTGAATAGCTAGATTAACAATAGCAAAGTATGCATAGTGAGAGGCAAGGGGACTCACTCTAAACAAGCACCCCGAAAGAGGCAGAATTCTACTACGTCCACGTCGTTGTCTCTGGGTAATGCTAAGTGTAGAAGATAATTTAGAAATCCCCGTATACAGATACGATTTTCGCATGAATACACGTACAAGTTTTGACTTTGAAATGACCTCAAAACATGACATTTGATCTTATCGATCATACCATATCCTATTCTAAAATTTCCCGCTCTTTCCAAATCCGGGGTCGAAAATAGGCAATTTCATTTAAAAATGTTATTTGATCTTCAAATAACCCCTAAGGTCAAAGTCAAGGTCAAATTCAAGGATATGGTCATACGTCCCCCTCCTTGTCCAACAACTTTTGTATGAAACTTTTTTCACTATTTCGCTCACCGGTCGAGTTATTCTCCATTAAAGGTTAAAATGGTCCACCCTGTATATTATCCATTGCAATACTATAGTAAGTTCTGTTACATTCAAACTTTCGTCTTGAATTTAATATATCAAAACTATCGTTGATATTCTTACAAAAAGTAGATGTAGTATCTGCACCTTGAAAATCATTCGGAAATTTCATTTCCATATATGTAAGTGCGTCTGCAACTCGGTTACTCAAAATTTGCGCGGCAAGTTTTACCTTCATTTTCTCAGTTTGATAATTAATGTGTCTGCGACGAATTTTTGTTCCTGCATGTAGTTTTTCTTTCTCTTGAAAATCAACTAAATTTATTATAAACTCCTAAGCAATGATTTTATTATTTTTATCCATGAGAGTACATTCAGCAAATGTATTTCGTATCAATTTAAGCATGTGACACGAGTCGGGAATAATGACAATTGGCTCATTGGTGACTGGATCTTCAATATAACAGTCATCTTGTACATTATTAGTTATATTTGCTCCTAATTTAATCACCATAGATAAATTCATTGATGCACCATCGAAGGTTAATGATCGGATATCACTAATGCCATTTTCATGAAGAGTTTTAATGAGTTCTTGTAAAATATTTGCTCTAGCTTCGCCGTTTAAGCTTTTAATAAAATAATATGCTATTGGCGTTTTAAAATGCCCATTTATACAAACTAGCATTACTACAAGAGCATATGACGCTTCCTCAGTAGATTGATTTTGATGCAACCCTATATCTACCATACCATGCTACATGTTATTACGTAACTCCATTTGTTTTTTTATAAACATTTCATCTAACTGAATACCAAATTGTAACTCTTTACCTTTACCGCGCTCCTCTTCAATCATATTTCTTATATTATTCAAAACTGTTTTATTTATTCCTGGACTCAAATCAATTTTTGAAAACCGTCGTCTAACCGTTTGTGGATGAGATAAGCAATTGAGAAACTGTTTTCTAACATATTTATAAGCTGATGAGGAGTAAAATAATAAGGTACATGCGAAGTTTTTTAATAAAGGTGAATATAACGTAGATTTCTTTGTTAAGATATTTATGAAAATTTCCTGTAAAGCAGATGATGAATAAATCTAAAAGAAAAAATATATATATGTAAAATAACTGTAAAAAGAAGAGAATTGCTAACAAATGTATAAATGAATGTATGTATAATATAAAATATTCGTCTGTACACAACAAATATTTATTTCTTTTTTTTCAATACACATATGTGTAATATTAAATTGGATGCTTTAATTATACACTAATAGATATGTATGTAATATTATAGCATTTAATAATATTGTAAAATTTTTTTACGAATTCATAAATTAATATAGTGTATAAATATATACATATGAGAAACCAAAACTATAAATTCTGAACGTGGGGCTAAATCTGAATAAAGTAGATATTTATAAGCCAAAAAGTTATTGGTACTTAAGTTGTTGTTAAACTTTATGATTAACAAGTTCAGTATTTAGTTTTAATTTCTTTTATAAATACAATTGATCGATGCTTATTTTGATGTACAATAATAATAAGACATATTGATAATATTGTTCTTCTTCGTCCAACTTTTTAACAATAATAATAAATTCCATTATATATATATATATATATATTCATAGTTATGCACATTATTTGAAGAATTATATATTTAGAAAATACCTATGTATAGATGAACTGCCAATCAAAAATTATAACAATTTTTTTTCGTACAATAATGTCGTATAGCTTGCATTTCGTTTTAATTGAAGCTATTTTTTTGCAAAAAATTAACTTTTAAGTATTTTTGTATTTATTTATTTGTGAAAAAACTTTGATTGTATAATAAACACTCACTATGATTACGTCTATGATTACGTTATTTTAGTTCTTAATTTAAATTAGTATTATAATGAAGTAGATACAAATTTTACAATAATAGAAAACATGAATAATTATAGATATGATACTTCGGTGAAGACATTGGTCAATTCGAGCTTACCTGCAAAGCATTTAAGGCTTCTTTAGATAATCCAATATCCTTTAGGTGAGTTAATAATTCTTGAAAGTTGTTAACTTTTTTTGTTAATCGATTTATTTTTTGATGCATTATATTACACTTTGTCTTAGAGTAATATTTTCATAATATTTTTTGACTATATTATAACTAGCATCAGAAGTAAAATCTTCACGGCGAAGATCTCCAATGAAACGTGGATTACAAAATCTTTTTGAGCGTGTGAATGGCTCTACACCTGTTCTACAAAGAAAAACATGATTTAATGTTAAAATATTAAATATTTATAGATTGTTACACATTATGTAATAATTTATAATAAAAAAAATTTTCTTTAAATTTACCTTTTTAATGTGCCAGATTGTTTTCTGTCATTCCTCAGTAATTCGTTTTCTTCAACAGGTGTTTCTTTAATTTTGTCACTATATTTCATATAAAAATATTTCATTTTATTAATGAAAATTATTGCATTTAAAATAATTCATATATATAATAAATATTTTTGTGTACCTGTCATTTGTTTCATTTTCTTCCTCTTCATTAGCTTCACTACAAATATTGACATTGGTTTCTACAAATATTGACATTGGTTTCTAATATTTCATAACTTTCATTTTCAATATTAGCACTCTCTCTGCAGGAGTAAAAAATATTATAATAAAAACAGAACTCATAGATTAATAAAAATTATTCTTCTTTAAGTTTACAAATGTATAAAATACTTACCTCTCACAATATTGAGTAAGTAATAATGACGAGATAGTATTAGGTATTAGGAACCTCCGTACAGTGTCACCAATTACTTTATAATTAAAATCACTTTCTTTAAAATGCTTACTACAAACGAAACTTCTCTTAGTTACTTCTCGACCTATAGCACTACACCATTTTTGCCTTTGTTTTCCTCTTTTGGGATGCTGAAAAATAAACGAAAACATTTACAAAATTACTGTTACATATGTGTATGTATTATATATTGTTATAAGTGTTACGTCCCCGAACGAGCGAGTCATCCGGCTCTCCGTGAAACGGCGATAGACGCAACGGCGATTGTGTCGCGAGACCGAAAGATTGCAGGAGGCATATTTTAATCCGTTGTCGAGGACGAGCCTCACTAATGTTTCTTGCAAGAGAGGAATCGTGGAGTCCGCGGGACATAACATAAGTGCAAACGTATAAATGTTTTAATAGTACAAAAATATTCTATTTTCTTTAATGACGATTATTATCCAAATTAAGGATTAAAATGAGTTTAATTTTATATTTCATAACCTCAATTCAGATTATGCATACTAATATTTATATTATTTACATTACATATCTATGAAAAGACATATTTGCGACTACTCCTTCAGTTGATTTGCAAATGCAGCAATTCGACACCATAATGAATTATATATTTGATAATATATTTGTAAAATACATGTATGATGTACGTACATACTCATATAATAGTATCGCGTTTCTCCCAGTCTCGCTTCTCCTCATTCTCCCCACCACGTAGCAGATTAGAAAGATAAAGCAATCCGATCACTATCGCTCTCTCTTTCTAATGTTGAAATCAGGCTTTTAGTGGGGATTCGCAGTCTATTAGTTTAAGTCTATGCGCTGCACGCATGCTACGCAGAATCGATTATCACTTGAAAATACAATTATCGAAAATCATTTTACGTCCTTTCCCTTTATCAACCGCGCAAAGACAAGGTTATATCTTTATTATTATATTATTGGTGATCCGTTTGGAAATGGCATCAGAAAACGATGTAAGTATTATATACTATTAAACGGCAATTACAAAAATACTGGCAACCATATATTATAGATCACAACTTTCTATGACTGTTTAACTTATTCATAAGAAAAACGTATGCACAAACTTACAATTACGAATACATTTGAAAATCTATAGATGTGTGTAATATGTACGCTCGTAACTTTGAAGTTTACGCATACATTTTTTCTTAAAAGTGAGTTAGAAAATTGATCCGCTAAGTCATACATGTTTAACTATACGTGCGTGTTTCCACGCGTCGATTGTCGTGATCGCCGCGATTGTAGCGCGCGAAGCGTGTCTCTCGATTGTCATTTGTTTTCGGCGGTTGTCCTTCACAGTCAACGTTTATCCGCAAAGCGTCTATGGTGTTTCCAGTGCTGCGTGAAAATTATATGCTCGGATTATTACAATACAATAATCATTATAATTCGTTCGAAACATTCGATCTCATCTCGGTTCTGATTTCAACCCCTGATCTCAAACCTTATTTTGTGAAATATTTTGTATTTTTATAAAAATTTTGTAAATTTAGAGCATTATAACTCGAGAAGTACTTCACCAAAAAACATTTGATTATAGTATTTTGGAAAGCTCTCGAGGTCAGCTACAAGAATATGTAATAAAAAATAGGGGGTGCTATCTAAAAAAATTGAGGTAACCTTCACGTGATCTTCAAGTGACTCTTCAAGGTCAAATCAAGGTCAAATCTTATGGCCTCCTCGAAACCATACAAAACGTGTTTGAACCATTTTTCTCTAAAATCAAAAATAAGAGATATTTGGGATGGACACTTAAAATGGGACACCCTGTATAGTAGAAATATGACAATAATATTTATAATAACATTTTTATAATTACAGATCCTAGAAGATGGCAGCGTGTCGGCAGAGCACGCCGTAGGGGCCGTGGGGGAGGACGCGGGGGATATGGAACAAAACATTTTTATTTTAACTTTTAATTTTTAACTTTTATATATTGGGTGAGTGCAAAAGTTCGTGCGGAGTTTGTGAGTAAAAGTCACACAGTGATTAGGCAAACAAAAATCTTTATTCAATCAATGATATATTCTCCATCGTTTTCTATAATCTTTTCCCAACGTTCTGGCAGCATACGGATGCCTCGATCATAAAAACTGCGCGGTTTAGATTCGAAGAACGAAGAGACGCCGTTTTTTAAGGCCTCCAAAGAGTCAAAGTTTTTTCCATTTAAATAATTTTGCAATGACCGGAACAAGTGATAGTCAGATGGTGCGATATCAGGAGAATACGGTGGATGCGTTAAGACATCCCATTTCAGGCTCTTCAGTTTGCGCAGCGTCTTTTTCGAAACGTGTGGTCTGGCGTTGTCGTGATGAAAGACGACTCCCTTGCGATTTGACAAAATCGAACCTTTCTCTTTTATTTCTCGATTCGAGATTGGTTAATTGGCGACAGTACTTGTCCGAATCAATCGTTTCGCCAGCGGGGAGATGCTCGAAATAGATTATGCCCTTGCAATCCCACCAAACAGAGAGCATCACCTTCATCGGGTGCAAACTGGCCTTTGGCATTGCGTAACCATGCTCACCTGATTGTTTCCATGTCCGTTTGCGCTGAACATTGTTGTAGAGGACCCATTTCTCATCGCCCGTCACTAGTCGATCCAAAAACGACTCGTTATTGAGCCGCCCGAGTAAAGAAACGGATGCAGAAATTCGCTTGATTTTGTTCTTCTCGGTCAGCAAATGGGGCACCCATATATCGAGCTTCAAATCGAATCCCATCTTTTTTAAACGCCAAAAAGCGGTTGATCGGTCAACGTTTAGTGCTGTAGCAACTTCTTCTGTTGAAATTCGCGGATTATTGAGCACTAAAGTACGCAAAACATCGTCATCAATGTCAGAAGGTCGACCAGAGCGTGGCTCGTCTTCAAGATTAAATTCTCCGCGCCGAAATTTAGCAAACCATTTTTCCACAGTTCGTTTAGCTGGTGCTTCATCCTGATAAACATCCTGAATGTTTTTTACGGCTGCGGTAACGTTTATTCCCTTCCCAAACTCGTAAAGCATAACATGCCGTAAATGCACCTTATCGATACTCATTTTTAAAGTGATATTTCTCGAAGCAGTTTGTATGAAAACAAATGATTTTTTTTAATAACAGCTGAAGACGTCACCTTTCCAACGTTATATAATATGTAGATAGAAGTATTAATGACAACACTTTACGACGCTTATAACTCCATCTATTGAAACTCCGCACGAACTTTTGCACTCACCCAAATATATATTATTCTTAAAATATAAAATATATATTATTCTTAAAATATGTAGTCTATGAAAAAAATAAAATATCTTATTAATTTTATATTATGACGTATTAATTTAATATTTTACCAAATTATTATTGTATATCCAGAGATCTCTGCATTTGTAACAGATAATATATTAGTAAACTCATTTAACTCTGAATTCGAATACGAATTTACTAAAGACAACTTTAAAATTATGATATTAAAACAAGCCTTAAGTATTATGCGTATCTAACTCTAAGACTTATATTAATAGTTGCAACTTCAAACTTGTCTCTAGTAAGATTCAAATTCAGATTCAAATTCAGAGTTAAATAAGAGATCTCCAGTCGAGGCGCTATTACAAATATATGGATGTCACATATATCATTTAATAACTGAAATTAAATAAAGCTTCGAATAACCATCTGAGTATTTTATAATAAACAATGAGACAAGTTTCAGATGACAAGTATTAACTAATAATGCGTACCTACATCAAGTGTGAGATACTCAGATCTCATTTGACTTAGGTACGCATTAATTAATATTTGTCATCTGAAACTTGTCTTATTACTATTAACACAAGCCTTAGAGTTAGATCAGAGTTAAATCAGAGATATATAGATAATAATATGTTTTGTAACAACATCAGTAAAAAGGATCGTCAAATAATATATGCCAAAAAATACGACGGGGATGGTAGTGGGACCTCTTCTCTTTAATAATAATAATAATAAATAAATATATCTACATGTAAACGTAAATATATGCATACATACATACATATTTGTAAAAAAAGATGTGAAATCCAAACAAACTTACTTTAAAAAAAAAAAGTAAAAAATAGGCGCCAAGTACACGCGTCCCAGCGTTTGTTCCGCAAAAAATCCGTATAAAGAACACTGATTTTTTTAAAATTGTTTTTAATATTACAGAGAAATAAAGACGAAGATAATAGTTCTCGGATATATAATTAACCGTTTCATATAGAAAATCCCGTAAAGGACTAATTTCTAAAAACAAATTCCAAAAGTACGTTACAAAAAGATAAAGACAAAGATAAATATATTATAGAATATTATGGAATGTTATATTTTAACCTGCCAAAAATTGTATCCTTGCAAAGAAAGAATGTTCAGAGAAAATTATTAACACGTTTGTACAAAAAATGTTACTTTTTCATACATTATAAAAAAAATAACGAAATCAAAAAATTGCGCCAATTGGTAATATAAAAATATGTTGTATAAAACATTCTTTAAAAAGTCATATTTATTGACATTACAAAAAGTATCTATTGACTAAAAACTTAAAAAATGTAAAAATTAAATTAAAAATAAAAAATAATTAAAAACAATTGATAAATAATCAAATAATAAATCAAATAAATCAAATAATAAATCAAATAATAAAACTGAAATAAATAGAATAATGAACATAATAAACATAATAAAAAAATGGAAACTAAAATTAAGATTTAGACAAAAACACTTGGCGTGCCCTTATATACGTGCTCAGGATGCATCAGAACAAAAGTCGTAATAAATTGTACATTTCAATCCTCCAGTAATATAATATTAACGTTACTTTTATATATACAAGGGTGCAAAGTATATCGCTGAAAAATTCAGTAGTATACTTAGCACTGACAATCAGTGCATAATCGCTGATTGACAGTGAGTTTCACTGATTCATTTTTAGAAAGTATTTCCCACTATTATATCAGGTGTAGTAAAAAGAAATCCATTATTTTTGCATGAAATTGAAGGCTTTAATTACCATAGTTAGAATGATCCGATTTAGGTCAAATATGCGCCGTTTTGTTCGATAACTTGTTGCCATTTTGAAGGTAATTTCATTATGCCTCTCTCATAGAAGCCCTCGTCCCTATTGGCAAAAAATTGAGACAGTCGATTCTCACAAGCCTCTCTTGAAGCGAATTTTTCACCAGCAAAATTATTCGCCATGGACAGGAACAGATGGTAATCACTTGGTGCCAGGTCCGGACTATAAGGTGGATGCATAAGAACCTCCCAACCAAGCTCTCGGAGCTTCTGGCGAGTCGCTATCGATGTGTGTGGCCTGGCGTTGTCCTGATGGAACACAATTCCTCTCCTGTTGGCCAAAGCTGGCCGCTTCTGGGCGAATGCTTCCTTCAGACGGTCCAATTGTTGACAGTACAGTTCCGAGTTAAGAGTTTTGTCGTAGGGGAGCAGCTCATAGTAGATAATTCCCTACCAATCCCACTAAACACACAGCAAAACCTTCCTGGCCGTCAATCCTGGCTTGGCCACCGTTTCCGCCGGCTCATCGCGATTCGACCACGATCGTTTTCGCTTGACGTTGTCGAAAGTGATCCACTTTTCATCACCAGTGACCAACCGCTTCAGAAATGGGTCGATTTTATTGCGATTCAGCAGCGATTCGCAGATGGAAATTCGGTCCATGAGGTTTTTTTGCGTTAACTCGTGTGGCACCCATACATCAAGCTTCTTTTTGTATCCAGCCTTATTCAAATGGTTCCAAACGGTTTTTTGTGCAATCTTTAGCTCTTGGGCAATCGAAACAGTACTTACATGACGGTCGGACTCGACAATGTCCATGATTTTATCGATATTTTCGACAATTGGCCTTCCAGTGCGTGGTGCATCTTTGACATCGAATTTACCGGAACGGAATCGACGAAACCAAAATTGCGCGTGATTGGCTGTTACAGTATCAGGACCATAAACACTATTTACATTTTCAGCCGCCTGGCTTGCGTTTTCGTCTTTATCGAAGAAAAACTGTAAAATATAGCGTATTTTCTCTTTGCCATTTTTGACGCGCGCTCAAGCAAAACTGAGTCAACTAATCACAAAACTGTCACAAAAGTTTTTTTAGTACGAAATCTCATCTTTCTAACGCCATCTAGTGGAACCCGATCGGACTTATACAACGCGAGATACAGATAACTAAAGCCATCTATTGGAGAAATAATGGATTTCTTTTTACTACACCTGATATAATTTATTCATATGATGTTATAAAGGCCGTCAAAATAAAGCAGTAAGGTTTACATTTATATATGAATTATATATTTATATTATTTATATATGAATTATACGTATGTTTTTACTCGTATATATTTTTACATATGAATTATATATTTTTTTATATATTTATATATATGAATTATATATATTTTAAAATAATTATTTATAAAATTTGTTTACATATATTTCTATAACAATATATGAGCACATTGCATATATATGGCAATATTTTCCTCATGTTTCCGATGCAAGTTAGGAAACCTGAATCTCGCTCTGCTGGAATCGCCCAGCGCTGGGCACGTATGCACGGGAGACACGAATCTTGTATTAGATAATAAACTATACTCAGAATTGAAAAATACTGAGACCAATTTCTATTATCTATAATTATTTATAATGAACGAACGAATTGAACTTGCCATCGCGAGGAGAATCGGTGACGACAACCGAATACGTTTTGATACGGGAGAGAGAACGAGAGAGAGAGGACTGAAGAGAGAACGGGAGAGAGAACGGGAGGGAGAACGGGAGAGAGAACGGGAGAGAGAACGGGAGAGAGAACGGGAGAGAGAGAGAGAGAGAGAGAGAGAGAGAGAGGGAGAGAGAGAACGGTAGAGAGAGAAAGAGAGAAAGAGAGAGAGGGAGAGGAAGAGAGAGATAGAGGGTGGGAACAGGCGAGAAAGAGAACGAGCGAGAGGGGTGAAAGAGAGAGGCATAAAAAGGTGAGAATGTTGATATGCGTTGGTATGTTATGACGCACGTTATTTGATTGCCGATCAGCTGATGCTGAGCAGACGATGTGATGAGTTGTGCCATCGAAAAATGAATACCAGTGTTTATTGACTCGTCGTCCAGGGTGATCGCTCTTCAATTATAAGGACCGCTTCATACAATTTATAAGTGCAGGTATTACGCGCTTTAGCTGATTAATTAACAAGTAAGTATTAGGGGCGCAAAAAAGGTCTGAGCCCTAGATTTCATACTACTGAAACCACAATTTAAATTGCATTAATTTTCCCGCCTTCTTGCGGTTTTAAAGCAGTGACATTTGATCTTTCGAAACATCGTGCGATTTGGCATTTGATACACATAACCTTAAAATCAGCAATGTTTACGATGGCAATAAGAAAAGAGTATATTCGATTTTCCATCCACTTCGCGTTTCATCTGAAGAAAAATGCTGCTGAAGCCACTGAAATGATCTGTGTTGCATATGGAGAGAACGCTGTAAGTTATGTTACGTGTAAAAGGTGGTATCAAAAATTTCGCCAAGGAGATTTCAGTCTTGAAGATGAACCGCGTGCTGGACGCCCTCAAAAGATTGAAACGGACGAACTGCAAGCATTGTTGGATATAAACTCTGCACAAACTGAAAAGGAGCTTGCAGAGCAACTTGGTGTTACGCGACAAGCCATTTCCACACGTTTACATGCAATGGGAAAAGTTCAAAAGGAAGGCAGATGGGTTCCGTATGCACTGTCCGAAGATAACAAAAATCGACAGCGTGACACGGCACTCACTTTGCTTTCAAGATTCCGGAAAAAGGATTTTCTGCACCAAATCATTACAGGTGATGAAAAGTGGATACTTTATGATAATCCGAAGCGTAAAAAATCATGGGTTGACTCTGGTCAACCTTCGACATCGACGCCAAAGACCAATATCCACGCTAAGAAGGTTTTGCTTTGCATATGGTGGGATTGGAAAGGTATATTGTATTACGAGTTGTTACAGCCGGGTGAAACAGTAACGGCAGATCTATCAGCAACAATTGAGCAATTTGAGCGATGCGTTTGAAGAAAAGAGGCCATTTACTGGCAAAGGACGTCGTAAAGTGATACTGCTTCATGACAATGCCCGACCACATGTTGCGAAAGTGACTCAGGACCATATCTTTCCGTTAGGCTAGGAACTTCTCCCGCACGCGGCGTATAGCCCAGACATGGCGCCTTCCGATTACTACCTATTCCGGTCTCTGCAGCATTTCTTGGCTGATACACATTTTGTGACACTCGAAGAGATACGAAAATGCATTGATGACTTTATCGCCTCGAAGCCGGTGAGCTCCTACCATCAGGGAATTCGCAAGCTGCCCGAAAGATGGCAAAAGGTCATCGATGCAAACGGGGAATATTTCGTTGATTAATATAGTTTTGTTTGTTTTTAAATAAATTGTGAATTTTGCAAAAAAAGGCTCAGAACTTTTTTGCGCTCCTAATATAAATTAATAACATTTATATATTAATGATGTATATACGTGATGTACGTGACGTATATATAAAATAATAATATAACATAGTATAAGACAATATATTGACAATAATATAACGTATATTATAATATATAATTTCAGGAATGGCAGAGGATGATACTTCAATGGAGCAGGATGAGGAGGAGTTGCAGGTGGGCACAGAGTTGTACAAATTAAAAGATGAAAATAAAGATTTAAGGGAAAAATTAAAACAGATGGAGCAGCAAATAAAGCTATTGATGGAGAAATCTAATAATTCAAGTGAGTAATCTTACTAATTATGAATTTATACATTTAAACTTTGGTTATTAATATATTATGTATGTACGTTTGTATGTATATACATATGTATATATGTATGAATGTATATATATATGTATATATTATAAATATATATTATTTATTTATTATTATATTACAGATGATAATACAGATGATATTTTCATTTTACATGAAATATACAGGGTGCACGATTTATCTGAAGACATTGAAATATCTCGAGAACTATGCATTGGATAAAAAAAAGTGGTTAATGAAAGTTGTTAGTCTCGAAGGGGGACATCTAGTGATACCAAACTCGACTTCCCACCCCACCCCCTGGGGGTGGGGGTTGGGGGCAACTTTGAAATCTTAAATGGAAACCCCCTTTTTTTCCAGATATGGATTCTACGCCACAAAATACGTAAATTTTATCCGAAACTTTTTTTTATTCACGATAGATGGCGCTGTAATCGCAAAAAATTATATTTTCCGCAATTCTCCAGAAATGAACATTGGATTGAGAAATAAAAAATACCTGTTCAATATTTTTAAAGAACATAATAAAAGTTATCCCCCCCATCCTCTCGGGGTAGGGTAAGTGATAACGTTCAAATCTCAAATGGGGACCCACATTTTTCATTGCAGAATTAGATTGTACGTGAAATTTTTATTGAAACAATTTTTTTCATTCGTGATAGATAGCGTTGAATTTTTCCGAGAAACTACTTTTAGCATTACACAGGAACAATGACGAGGACGTAGTAGTTTTATGTTCCCTTCGGGTGCTTTTTTAATGTGAGTCCCCTTGCCTCTCACAGATCGGGGTGCTTTTTTAATGTGAGTCCCCTTGCCTCTCACTGTTCAATTAATAAGAGTAAGTGTTCGAAATTTTTACCTTCAACTTCAATACACTTATTGATCCTTTCTTCATGATGACTGTACACAGGATAGAAGCATATCTGCGGGAGTTTCAGCGCAAGCGTTTCTTATGCGTTCTACCATGTTTTCACGAGTTGTTGGCACTTGTTGATAAACCTTATCTTTTAGGTAACCCCACAGAAAGAAATCCGGCTATGTCAAATCAGGCGACCTAGCAGGCCAATTAATCGGGCCACCTCTGCCAATCCACCGACCATTGTAATCACGGTCTAATACTTCTCGTGCTGGTATTGAGTTATGCGCTGGGCAACCGTTATGCTGAAACCACATACTTTGTCGAACGTCCAAGGCAACATCATCAAGTAGTGGTGGTAGTTTCTGTTCCAGGAAATTTCGATATTTGATTCCATTCAAATTACCTTCAATAAAATAAGGATCAATGAGTCTGTTCCCTATGATTTCACACCAAACGTTAACCGACCAAGGACGTTGATGTTCAACTTGTCGTAATCAGTGGGGATTTTCTACATTCCAGTAATGCATGTTATGTCGATTAACGCCACCATGGTTTGTGAATGTAGACTCATCTGAAAATAGTACATTAGCAATGAAATTGGGGTTCGTTTGCATTTGTTGAAGTGCCCATTCACAAAACACCACTCGATTATGAAAATCATCGCCATGAAGCTCTTGATGCAGTGAAATGTGATACTTATGACGATGCAATATTCTGCGAATACTATCTCCGGAAATTCCGAAATCGCGATGTATTGGGTGAGTGCAAAAGTTCGTGCGGAGTTTCAATAGATGGAGTTATAAGCGTCGTAAAATGTTGTCATTAATACTTCCATCTACATATTATATAACGTTGGAAAGGTGACGTCTTCAGCTGTTATTAAAAAAAAAATCATTTGTTTTCATACAAACTGCTTCGAGAAATATCACTTTAAAAATGAGTATCGATAAGGTGCATTTACGGCATGTTATGCTTTACGAGTTTCGGAAGGGAATAAACGTTGCCGCAGCCGTAAAAAATATTCAGGATGTTTATCAGGATGAAGCACCAGCTAAACGAACTGTGGAAAAATGGTTTGCTAAATTTCGGCGCGGAGAATTTAACCTTGAAGACGAGCCACGCTCTGGTCGACCTTCTGACATTGATGACGATGTTTTGCGTACTTTAGTGCTCAATAATCCGCGAATTTCAACAGAAGAAGTTGCTACAGCACTAAACGTTGACCGATCAACCGCTTTTCGGCGTTTAAAAAAGATGGGATTCGATTTGAAGCTCGATATATGGGTGCCCCATTTGCTGACCGAGAAGAACAAAATCAAGCGAATTTCTGCAGCCGTTTCTTTACTCGGGCGGCTCAATAACGAGTCGTTTTTGGATCGACTAGTGACGGGCGATGAGAAATGGGTCCTCTACAACAATGTTCAGCGCAAACGGACATGGAAACAATCAGGTGAGCATGGTGACGCAATGCCAAAGGCCAGTTTGCACCCGATGAAGGTGATGCTCTCTGTTTGGTGGGATTGCAAGGGCATAATCTATTTCGACTACTTCTCCCCGCTGGCGAAACGATTGATTCGGACAAGTACTGTCGCCAATTAACCAATCTGAATCGAGAAATAAAAGAGAAACGTCCGATTATGTCAAATCGCAAGGGAGTCGTCTTTCATCACGACAACGCCAGACCACACGTTTCGAAAAAGACGCTGCGCAAACTGAAGAGCCTGAAATGGGATGTCTTAACGCATCCACCGTATTCTCCTGATATCGCACCATCTGACTATCACTTGTTCCGGTCATTGCAAAATTATTTAAATGGAAAAAACTTTGACTCTTTGGAGGCCTTAAAAAACGGCGTCTCTTCGTTCTTCGAATCTAAACCGCGCAGTTTTTATGATCGAGGCATCCGTATGCTGCCAGAACGTTGGGAAAAGATTATAGAAAACGATGGAGAATATATCATTGATTGAATAAAGATTTTTGTTTGCCTAATCACTGTGTGACTTTCACTCACAAACTCCGCACGAACTTTTGCACTCACCCAATAATTGCCGAGTGTTTACCTGGGTTGTGGTGAATAGCTGCTAGCACAGCTATTTCATTAACTTCTCCTGTAACAGTTGTTCTTCGTTTCCTTTTTTTAGTTTGTACGCTGCCATCCGAGATAAAGGCAGTCACAACTTTGTAAAAAAAAAGAACGTGAGCGAACATTGTCTGGAAAACGCTCAGCATACAAGGCAACAGCATTGTCAACATTCCTCCTACATTCACCATAAATCAGAATCATTTCAATTTTTTCTTCTACGGTTGCAGAATTCATTTTCCACTTGTTTTCATTTCCACAATTCTGTTCAAAGAATGAAGGGTAGATATGCAGGTAATAAAAACTCAAGTAAAATGAAATTGTTAGAGATGCTTTCAGTTCTAATTCTGAAAGAAAAGTGAGCTCTGACCGCATTGCACAGCCTTTTATAATAAGCCGTAGTTCGCCATACACCCACAGTGGCGCGTCGAGCAGTTCCCTCTTCGATTCGGGTTCCCATTTGAGATTTGAACGTTACCACCCACCCTACCCCAATAGGATGGGGGGGGATAACTTTTATTATGTTCTTTAAAAATATTGAACAGGTACTTTTTATTTCTCAATCCAATGATCATTTCTGGAAAATTGCGGAAAATATAATTTTTTGCGATTACAGCGCCATCTATCACGAATAAAAAAAAAGTTTCGGACAAAATTTACGTATTTTGTGGCGTAGAATCCGTATATGCAATAAAAATGGGGGTTTTCATTTAAAATTTCAAAGTTGCCCCCAACCCCCATCCCCAGGGGGTGGGGTAGGAGGTCGAGTTTGGTATCATTGGATGTCCCCCTTCGAGACTAAAAACTTTCATTAACCACTTTTTTTTATCCAATGCATAGTTCTCGAGATATTTCAATGTCTTCAGATAAATCGTGCACCCTGTATATACTACGTGGGCTGAAAAGTCTTTGGCTTAATAATGAAAAAACGATTTTTTTAATGAAAGAAGTGTTTTATTCCTCGACATAATCTCCATTTAGAATAATGCACTTAGTGTAACGGTCCGCTAACATTTCGATGCCGGTTTTATAGTGCTCGGTGTCAAGTCCCTCAAAATAGGCATTTGTTTCCAACTTGACCTCCTCATTCGAGTAAAATCTTTTACCAGCGAGCCACAGCTTCAGTCGGGGAAAAAGGAAATATTCGCTGGGGGCTAGGTCTGGAGAATACGGGGGATGCGGGACTAATTCATAGCGCAATTTCTTTAATTTATCGGTCGTATCGCGAGCCGAGTGAGCTGGAGCATTGTCTTGGTGAAACAAAATTTTTTTCTTTGCCAAATGTGGCCGTTTGACTTTGACCACGTCGTCCAATCGATCCAGTAATGTACAGTAATATTCTTTATTGATAGTTTTACCATGTTCAAGATAATCAATGAATATTATGTTATGCGCATCCCAAAAAATACTGGCCAAAACCTTGCCGGCTGATTGTTGTGTCTTCGGGCGCTTCGGACGGCTTTCACCAGGCAATAACCACTCCGCTGACTGCCGATTGGACTCCGGTGTGTAGTGATGGATCCATGTTTCATCCATTGTGACAAATCGACGCAAAAACTCCTTCTTATTGCGGTTAAACAGGGCCAGATTTTGCTTTGAAAGTCGAACACGTTCCGCTTTTTGCTCAATTGTCAAAAAACGCGGCACCCAACGCGCGCAAAGCTTTTTCATGTGTAAATATTCATGAATGATATGACCAATGCGTTCCTTTGAGATGCCTATGATGTTAGCTAGCTCACTCAATTTCATTTTGCGGTCATTCAACACGATTTCACTGATTTTTTGGATGTTTTCTGGAGTAACTGCCTCATTTGGCCTTCCTGAACGTGGTGCATCATTTGTGCTCGTACGGTTACGACGAAACTCAGCAAACCAATATTTGATGGTTGAATTCGGTGGGGCAGATGTGCCGTAACATTTATCAAGCCATGCCTTTGCTTCAACAGTGTTTTTTTCCCATCAGGAAGCAATGTTTAATCAAAACACGAAATTCACTTTTTTCCATAGTAAAGATAAATTCAGAGATAACGTCACTTCGAAAGCTATAACTTGTACACGAGTCAACGAAATATCATGAAATTTTTACAGCATCTAAGTTAAGGTTGGTACTCTATAGGAAATATAAGGATTTTTAGTTTGTGGCGCCATCTATATGTCAGGCCAAAGACTTTTCAACCCATGTAGTATATACAATTACAACATAATGAAAAGAATGACATAAAAAAAGTATAATTAAAGGATTATTGCAATAGATTTCCACATCACCTGTGAGGTACTATTGCTGATGCGTTTTTTTAACGTGCTTTCCTCAGTAGGCCTACTCCATTAAATAATAAAGAACAAATACTATAAAATGTATGGCTCGGTAGGGAAACAAAATTTTAGAGCAGAGAGTACGTCGGAGAGGCAAAATTTTCATGCGCAGATTTACGTCATTCACAGTCAAGGGGTTAAGCTTATAAGACAACGCTTCTTGATGAATGATGCAATGAGTAACAGAGATTTTAAAACCTTGCTGTCTTATTTGTTCAAAGAAGCCGTTTTTTCAAACCTATCATTGCTTTTGCGCTATCGATGACTACAGCCGAATATTTGTAGAAATCAATGTCAAACTTTTGCAGAGTTTGGCTAACAGCCTTAAAGATTTCAACACCTGTTGTTCTCCCTTGCAACGATACAAAGTCTGAAAGGTCTTTGACATGTGAAAAATCGTTTTACGTACGATTCGAGCAAAAATACACAGTTGATCCATATGCCGATTATCGGTGTTCTCATAAATACATAATGAATAATACGAATAAGACGCAAATGAACATTTTAATTTCTCTTTTAAAGATGAAGCTGTATCATCTATCCGTGATTTTACAGATTTAATGGAATGCTTGCAGCTTTTTCGAAAGTCATCGAATCTCCAAATGATTCGACCGCTGCAGTAACGCATTTTTTAATAAACGTTCTTTAAATGATACTTCCCTTTCTTCCTTAATGCGAGCTAGTTCTTCTAAAATGTCTTTGGATATATCATCCATAGTACAGTCTACACGACCCAGGAAATCCTAGTTCATTTGTTCCCAAATGATCATTTACTTCTTTTCATTTAGTTTTCCTGCCGAGCCATACATTTTATCGTATTTGTTATTTATTATTTAGTGGAGTAGGCCTACTGGGGAAAGCACTTTAAAAAAACGCATCAGCAATAGTACCTCACAGATGATGTGGAAATCTATTGTAATAATCCTTTAATTATACTTTTTTTATGTCATTCTTTTCATTATGTTGTAATTATATATATATATATATGTGTGTGTATGTGTGTATAAAACACATAAACATATATATTTTAAAGCGATTACTAAGGGAGGAAAAAATTATAATTATAATAAAACACGAGGGTACACTCCAGCTGACATCTTACGTAGCGACGGGCCTGAGCGATCCGCGATCGTCGCCACGGCCGCTGAGCGCGGAGCGGTGGAAGGGGAACGGTGGGTGTCACCGCTTGAAATCCGGCCGAAAAGAGCACTTACAAGGGACATTCGGCAACGCAGAAATTCAAAAAAATCTGAAACTCTGCATAATTGTAGAGCAGATATACCTAATAACAAAACAATTTTTCGTTGGTGCCCAAAAACGGTTTTAAGGGTGGAAACAACCCCACCTCGTCCACCAGTAGACAGCCCAGCGCCGATGGGGCTGGGACCGAGGCATCGCGACATCGCACACCGCCGTCATGATGCCCACCAACTGCCTAGTCCCCTCCTGGGGGCTAGTGTCCCACTCACCTGGCACCTCGTCCAAGTGCCAAGTAGCCACGAGGCCACCTGGAACATGTCCGCATTCAGCCAACTGAGGGCCCATCTGCGGGGAAGGGAGTCTCGCCTCCCTCCCCCGGGCGGCGGTCCAGTACTTGCGGAGGGTCGGCGGGACCGAGGGGCCAGACTATGTATCTGTGATCAGATAACGTCTCGCCCTCGGTCACCACTGCCCACTCCCGGAAAATCCGGTCGGCCGACGGGGAGGCCCAGGTCAGATCAATGATCGACTCTCCGTTCGGCCGTACAAAGGCACTGGCCGACCCCCTGTTCATCAACAGGAGGCCGAGTCCCGCCGCCCAGCCGATCACGGCGTCGCCCCTCCGGGGATCCCCCTGCCGGGGATCGCAACCCCACTCCACGGAGTGAGCGTTGAAGTCCCCGGCAACCACGACGGGTCGGGGCTGGCACTGATGAACCACATCCCTGACCTCGTCAAGTATCCCCATAACGTAGGGCAGTTCACCGAGACCAGCCTTGTTCCTGCGGTGGGGAAGATATATCCCCACCACAGTAACGGGTCCCCAATCGACTGCCACGTACCAGGTCCCCTTCCTCCTAAGTTGGCAGGGAGGTGAGCACGGTAAGGGGTTGACACCATGGTCTCCGAGCCGCCCCGGCTCCTGATCCACGCGGTATTGTTCACCGAGATGAAGTGCGGCTCGGTGACCAACCCTAGGCCGGCGCCCAGTTCCTTCAGTCTCTGTCAATCATCAACAGGTCCTGGGCCCGGGCGCTAACGCCAAGGTTGGCTTGGAACACCCGGAGGAGGGGGGTGAAAGCTACGCTTTCGGCACCTCCTCCAGGCTGTCCACCTCTGCTCCCTCGGTTAAAGCCTCCAGCGACACTGGCGTCGCACCAGCTCCACCCTGGGGGATCTCGGCCATGGTGACCTCTGCATCAACGGGTGCCTTCGCGGAGACACAGGGAGTCCCTGCCTACGTGTCCTCCTCCTCTGGGGAGTATGAAGAGGGGTCCGCAATATGGGAAGTTAGAGGGGGCGCTTCCTCCGACTTCCCTCCTTCTAGGGCTGTTGGGGGTGAGCTCTCCGACATCATCCTCCTCACCTTTTTGACCTCCAAAGGTCCGGTCTCTCCTCCCAACTCCGGATCCGCTTGTTCCACAGTGTCCTCTTTGGCCGACCCCTCTTCCTGGTGATCCTCTGTTGGAGCGGCTCCTCCTGCTCCAGATCCCTGTGGACCATAACCTGGACCACCTCCGTCCACGGTTCCAGCTCCATGGGGGAGGGAGTAGAGTCTCGTCCTCCTTCCCTCCTGTACCCGGTCCTCCGCTGGGGGGAGAACGGTCTGGTCTCCCCCTTCCTTTCTGGGGGGGGTCCCTTCGAGTGGTGGAGGGAGGGGCTCCAGCCTCCTCCCCACTCTTTCTTTCCTCTACAGTTCTCTTCTTCCCCCTCCACCCCCGATTCCTCGGGGGTTTGCAGGCTGTCCCACCGACCTTATGGTCGGCTGGGCCCCCTCTCGGCGCACACCGCGCACCTAGCTGAGGCCGCCCTGCATTCCTTGGCGCGGTGACCGGGGTTACCACAGCGACAACAAGTATGGCTGCGGTTAGCGGTGTTTTTGCACCGCTCGCGCACATGGCCGCGTTCCAGACATCTGAAACGCAGCGATGCGCGAGCGGGCAACATCACCACTCCGGCCTGGGTCCAGCCAACCTGGAGCCGTTCCGCAGTGGCGACCTTAGCGGCCGCCGCCTGCGGACACCGCACCACAACCGTCGCCATCCCTCGCTGAAGTACCTGGAGCTCACCCACAGACATATCTGCGGGCGAGCACCTCCCAGCGAAGGTTACAACCTCCGCCACTTCCTAGGCCCCGATAGTCAGGTTCAGGCAGGTCAGCCGCAACGTTGCGGTTCTCACCGGTCTCTGGACCCGATACTCGAGGCCCTTTTTAGCCGCCAGCCTGCGGAGCTCATCCGCAAGCCGGTCGGCTGGTGCCCCGGCATTGAGGCCAGGCACCTCTACAAGCAGGGCCCCCGTGAGGGCCCGGCGGATCCTCAGGGATCCCGGGATCCTCAGGTCCGCCGGCCTGATACGGTGCCTGACCTCCGCCATAAACTGGGCGTACTCGCCGTCAGGGCAAATGAGTGACAGCGGCCGATCTCGGCGGCCTCAGCTTTTGTCCCCCCTTCTTCTTCCCGGTGGATTGAGGAGGAGGGTTGGTGGGAGGAAGAGGTCCTCTCCTTTCCTCCTTCTTCATCCTCTCCTTCTCCCTCCGGCTCCTCACCGTCGTCCACTCTCCTTCACCTTCCGCTGGTTCCCGGATAGACTGGGTCTTATTGGTGGGCCCCCTTGTGGGTCCTATCTTCCTCTCCTCTTCTCTTGCCCGGGCAGCCGCATGCGAGTAAAGAATAACCCCCTCACTCTGGGGGATACCCTGTCTCCGCTTAGCCGGGTCCGATGTGGCAACCTCCGTCCCTCGAATGGCTGCCGCTTGCCTCCTCTTCTCTTCTTGCCTCTTCCCTCGGGTGTTCCTTTTCTGGGACTTAGTCCTCGAGACCTTGGGTGCAGACCTAACCCCCTTCCCCCCACCCCAGACTGGGTTGGCAGCAGCCTCCCCTTTCAGGAGTGAGACAGGGTCAGGAGCCCTGGTCCGCACCACCGGTCCCAGGGTCAAGCCCCTAGACATACCCTCTATAACTTCTTTCCCCCTTCCCGTGAGCCATTCCAGCTCCTGCGTCAGATGAAGGTGTGCCTCTCTCGTCGGGTCAAGGCACGCCCTCTCGTCCACGCATCTCTCCATCCTTCCCGTTAGTCGATCGTATGACTTCCTGGTTCCAGCATCCACACTGCTGATTGCCAGGGCGTCATTGAGTTCCTTCGCCTGCCCCAGTACCGCCGGCCTGTTGGCCGGCGGCATCGGGGCAGTTGCCTCCTCTCTTTTAAACAGGTCCAGATTGTCATTATCGGATCTAATCCTACCTGTGTCCATCTCCATGCCATCCGTGGAGCTGGATTCTTCCCGGATGGTGGCTTCACCACCTTCCTCCTTTTTTGCCATCCCGTCCTTTTACGGCTGGGTAGTCCCGTTTCCTCCCGATGCCGAGGATCCACTGCCCGTCAATGCCTCAGCATACGTCCTTCCTCTGGCCTTGGTTAGAATAGCAAATGTGGGTGCAGCATCATTCGCGGCCAGCTTGACCGCACCGAGCTCCTCCTTGAGCTCTCTATTCCGCACCCTTACCCCTTTGAGCTCCCCTTTAAGCTCCTACATCTCTTTCCACATCTCGGAGGCTATGTCCTCCTCCCCATCACGCGCCGCGATCCTCGCTATAAGGTTCGACAGGACCGCCTCGGAGGTAGCCAGGAGGTCCCTCGGAGGGACCTATGCGCCACAAGCCGAACCGCGCCGAGTGCACGGCCAGCCTCCGAGGCCAGTTCTGCCGACCCAGCCTTCTTTAATAATGCCCTTGTAGCAGGGTCCTTAAAGACCTCCTCAGCAGGGCGTTTGTCATTCAAAGTTCAAATCATGCCCCTGCTGAGGAGGTCCTCCACCTCCTTCTGCAGATCTCTGTGTGTCACTACCTTCTTCCTAATCGCCTCCTTTCCTCTCTTTTGTCGAAGGCCTACACCAGCCCCGGTGGTGGCTTTCCTTCCCCTGGGGTCCCTTTCCCGGATCTGCCCCTTGACGATCTCCTTCACCTCTCTTTTGATCGACGAAGTGGAGTCCCCGCTCTCTTCCTTTTTTCTTTTACCCAGCACAGAGCTGGTTGCCCCCCCCTCACCAGCAACAGCCCTGCTGGTGGTGGCTGTATCCGTGGCGACCGCCCAGCTGGCAGTCGCCTGGCTTGCCGTCACCTCACTTACAGTGACCACGATGCCTGCAGGAAGGAATCTTTCTGTTAGGGTCCCTCTTTTTTTTTGTTCACGCAGGGGAAATCCATCATGGATACCCCCGCCCCCTTAGGGAGGGGCGGGGGTTATGTCGGACTCTTACCGACTAAAACCGCTGCGGGATGTCTACCTGTCGGACCGTGAGGAGGGGAGTTAGGGGAATTGCTCCCGCATTCCCTCCCAACCTCCCGGCCCCAGAGCTCTATTCCAAGAGCCCCTCGCCTTCTTGTACCGCACCCCCTTCCCCTTTCGGGGAATTAATGGGAGAGGTGCGGTCCCCGGCGGGTATCCCCGCCGGTTGGCCTTCTGGTGTCACCTTGGCGAAAGGGGACATCCACCCTTCCTCTTTATCCCCCCCTCTTCCTTAAGAGAGAGGGATCCGATGGCGGGACCTAGGCGGCCGAGGAAGTGGCCTTCGGCGAGTCGGTGACGCCTCCTCCTCGGCCAGCGCCTCCTCAGGCCCGCTGCCCATGTCTGGGGAGAGCCCCTGCAACAGTTTCCGGGGCGACGCTCGCAATCGGTGGCCTCTTTCCGCGACATAACGTCGCGGCAAAAAGAGGCCGCCGCTCCCCATACCTCCTCGCTCCCGCACATGGCTCGTACAATGCACGGGAGCGAGAGGTCTTGCTCCCTGCAACCCACCGCCCGGGCTAGGAGACCGCGCTCTCGACTCCACGCCTCGCATTCTGCGAGCGTATGCACGGTGTCATCCGGCTCCGGGCAGTGGTGGCATCCGGTGGTGGGCTCCTTCTTTATCCGGTGCAGGTAATGTCCGAAACTACCATGTCCGGACGACACCTGCACTAGATGATAAGTGAGTCCGCGCCCCCTCCTGCCTACGAACTCCACCAGGCAGGGGCGGACAGCCTCTGACGTCAGTCGCCCAAACTCCCACGGCGCGAACATCGCATCCGCCTATCGCTCGAGAGTACGGACTGGGACTTCAGGGCCGTTAGATCCCTGGCCGATAATCCGTCCCCCTCTCGCGGAGCACTCGTATCCTCCAATACAGGACGCTTCTCTCGTCCGTTAGAAGCTCCACGGAGGAAACCGGCCAGGGTCGTCGCCGCCATGTACGACATAGAATGGAACCCCCGAATCGCCCTCATAACCACAGCCCTTAGCGCCTGTCGCATGAGGCTTTTGCCTCGAGTGGTGGCCATTAGCTGGGGCGCCCATATAGGCCCCATAGAGGGCGATCGAGAGAACTCCGTACAGGCGGCGCGCGTGTCAGCCCGGGCCCCCTGGGTCTGCATAAGTTTGGCTAATGCCAGACCCGCTTTCCTCACCCGGGGAGCCAGGTCCCTGAAATGGGCCCTGAAGTCCCATCGGCCGTCCAACGTCAGGCTCAGATATTTTATCTTGGGCCCGACGTGGACGCGGACTCCGTCCACCATGACCTGGGCCTCCGGTGGCGCCCCACGGCTGCCGTCGTGAAAGAAGACGGCCTCCGTTTTTTAGGGCGCCACCTACAGACCCGGGCTACTTATGGTGCCCACCACCGTCGCCAAAGCCACCTCCGCATGGACGCGGGCATCCTCCCGGCTACCACTAGAGTGTCATCTGCATAGCAGATAACGTGGCAACCAGGGAGGAGGGGCGAACGCAACACCCTGCCGAACGCAATGTCCCATAGCAGAGGTCCCAACACCGACCCCTGCAGGACACCGTGTTCCATAATCCGTCGGCCTTGTGTTGTAAACCGCGTCCTAATTATTCCACCTTATGCTGCAGTTAGTAAGCACGTCTTACACAATTCGGTTAGAGTGCTGACACCATAAAGTATATATAATACATAAACTTGCAACTTTGCTGACTGAGATCACGAAAGTAGGTTATTGTGTCAGTCATACCAAAGGCACCAGGATATATAAGACTGGAGCCGAAAAAGAAGGGGAGATAGAAGATTGAACCGAGAACTGAGCGTCTCGTTAGTTACATATAAAATCTGGGTCCGTCATTCCACGCTAGTACGTAAGCGCAAGTGTAAGGAGGAACAAATAAACACCACCTTCTTTTGTACGACCGACTACTTCTATCTCGCCTGGACCAGCGAAGCTCGGGATCCCAATCCCTAAGACCACGAACGAACCCGAAACCTAACCGGTCTTAGTGCATCAGGCGCGAAGGCCACGACAAATTTGGTGACAGCGGTGGGATCGCTCAACAACTTGCATATTGGTCAGCATCGCGGAGATACAGACACCATCCAGGTCATACCAATACCGTAAGGATTGGCAAAAGAAGAGGAACCTCAGGAGCCCGATAAGCTGCAGCCGAGGCTCCCACACCACGTCAGGCAGTACACGAGAGCTCACCGGCATTCTCCGGGACAATCACGGAACCAGCAAGGTCTGAAAAGGAGCGTACACCTCGAGTTGTTTCAGCTCAACGGGTTGACGGATACGGACTGCACCGCTAAGGGAAGACAGCACCAAGCAGATATGTATATAACAGCAATATTGTAAGTCAGCCAAGGACTCCTATTGCAAATTTGAATGTCTGAGGGACGACTACCAAATATTAGACTAGCACCGTTCCGGTCTTTCAGCGATCGCTCATTAAATACTCGCTTGAATTCGTTGCGTGTAATCGAGGCCGCGACTCGCGACATCGCTGATAATATTCGTAGAACTTTAGAATCACGGTACGATGATAGCGATTCTTCCGAAACTCACGAGCATGTGGTAATGCAGCGCGAATCTCCCTTTAACGAATTAGATGATAGCTTATTCCCTGTCCGGCTAGATACGCGGATAGACAGGCGCGCATCCGGGGAAGATAGTCAAGCTTTAGTAGCTTATCCTTCTAATATCTCGGAACCATACAATATGCATCTCCTCCGACTAATGTAACTGAGTCAGCTATCAATGATGAAATAAACCAACTCCGGTCGCAAGTAAACAATGCAGATGAGCAAATTCCTGCAGCAACCGTGGGTAGAGATTACGACATCCAACGCGAACAAATACTCTTGGATGTTGTAACTCAGATGCGGCAACAAATGTGTCACATGAATGAACAAATCCATGCACTCGCGGAAAGTCACTATAATCACCGGATAAGTCACGGTCCTATGAACGTGACGTATGGACGAACAACCAACGATGTACGAAACCGCCACTCGCGTACTTCTAATTATATGCAACTAAAGGAAGCACGAAATATAATACCCGAATTTGATGGTACTTCGCTGAGTCAACTACAAGAATTTCTAAATGCAAGTTCTTATGTTATGAATAATATTAATCCCGAGGAAGAACCTATGTTACTCGAAGCAATATTATGTACTAAACTGAAAGGCAAGGCTATGATAGATTTCGATACTAGGGATATTCAAAATTTCAAGCAATTGAAACAAGAATTAGAGACATGTTATTCTACCAGGAAAAGTACGACACATTTACAAATTGAATTTAATTCCTTGAAGCAACGAGTAGGCGAAAGTGCGCAAGAGTACGGATTACGTACCGATAAACTTGCAATGCAGCTTTACGAATCCATGATAAATGGACAAAGACACACTACGGAAAAAAACATGTCATCTTAGAAACTATACAAAAACAGGCGTTACAGAACTATTAGATTGGTCTGAATAACGACATTAAGTTACTCGTTCGCTCACAAAACTATCGTACGTTGCACGAAGCCATAGCCGGAGCCAGTTCAGAAGAACGATTAATAGGATCGAGCCGACCATTCATAAAACATAAGCGGAATCAAGACATACGCAGCGACCGAACTCCGTATTGTTCGAAATGTGGCAAACTCGGTCATTATGAGCGTGATTGCAGGGTAAGCAGAAATTCGACTCGATATTCCTTACCTAAACCGAGCAGCACACCTCGCATAAATATCATGCAAAAATACTGCAAACGTTGGAGAAAGTCGGGACATAACGACGAGGAATGTTGGTTCCAAAATAATGAACGCACTTATAAAAAAACTTACAGCTGCTAATATCGCACCACGTGCGTGGAAACCAAGTAACACAAGAAATAATAATAACAACAAAGAAGACTTATTAGAAGTATCCATGACTAAACCTCCTCGCCCAGCGGATGAGTACCGAGTGTCCTATACCGATGGGACCACGAAAATCTGTACCGGTTTAAATTTAGTTACTATACCAATAAAGGAAACTAAACGATCCTTGACAGATTTATTAGTGGATACCGGATCTGCTATTACGTTACTTAAATTACGAAATTTAAAAGGGGAAACTTTAATTTACGATAATAAAATCACTGTTTCGGGAGTAACCGGGCATAAGACGGATATTTTAGACGTAATTATAGCTACTATATTGTTACCCGACCAGGAAATAAAACATTCAATCCACATAATCCCTGACGACTTTCTTATCAATTATGATGGCATCCTAGGCGCAGACTTATTGCAGAAATACGGAGCCACCTACGATTATAATATAAGGCAGTTACACATTCGTAATGCCATTTTTACACTATATCCGTGTAATAAGATTATTTTATCACCACGGAGTGAAACAATTATACAAGCTTACACTAGCCATAATATCACAGAAATAGTACAGAAATAGTACAGTATGAGAAGCATTACCAGGCGTATTTATTGGAAACTGCTTAGTAAAACCACATGAAAATACCTGTCCTAATCAGTGTCATCAACTTAACCGAAAAAGCAATAGAGAATCCGACACCGTGCGTAACCATTGAAAAAATAGAAGCATCCGATGTTATTACAAATCCTGAAAGTCGGCAACATAAGTCAAGTGGGATATTACAACCGCGCGCGAAAAGAATAAAGAAACTATTACGTTTAACACATCTGAACTCCGAAGAACAAAGGACTATAGAATATATCTGTGAAGAATTTCGCGATATTTTCCACTTAGAAAGAGAATCTCTGACCTGCACGGACCGAGTGGAACATGAAATAACTACTCGTATTGATACTGCACCTGTTAACGTTCGACCTTACCGATTACCTGAAAAACACAAACTAGAGGTAAATCGACAAATAAAAGAAATGCTGCATAACGGTATTATACGTCCAAGTAACAGTCAATGGAATGCACCCTTATTAGTAGTGCCGAAGAAAAATGGCGCAACCGCAGAACAGAAATTGCGAGTAGTCGTAGACTTCCGAAAACTGAACGACCTTACTATTGGAGATTCCTTTCCTCTACCTAATATAACGGATATATTGGATCAACTAGGCAACTCCAAATATTTTACGACATTGGACCTCGCATCGGGATATCATCAAATCCCCATGGCTGAGCAAGACAAGAGTAAGACAGCTTTCTCCACACCTTACGGGCATTATGAATTTACTCGAATGCCCTTCGGCTTGAAAAACGCACTCGCTACATTTCAGAGGCTGATGAACAAATAATACGCACCCATGTGAATAGATTAAAACTTTTCATTGATCACTAACATAAAACACGAGAGCAAAAGGAAATTCCAAAACACCTCTTTTTGTCAAACTATAGGGCATTAATCCTTGGGACGACAAAGCTAACTGCTACAGAACGCAGTTTCGACCCAGCATACGAGATACAGGAATTTCAACATAATCCCGGAATCTACTTCGAAAAAATTGGGCTTTTGTACAAAACCACATCAATATGGAAATTAGTGATCAAGTTGGAGATACACTCTCTGAACACTAGAGTGAGCAGACTTCAAGAATACGCCAACCAGACAAGAAAAATATGCAGCAAGCCGAATATAGGAAATACTATGAGAACCCTTTGTTACAACCTGTACATCGTTATAGAAAAAGACATCGAATGGGTAACGAACTTACTAAAAAGCATCGATCTAATATATGAACCACAGGTTAATCTGCGACGTGGAATGATAGACGGAATAGGATCCATAGCAAAAATACTATTTGGAACAATGGGTGCGAATGACGAAAAAATCATTACCGAACAGATGCATTTACTGAGTAATAACCAACAGATTCTACAACATTCTCAAAAACACCAAACCGAAATCTTGAACGCCACTATAGCTCACCTAGGAAATCTAGAGACTACCTTAAGTCATAACGAAGAAATTTTAGCAAACCACATGCACAAAATTCAATTAGAACAGCGTCAAGAACTAGTACGAGACGAACTAGACGAACATTTCGCCAACATAAATATGATTATTGCTGACATAAATATTATTTAATGCGAGACGTAGAAAACGTGATAGAATATTTACTACATTTAAGACATGGAGTATTGCACCCACACTTAACACCCGTTGCCGATGTAATAGCTAAACTTAAGGAAACCTCGCTCAAACTACCACAAAGGACATATTTTCCCTTTGCAATAGATATAGGAAATTGGTTAGAAATGGAAAAACTGATAACTGTAAGTGGTTATTATAAGAACGGATACCTTTTCACTATTTTACGTATTTCACTAGTCACCTACCCCGCTTATGACATATTACATGTAACCCTAATACCTATACTCGACCATAGCAATATTTTCGCTTTAGCCGATATTAATTACTTCACGATAGCAATCGACAAGGACGAACATACATATATGATAACTGAACAAGATCTAAATAAATGTGCACAATCCCAAACCACATAAGTAAGTGAACAAAATAATCCGGTATATCAAATAAATTCCGAATCACCGTACGAAATACAAATATACGCGCGATCACGACCATTCGTACAAAATCATAGCACAACATATATTAGCACTAATTATACGATCATTATTCCTTCGAAATATTCACGTTCATGGTTATACTCGATACCCTGCGAAAAAACACTTTCTATATCTTGCCCAAAAATAAAAAAATTAGCCAAACTTATAAGATCAGGATTGATAAAAGCACACCAGGAATGTAAGTTCACAATTGACGACATAACTCTAGCTGCCCCTGGTACGATAAAGGAAAACACAATACCAGCATATTTACCTGATTACAATGTAACCTTTCTAGGAACCAAATCACTATTAGAGGAATACAAGAACAAAATACCACAATTAAATCTAAAGAAAATTCCACATCCTGACGAATTATTAAAATTAAGTACCAAATTAGAAGATATAAGTCTAAATTTAGAAAACAGACAAAACCCATTATTTACGCACAGCTACATCATTTTCCCTACGATGAGCTGCATAATTATTTTAATAATAACAATCTCCACCATATGGGTCATTAACCAACTAAGAAAACGCAAACGCAGTAACCCATCGACATGAAAAAAAAGGTGATCTAGCATTAACATGACACGATTGTATAAAAAAAAAAACTGTTACCGGGAACACATAATTGTATCTATTTGTATAATTATTGTAGTTATTTAATGCGAAAACGTCGTGCCTCCGTTTTCTTTTCCCAATAGGGGGAGGGTGTTGTAACCGCGTCCTATTTATTCCACCTTACGCTGCAGTTAGTTAGTAAGCACGCCTTACACAATTCGGTTAGAGTGCTGACACCATAAAGTATGTGTAATACATAAACTTGCAACTCTGCTGACTGAGATCACGAAAGTAGGTTATTGTGTCAGTCATATCAAAGGAACCAGGATATATAAGACTGGAGCCGAAAAAGAAGGGGATATAGAAGATTGAACCGAGAACTGAGCGTCTCGTTAGTTACGTATAAAATCCGAGTCCGTTATTCCACGCTAGTACGTAAGCGCAAGTGTAAGGAGGAACAAATAAACACCACCTTCTTTTGTACGACCGACTACTTCTATCTCGCCTGGACCAGCGAAGCTCGGGATCCCAATCCCTAAGACCACGAACGAACCCGAAACCTAACCGGCCTTAGTGCATCAGGCGCGAAGGCCACGACACTTGGACCCCGCCCTGCACCGGGTAGGCGAGGTCCCTGTCCTCAAAGTAGGCCGCGAGGATACGCCCGAGATAGGCACCCAATGGTACTCAATTGCCCGCCCGATCTCCGGCCATGGCAGGGTGTTGAAGACGTTAGTTATATCAAGTGATACCGCCAACAACACCCCACTCCCCTCTTCCACGACAGCATGGGTCAGGTCCCGGACGTGCTGCATGGCGACCAGCGTTGACCGTCCGGGTCTGAACCCGTATTGCCTGTCGTGGAGGTCCGACCTCTCTGAAGACAGATGCCGGACGAGGCGGTCCGCGACGATGCGCTCCAGCATCTTGCCCGCCTCGTCCAGCAGGCAAATCGGCCTGTAGGCCGGCGGTCCGTCGGGTATTTTGCTCGCCTTCGGGAGGAGGACCAGCTTGGTCCTCCTCCACTCCTGGGGGAAAACCCCCTCCCTCAGGCACCCGTTGAGAACATCCCTCGTAGCCGCGGCCATGCTCCCTTCGCCGAGGGCGAGAGCTCAGACACGGCCAGGAATGCCGTCGGGACCAGGGGCTTTACCCTTGGTCCCCAGCTTCTTCCTGGCCCTGGCGAGCTCCTCTGGATCAACCTCCAGGTCATCACTCCAATCCCCTCCCTCAGGGGCTGGGATCCGAGGGGCGCTTCCCTCCACCTTCGGGAAGAGGGTGTCGAGGAGCCCCTCGAGATCCTGGAGGTCCATCGACTCCGTCGGCGGGGGCGCCCACGGACGGATTTTTCCGACCGTCCGTTTGTACGGGCGCCCCCACGGGTCTTCATCCAGGGAGCTCACCAGTTGCTCCCTATATATATATATACATATATACGAGGGCGGTCCGATATGTACTAAGCCTCACCGCCCGATGGCGCCACTATCGCAAGAGAAATTTACTATCGTGTAGTACATTCTCGTAGACGACTACTGTCGAAATTTCAGCCGAATCGGACTCGTAGTTTTGTTTTGACCGTGTGTGGAAGCGGGCGTGTCCGCGGATTTTAGAAAAATGGAAAAAGAGCAATATCGGTCGGTGATTCGATTCTTGTTTTTGGAAGGGAAATCGCGCAGCGAAATCAAAGAGCGCTTGGATGCTGTGTACGGTGACTCTTCTCCTTCGATGGCGACCGTCAAAAATTGGTTTAATGAGTTTCAACGTGGTCGCACGTCGGTTTTTGATGAGCCACGCCCAGGTGCCCCGAAAACGGCTACCACGGAGGATAACATGACAAAAATCCACGATCTCGTATTGGCAGACCGCCGATTGAAGGTGCGCGAGATAGCTGAGACAGTAGGCATCTCAAAAGACCGCGTGGGTCATATCCTGCATGAAATTTTGGGCATGAGAAAGCTGTCGGCGCGATGGGTGCCGCGTTTGCTCACTCCGGACAACAAGCGCAACCGTGAGACCACTTCAGAGCAGTGTTTGACGCTGTTTAAGCGCAATCCGAAGGAGTTTCTGCGTCGTTTCGTGACCGTCGACGAAACATGGATCCACTGGTACATACCAGAGACCAAGGAACAGTCGAAACAGTGGACTTCACTCGGCGAACGTGCTCCGAAGAAGGCGAAGACTGTCCTATCGGCTGGAAAGGTGATGGCCACCGTTTTCTGGGATTCACAAGGTGTGATCTACATCGACTACCTGGAGAAGGGCAAAACGGTCACAGGGCTGTACTATGCCGAATTATTGGGCCGATTCGACGCTGAATTGCAGAAAAAACGGCCCCATTTGGCGAAGAAAAAAGTGCTCTTCCACCATGACAACGCACCGGCTCACACCTCCGCCCTCGCCACGGTCAAATTGGTCGAATTGAGCTACGAACTGCTGCCCCATCCACCGTATTCTCCAGATTTGGCCCCGTGCGACTTCTTTTTGTTTCCAAACTTGAAAAAGTCACTCGCCGGGCAGAAATTTGAGTCGAATGAGGAGGTTATCGCCGCCACGGAAGCCTACTTTGCAGACCTCGAGAAAACGTATTTTTCAGACGGGTTAAAGAAGTTGGAGCATCGCTGGGTCAAGTGTATCGAGCTAAAAGGAGACTATGTTGAGAAATAAATCGCCACTTTTCCAAAATTTTCGTTTTTCTTTTGTAGGCTAAGTACTTATCGGACCACCCTCGTATATATATAGACCCTGTCTCAAAAATACCGGACCCACGGATAACTTTGCAGGATCAAATTTTCATGAAAAACTTTAAATACAAAAGTTGTAGGAAATCGAGTAACGGACGTTGATGATGGTGACCTTGAATTTGACCTTAGGCATGACATTCTAGGTCATTTGGAGGTCAACTTGTAAAATTTAAGTGGGAACCCCTATTTTTAATTACACTGTTTCTTTCTACCAATTAGTTGAACAACTTTTGTCGAAAACGTTTTTTATTTGCCTAATATTTTTTAGATATTTGTGGAAAACTTGGTAACTTTTTCAATATTTAACTTACGATATCTCGCTGATTATTTGTCGGAAGAAAAAGTGATACTAGACTTTCTTGCTTTATTTAGTCTCAGAATATATTGTTACAATATTGCTGCGATTCTTGTTTTGATGATTTTGAAATTTCCAAAAGTCAGTAAGTTAACAAAAGTCAGGGCGCTAGTGTAACAATATATTTTTGAGATTAAATAAAGCAAGAAAGTCTAGCACCATGTTTTCTTCCAACAAATAGTTAGCGAGATATCGTAAGTTAAATATTGAAAATCAAGTTTTCCACAAATATTTCAAGAAATATTAGGCAAATAAAAAATTATTTTAGACAAAAGTTGTTCAATTAACTAGTAGAAAAAAATAATGTAATAAAGAATAAAGGTTATTATTTAAAAAATGCAAATTGACCTTCAAATAACCTTGAAAGTAGAGGTCAAGGTCAAAGTTAGGGTCATCATAACGTTAGCTCGCTTAAATTCCTACAACTTTTTATTTAGATCATTTTCCTTGAAANGATGATAAGTGAGTCCGCGCCCCTCCTGCTACAACTCCACCAGGCAGGGGCGGACAGCCTCTGACGTCAGTCGCCCAAACTCCCACGGCGCGAACATCGCATCCGCCTATCGCTCGAGAGTACGGACTGGGACTTCAGGGCGTTAGATCCCTGGCCGATAATCCGTCCCCTCTCGCGGAGCACTCGTATCCTCCAATACAGGACGCTTCTCTCGTCCGTTAGAAGCTCCACGGAGGAAACCGGCCAGGGTCGTCGCCGCCATGTACGACATAGAATGGAACCCCCGAATCGCCCTCATAACCACAGCCCTTAGCGCCTGTCGCATGAGGCTTTTGCCTCGAGTGGTGGCCATTAGCTGGGCGCCCATATAGGCCCCATAGAGGGCGATCGAGAGAACTCCGTACAGGCGGCGCGCGTGTCAGCCCGGGCCCCCTGGGTCTGCATAAGTTTGGCTAATGCCAGACCCGCTTTCCTCACCCGGGGAGCCAGGTCCCTGAAATGGGCCCTGAAGTCCCATCGGCCGTCCAACGTCAGGCTCAGATATTTTATCTTGGGCCCGACGTGGACGCGGACTCCGTCCACCATGACCTGGGCCTCCGGTGGCGCCCCACGGCTGCCGTCGTGAAAGAAGACGGCCTCCGTTTTTTAGGGCGCCACCTACAGACCCGGGCTACTTATGGTGCCCACCGTCGCCAAAGCCACCTCCGCATGGACGCGGGCATCCTCCCGGCTACCACTAGAGTGTCATCTGCATAGCAGATAACGTGGCAACCAGGGAGGAGGGGCGAACGCAACACCCTGCCGAACGCAATGTCCCATAGCAGAGGTCCCAACACCGACCCCTGCAGGACACCGTGTTCCATAATCCGTCGGCCTTGTGTTGTAAACCGCGTCCTAATTATTCCACCTTATGCTGCAGTTAGTAAGCACGTCTTACACAATTCGGTTAGAGTGCTGACACCATAAAGTATATATAATACATAAACTTGCAACTTTGCTGACTGAGATCACGAAAGTAGGTTATTGTGTCAGTCATACCAAAGGCACCAGGATATATAAGACTGGAGCCGAAAAAGAAGGGGAGATAGAAGATTGAACCGAGAACTGAGCGTCTCGTTAGTTACATATAAAATCTGGGTCCGTCATTCCACGCTAGTACGTAAGCGCAAGTGTAAGGAGGAACAAATAAACACCACCTTCTTTTGTACGACCGACTACTTCTATCTCGCCTGGACCAGCGAAGCTCGGGATCCCAATCCCTAAGACCACGAACGAACCCGAAACCTAACCGGTCTTAGTGCATCAGGCGCGAAGGCCACGACAAATTTGGTGACAGCGGTGGGATCGCTCAACAACTTGCATATTGGTCAGCATCGCGGAGATACAGACACCATCCAGGTCATACCAATACCGTAAGGATTGGCAAAAGAAGAGGAACCTCAGGAGCCCGATAAGCTGCAGCCGAGGCTCCCACACCACGTCAGGCAGTACACGAGAGCTCACCGGCATTCTCCGGAACAATCACGGAACCAGCAAGGTCTGAAAAGGAGCGTACACCTCGAGTTGTTTCAGCTCAACGGGTTGACGGATACGGACTGCACCGCTAAGGGAAGACAGCACCAAGCAGATATGTATATAACAGCAATATTGTAAGTCAGCCAAGGACTCCTATTGCAAATTTGAATGTCTGAGGGACGACTACCAAATATTAGACTAGCACCGTTCCGGTCTTTCAGCGATCGCTCATTAAATACTCGCTTGAATTCGTTGCGTGTAATCGAGGCCGCGACTCGCGACATCGCTGATAATATTCGTAGAACTTTAGAATCACGGTACGATGATAGCGATTCTTCCGAAACTCACGAGCATGTGGTAATGCAGCGCGAATCTCCCTTTAACGAATTAGATGATAGCTTATTCCCTGTCCGGCTAGATACGCGGATAGACAGGCGCGCATCCGGGGAAGATAGTCAAGCTTTAGTAGCTTATCCTTCTAATATCTCGGAACCATACAATATGCATCTCCTCCGACTAATGTAACTGAGTCAGCTATCAATGATGAAATAAACCAACTCCGGGTCGCAAGGTAAACAATGCAGATGAGCAAATTCCTGCAGCAACCGTGGGTAGAGATTACGACATCCAACGCGAACAAATACTCTTGGATGTTGTAACTCAGATGCGGCAACAAATGTGTCACATGAATGAACAAATCCATGCACTCGCGGAAAGTCACTATAATCACCGGATAAGTCACGGTCCTATGAACGTGAGTATGGACGAACAACCAACGATGTACGAAACCGCCACTCGCGTACTTCTAATTATATGCAACTAAAGGAAGCACGAAATATAATACCCGAATTTGATGGTACTTCGCTGAGTCAACTACAAGAATTTCTAAATGCAAGTTCTTATTTATGAATAATATTAATCCGAGGGAAGAACCTATGTTACTCGAAGCAATATTATGTACTAAACTGAAAGGCAAGGCTATGATAGATTTCGATACTAGGGATATTCAAAATTTCAAGCAATTGAAACAAGAATTAGAGACATGTTATTCTACTAGGAAAAGTACGACACATTTACAAATTGAATTTAATTCCTTGAAGCAACGAGTAGGCGAAAGTGCGCAAGGAGTACGGATACGTACCGATAAACTTGCAATGCAGCTTACGAATCCATGATAAATGGACAAAGACACACTACGGAAAAAAACATGTCATCTTAGAAACTATACAAAAACAGGCGTTACAGAACTATTAGATTGGTCTGAATAACGACATTAAGTTACTCGTTCGCTCACAAAACTATCGTACGTTGCACGAAGCCATAGCCGGAGCCAGTTCAGAAGAACGATTAATAGGATCGAGCCGACCATTCATAAAACATAAGCGGAATCAAGACATACGCAGCGACCGAACTCCGTATTGTTCGAAATGTGGCAAACTCGGTCATTATGAGCGTGATTGCAGGGTAAGCAGAAATTCGACTCGATATTCCTTACCTAAACCGAGCAGCACACCTCGCATAAATATCATGCAAAAAATACTGCAAACGTTGGAGAAAGTCGGGACATAACGACGAGGAATGTTGGTTCCAAAATAATGAACGCACTTATAAAAAAACTTACAGCTGCTAATATCGCACCACGTGCGTGGAAACCAAGTAACACAAGAAATAATAATAACAACAAAGAAGACTTATTAGAAGTATCCATGACTAAACCTCCTCGCCCAGCGGATGAGTACCGAGTGTCCTATACCGATGGGACCACGAAAATCTGTACCGGTTTAAATTTAGTTACTATACCAATAAAGGAAACTAAACGATCCTTGACAGATTTATTAGTGGATACCGGATCTGCTATTACGTTACTTAAATTACGAAATTTAAAAGGGGAAACTTTAATTTACGATAATAAAATCACTGTTTCGGGAGTAACCGGGCATAAGACGGATATTTTAGACGTAATATAGCTACTATATTGTTACCCGACCAGGAAATAAAACATTCAATCCACATAATCCCTGACGACTTTCTTATCAATTATGATGGCATCCTAGGCGCAGACTTATTTGCAGAAATACGGAGCCACCTACGATTATAATATAAGGCAGTTACACATTCGTAATGCCATTTTTACACTATATCCGTGTAATAAGATTATTTTATCACCACGGAGTGAAACAATTATACAAGCTTACACTAGCCATAATATCACAGAAATAGTACAGAAATAGTACAGTATGAGAAGCATTACCAGGCGTATTTATTGGAAACTGCTTAGTAAAACCACATGAAATACCTGTCCTAATCAGTGTCATCAACTTAACCGAAAAGCAATAGAGAATCCGACACCGTGCGTAACCATTGAAAAAATAGAAGCATCCGATGTTATTACAAATCCTGAAAGTCGGGCAACATAAGTCAAGTGGGATATTACAACCGCGCGCGAAAAGAATAAAGAAACTATTACGTTTAACACATCTGAACTCCGAAGAACAAAGGACTATAGAATATATCTGTGAAGAATTTCGCGATATTTTCCACTTAGAAAGAGAATCTCTGACCTGCACGGACCGAGTGGAACATGAAATAACTACTCGTATTGATACTGCACCTGTTAACGTTCGACCTTACCGATTACCTGAAAAACACAAACTAGAGGTAAATCGACAAATAAAAGAAATGCTGCATAACGGTATTATACGTCCAAGTAACAGTCAATGGAATGCACCCTTATTAGTAGTGCCGAAGAAAAATGGCGCAACCGCAGAACAGAAATTGCGAGTAGTCGTAGACTTCCGAAAACTGAACGACCTTACTATTGGAGATTCCTTTCCTCTACCTAATATAACGGATATATTGGATCAACTAGGCAACTCCAAATATTTTACGACATTGGACCTCGCATCGGGATATCATCAAATCCCCATGGCTGAGCAAGACAAGAGTAAGACAGCTTTCTCCACACCTTACGGGCATTATGAATTTACTCGAATGCCCTTCGGCTTGAAAAACGCACTCGCTACATTTCAGAGGCTGATGAACAAATAATACGCACCCATGTGAATAGATTAAAACTTTTCATTGATCACTAACATAAAACACGAGAGCAAAAGGAAATTCCAAAACACCTCTTTTTGTCAAACTATAGGGCATTAATCCTTGGGACGACAAAGCTAACTGCTACAGAACGCAGTTTCGACCCAGCATACGAGATACAGGAATTTCAACATAATCCCGGAATCTACTTCGAAAAAATTGGGCTTTTGTACAAAACCACATCAATATGGAAATTAGTGATCAAGTTGGAGATACACTCTCTGAACACTAGAGTGAGCAGACTTCAAGAATACGCCAACCAGACAAGAAAAATATGCAGCAAGCCGAATATAGGAAATACTATGAGAACCCTTTGTTACAACCTGTACATCGTTATAGAAAAAGACATCGAATGGGTAACGAACTTACTAAAAAGCATCGATCTAATATATGAACCACAGGTTAATCTGCGACGTGGAATGATAGACGGAATAGGATCCATAGCAAAAATACTATTTGGAACAATGGGTGCGAATGACGAAAAAATCATTACCGAACAGATGCATTTACTGAGTAATAACCAACAGATTCTACAACATTCTCAAAAACACCAAACCGAAATCTTGAACGCCACTATAGCTCACCTAGGAAATCTAGAGACTACCTTAAGTCATAACGAAGAAATTTTAGCAAACCACATGCACAAAATTCAATTAGAAACAGCGTCAAGAACTAGTACGAGACGAACTAGACGAACATTTCGCCAACATAAATATGATTATTGCTGACATAAATATTATTTAATGCGAGACGTAGAAAACGTGATAGAATATTTACTACATTTAAGACATGGAGTATTGCACCCACACTTAACACCCGTTGCCGATGTAATAGCTAAACTTAAGGAAACCTCGCTCAAACTACCACAAAGGACATATTTTCCCTTTGCAATAGATATAGGAAATTGGTTAGAAATGGAAAAACTGATAACTGTAAGTGGTTATTATAAGAACGGATACCTTTTCACTATTTTACGTATTTCACTAGTCACCTACCCCGCTTATGACATATTACATGTAACCCTAATACCTATACTCGACCATAGCAATATTTTCGCTTTAGCCGATATTAATTACTTCACGATAGCAATCGACAAGGACGAACATACATATATGATAACTGAACAAGATCTAAATAAATGTGCACAATCCCAAACCACATAAGTAAGTGAACAAAATAATCCGGTATATCAAATAAATTCCGAATCACCGTACGAAATACAAATATACGCGCGATCACGACCATTCGTACAAAATCATAGCACAACATATATTAGCACTAATTATACGATCATTATTCCTTCGAAATATTCACGTTCATGGTTATACTCGATACCCTGCGAAAAAAACACTTTCTATATCTTGCCCAAAAATAAAAAAATTAGCCAAACTTATAAGATCAGGATTGATAAAAGCACACCAGGAATGTAAGTTCACAATTGACGACATAACTCTAGCTGCCCCTGGTACGATAAAGGAAAACACAATACCAGCATATTTACCTGATTACAATGTAACCTTTCTAGGAACCAAATCACTATTAGAGGAATACAAGAACAAAAATACCACAATTAAATCTAAAGAAAATTCCACATCCTGACGAATTATTAAAATTAAGTACCAAATTAGAAGATATAAGTCTAAATTTAGAAAACAGACAAAACCCATTATTTACGCACAGCTACATCATTTTCCCTACGATGAGCTGCATAATTATTTTAATAATAACAATCTCCACCATATGGGTCATTAACCAACTAAGAAAACGCAAACGCAGTAACCCATCGACATGAAAAAAAAGGTGATCTAGCATTAACATGACACGATTGTATAAAAAAAAAAACTGTTACCGGGAACACATAATTGTATCTATTTGTATAATTATTGTAGTTATTTAATGCGAAAACGTCGTGCCTCCGTTTTCTTTTCCCAATAGGGGGAGGGTGTTGTAACCGCGTCCTATTTATTCCACCTTACGCTGCAGTTAGTTAGTAAGCACGCCTTACACAATTCGGTTAGAGTGCTGACACCATAAAGTATGTGTAATACATAAACTTGCAACTCTGCTGACTGAGATCACGAAAGTAGGTTATTGTGTCAGTCATATCAAAGGAACCAGGATATATAAGACTGGAGCCGAAAAAGAAGGGGATATAGAAGATTGAACCGAGAACTGAGCGTCTCGTTAGTTACGTATAAAATCCGAGTCCGTTATTCCACGCTAGTACGTAAGCGCAAGTGTAAGGAGGAACAAATAAACACCACCTTCTTTTGTACGACCGACTACTTCTATCTCGCCTGGACCAGCGAAGCTCGAGATCCCAATCCCTAAGACCACGAACGAACCCGAAACCTAACCGGCCTTAGTGCATCAGGCGCGAAGGCCACGACACTTGGACCCCGCCCTGCACCGGGTAGGCGAGGTCCCTGTCCTCAAAGTAGGCCGCGAGGATACGCCCGAGATAGGCACCCAATGGTACTCAATTGCCCGCCCGATCTCCGGCCATGGCAGGGTGTTGAAGACGTTAGTTATATCAAGTGATACCGCCAACAACACCCCACTCCCCTCTTCCACGACAGCATGGGTCAGGTCCCGGACGTGCTGCATGGCGACCAGCGTTGACCGTCCGGGTCTGAACCCGTATTGCCTGTCGTGGAGGTCCGACCTCTCTGAAGACAGATGCCGGACGAGGCGGTCCGCGACGATGCGCTCCAGCATCTTGCCCGCCTCGTCCAGCAGGCAAATCGGCCTGTAGGCCGGCGGTCCGTCGGGTATTTTGCTCGCCTTCGGGAGGAGGACCAGCTTGGTCCTCCTCCACTCCTGGGGGAAAACCCCCTCCCTCAGGCACCCGTTGAGAACATCCCTCGTAGCCGCGGCCATGCTCCCTTCGCCGAGGGCGAGAGCTCAGACACGGCCAGGAATGCCGTCGGGACCAGGGGCTTTACCCTTGGTCCCCAGCTTCTTCCTGGCCCTGGCGAGCTCCTCTGGATCAACCTCCAGGTCATCACTCCAATCCCCTCCCTCAGGGGCTGGGATCCGAGGGGCGCTTCCCTCCACCTTCGGGAAGAGGGTGTCGAGGAGCCCCTCGAGATCCTGGAGGTCCATCGACTCCGTCGGCGGGGGCGCCCACGGACGGATTTTTCCGACCGTCCGTTTGTACGGGCGCCCCCACGGGTCTTCATCCAGGGAGCTCACCAGTTGCTCCCTATATATATATATACATATATACGAGGGCGGTCCGATATGTACTAAGCCTCACCGCCCGATGGCGCCACTATCGCAAGAGAAATTTACTATCGTGTAGTACATTCTCGTAGACGACTACTGTCGAAATTTCAGCCGAATCGGACTCGTAGTTTTGTTTTGACCGTGTGTGGAAGCGGGCGTGTCCGCGGATTTTAGAAAAATGGAAAAAGAGCAATATCGGTCGGTGATTCGATTCTTGTTTTTGGAAGGGAAATCGCGCAGCGAAATCAAAGAGCGCTTGGATGCTGTGTACGGTGACTCTTCTCCTTCGATGGCGACCGTCAAAAATTAGTTTAATGAGTTTCAACGTGGTCGCACGTCGGTTTTTGATGAGCCACGCCCAGGTGCCCCGAAAACGGCTACCACGGAGGATAACATGACAAAAATCCACGATCTCGTATTGGCAGACCGCCGATTGAAGGTGCGCGAGATAGCTGAGACAGTAGGCATCTCAAAAGACCGCGTGGGTCATATCCTGCATGAAATTTTGGGCATGAGAAAGCTGTCGGCGCGATGGGTGCCGCGTTTTCTCACTCCGGACAACAAGCGCAACCGTGAGACCACTTCAGAGCAGTGTTTGACGCTGTTTAAGCGCAATCCGAAGGAGTTTCTGCGTCGTTTCGTGACCGTCGACGAAACATGGATCCACTGGTACATACCAGAGACCAAGGAACAGTCGAAACAGTGGACTTCACTCTGCGAACGTGCTCCGAAGAAGGCGAAGACTGTCCTATCGGCTGGAAAGGTGATGGCCACCGTTTTCTGGGATTCACAAGGTGTGATCTACATCGACTACCTGGAGAAGGGCAAAACGGTCACAGGGCTGTACTATGCCGAATTATTGGGTCGATTCGACGCTGAATTGCAGAAAAAAACGGCCCCATTTGGCGAAGAAAAAAGTGCTCTTCCACCATGACAACGCACCGGCTCACACCTCCGCCCTCGCCACGGTCAAATTGGTCGAATTGGGCTACGAACTGCTGCCCCATCCACCGTATTCTCCAGATTTGGCCCCGTGCGACTTCTTTTTGTTTCCAAACTTGAAAAAGTCACTCGCCGGGCAGAAATTTGAGTCGAATGAGGAGGTTATCGCCGCCACGGAAGCCTACTTTGCAGACCTCGAGAAAACGTATTTTTCAGACGGGTTAAAGAAGTTGGAGCATCGCTGGGTCAAGTGTATCGAGCTAAAAGGAGACTATGTTGAGAAATAAATCGCCACTTTTCCAAAATTTTCGTTTTTCTTTTGTAGGCTAAGTACTTATCGGACCACCCTCGTATATATATAGACCCTGTCTCAAAAATACCGGACCCACGGATAACTTTGCAGGATCAAATTTTCATGAAAAACTTTAAATACAAAAGTTGTAGGAAATCGAGTAACGGACGTTGATGATGGTGACCTTGAATTTGACCTTAGGCATGACATTCTAGGTCATTTGGAGGTCAACTTGTAAAATTTAAGTGGGAACCCCTATTTTTAATTACACTGTTTCTTTCTACCAATTAGTTTGAACAACTTTTGTCGAAAACGTTTTTTTATTTGCCTAATATTTTTTAGATATTTGTGGAAAACTTGGTAACTTTTTCAATATTTAACTTACGATATCTCGCTGATTATTTGTCGGAAGAAAAAGTGATACTAGACTTTCTTGCTTTATTTAGTCTCAAGAATATATTGTTACAATATTGCTGCGATTCTTGTTTTGATGATTTTGAAATTTCCAAAAGTCAGTAAGTTAACAAAAGTCAGGGCGCTAGTGTAACAATATATTTTTGAGATTAAATAAAGCAAGAAAGTCTAGCACCATGTTTTCTTCCAACAAATAGTTAGCGAGATATCGTAAGTTAAATATTGAAAATCAAGTTTTCCACAAATATTTCAAGAAATATTAGGCAAATAAAAAATTATTTTAGACAAAAGTTGTTCAAATTAACTAGTAGAAAAAAATAATGTAATAAAGAATAAAGGTTATTATTTAAAAAATGCAAATTGACCTTCAAATAACCTTGAAAGTAGAGGTCAAGGTCAAAGTTAGGGTCATCATAACGTAGCTCGCTTAAATTCCTACAACTTTTATTTAGATCATTTTCCTTGAAACTTCAATACTGAAGAGTTATTTGGGGTAGAACATTAAAATGGGGCACCCTTATGTGTAAAGGGTGATTTAGACCACCCATACAGCCCTTTTATTTCGGAAATAGAACATTTTAAAGAAAAATGTTTCAGACAAAAGTTGTATGACTTCAAGAGTGACATAAGATAGTATCATTGGTTTGACTTTGAAGAGTTACTTGATGGTGTCACATGAAGGTCATCTTCAATTTGTTAAATAGAATCTACTATTTCTCATTACATATTCTTGTAGCTTATCTCGAGAGCTTTCTAAACACTATAACAAAATATTTTTCATTGAATACTTTTCGAGTTATGAGGCTTCAAAGCAGTACTTTGTAGTACTTTGACATAAAGTACAAAATATGTTGTATGTTGTTATGGGGTTAAGTAAATCCTTAGGTATTACTTTAAGGTCAAATTACCTTTTCACTCAAATCTCTGTAGTTATGCCTGTTTCAAAAATTTCGGATCATCCTACTTTTAGAGCTATTCAGGAACAACGACGTGGACGTAGTAGAATTTTGTTCCCTTTGGGGTGTAGGTTTAATGTGAGTAATCCGCTTGCCTCTCACGTGCCTGCGTGCGTACGTGTGTGTGTGTGTGCGCGCGTGCGTGCGTGTGTGTGTGTGTGTGTGTGTGTGTGTGTGTGTGTGTGTGTGTGTGTGTGTGTCTGTATTCAAGTAAGGTAGTGTTCAAAGTGAGCACCATTTTTTTCAATGCAAACATCTACTCTGTTTTGAAAAGAATTGGTTGCTCCAAGAATACCATCGCTACTTAAAGATCGAATTGCTTCTGTTATTCTGGTAATCATGTCATTCTTTGTAGTTGGGCGATTAGGGTATACTATATCTTTTACTCTTCCCCATAAATAATTATCCAGGACAGTGAGGTCCGGTGATCGAGGTAATAATATGTAATAATAATAATATAATAATGTAATAATGTTTCCCAATAAGTTGATAGGCAAATATGGTCCAATCGATTTTCCATCTCGATCACCGGACCTCACACACACACAAACACACACACACACACACACACGCACGCACACGCACACGCGCGCGCACGCACGCACAAAAAATTGTAAATCCGACCATGCAACCTCCACGCGGTACACCTTGGGTAATACTAATGCCTGCGGTTTAAGTCTTGTAACTAAAAAAATACCTAACGAAAAAACATTTATTTATGGTGTTTTGGAAAGCCCTCGAGATAAGCTACAAGAATATGTAATGAAAAATAAGAGATTCTATTTAAGAAATTTAAGATGACTTTCACGTGATCTTGACAACGCTATTCATGGTCATAATAATATTGCTATGTAATACGCCTTATAAAACCCTACTAACTTTGTATGAAACATTTTTTTCTAAAATGTGTTTTCCCAGATATTAAGGGGTTTCGATACTTTTCGTACACCCTGTATATGCAACATAATATATATCAAGAGGCACGGTAGTGCCTATTATTACGTGAAACTGCGAGTTGAAACGAGGTGAGATATTCATATCTCAGGAATGGCTGAACCGATCGACGTTTCTTTAGCCCCAATCGATTTAGCCTTAAAAAATAGGAAGAAAAGTGTTCTTGTGCTTTTTGTGTACGTTGTCTCTAAGTGGAGATATTTTAATATTAAAGTCTGAATCACAGAAATTATGATTCAGTAAGAAAGTAAGAAAGAAACGCTAGACCGCCGAGGAGAGGGGATTTATGCTTCTCGTTTCTCCGACACCAGAGGCGTTACGAGCGCGCTGAAGATGCAAAGAGCAGCGAGTGCGAGTGAGCAAGCGATAGAGAATAAGAGAGAGAAGAATAGACCGCCGACGAGAGGGGATTTGTACTTCTCGTTTTTCCGACACCAGAGGCGTTACGAGCGCGCTGAAGAAGTAAAGAGCAACGAGTGCGAGTGAGCAAGCGATAGGGAATAAGAGAGAGAAGAATATCGGGTTGGTAGAACAGGAGGTGAAATAAAAATAAAATATCGCTAGTTTATTTATTTTATATATATTATATTATACAGCACGTGAATTTTAGGGTGCATTCCGTTTCACGCATATGCGCGCATTTTTTATAATATATGTGACATAAACTATAGATAAATGCGTGCATATGTGTGAAACGGAACGCACCCCGAGTCGAACACGAGCAACATGATTGCAATGTTGGTAGTTTACGTCGAGCAATGAGCGACAGCGAAGGTTTGACAATCGCGCATTTCGGTTTTGAAGCTTCCTAACCTCAAAGATATCACAATGTTGCGCTCACATTTTCGACTGAAAGTTGACTTGTCCAAGTTTTTTCACGATGTGCGTCGGATCTGCTAAATTTTTATTGATTGATTACTAAGATATTTGGTATAAGAGAACCATTTCATTTGTTGTTGAACGATGCCGAATATCTACCACCGATGGAGGATATTCGCATTCTCATCGAAAACGAGACGATCAAGTAAGTATAATTCTTTTAATATAAAGTTTTAAACTTAACTTTTCATATATTTTTAGTTCAAATAGGTTTTATGTGTTTATTCATTAATATTATTTGTATGTCATTAATAGAGTAATCCCTGGATCTGGCATATAGAACGAAGTTTTAAATGCATTAGTTACTGTATATCAGATCCCAGGATCTGGCATATAGAACGAAGTTTTAAATGCATTAGTTACTCTATATATACTCACATACTGTATATATACTGTATACATACTGTATATACGAGGGCGGTCCGATAAGTACTTAGCCTCACCGCCCGATGGCGCCACTATCGCAAGAGAAATTTACTATCGTGTAGTACATTCTCGTAGACGGCTACTGTCAAAATTTCAGCCGAATCGGACTCGTAGTTTTGTTTTGACCGCGTGTGGAAGCGGGCGTGTCCGCGGATTTTAGAAAAATGGAAAAAGAGCAATATCGGTCGGTGATTCGATTCTTGTTTTTGGAAGGGAAATCGCGCAGCGAAATCAAAGAGCGCTTGGATGCTGTGTACGGTGACTCTTCTCCTTCGATGGCGACCGTCAAAAATTGGTTTAACGAGTTTCAACGTGGTCGCACGTCGGTTTTTGATGAGCCACGTCCAGGTGCCCCGAAAACGGCTACCACGGAGGATAACATGACAAAAATCCACGATCTCGTATTGGCAGACCGCCGATTGAAGGTGCGCGAGATAGCTGAGACAGTAGGCATCTCAAAAGACCGCGTGGGTCATATCCTGCATGAAATTTTGGGCATGAGAAAGCTGTCGGCGCGATGGGTGCCGCGTTTTCTCACTCCGGACAACAAGCGCAACCGTGAGACCACTTCAGAGCAGTGTTTGACGCTGTTTAAGCGCAATCCGAAGGAGTTTCTGTGTCGTATCGTGGCCGTCGACGAAACATGGATCCACTGGTACACACCAGAGACCAAGGAACAGTCGAAACAGTGGACTTCACTCGGCGAACGTGCTCCGAAGAAGGCGAAGACTGTCCTATCGGCCGGAAAGGTGATGGCCACCGTTTTCTGGGATTCACAAGGTGTGATCTATATCGACTACCTGGAGAAGGGCAAAACGGTCACAGGGCTGTACTATGCCGAATTATTGGGCTGATTCGACGCCGAATTGCAGAAAAAACGGCCCCATTTGGCGAAGAAAAAAGTGCTCTTCCACCATGATAACGCACCGGCTCACACCTCCGCCCTCGCCACGGTCAAATTGGTCGAATTGGGCTACGAACTGCTGCCCCATCCACCGTATTCTCCAGATTTGGCCCCGTGCGACTTCTTTTTGTTTCCAAACTTGAAAAAGTCACTCGCCGGGCAGAAATTTGAGTCGAATGAGGAGGTCATCGCCGCCACGGAGGCCTACTTTGCAGACCTTGAGAAAACATATTTTTCAGACGGGTTAAAGAAGTTGGAGCATCGCTGGGTCAAGTGTATCGAGCTAAAAGGAGACTATGTTGAGAAATAAATCGCCACTTTTCCAAAATTTTCGTTTTTCTTTTGTAGGCTAAGTACTTATCGGACCACCCTCGTATACTGTATACTCATATAATTACAAAAATTTCTCTAAGGTTAAAGCATATCACAATATTTCACACGATAAGGTTGTCGAAACAACAAATGTTATGACTGAGAAAATAAGAATAAATGCAAGTAATGGATTGGATATATCTGACGATCCTTTGAATGATACAGATTCAGCTTTGATATGTTAGTATATTTTATAATACAAGAAATGTAATGTTTACTACTACAATTGATTATATAGAAGCAGATGCAGATTCATCTTTTCAAAGGTTACAGATTACAGTAATATAAATGAAAGTTGTAATACATTCAAATTACAAAAAACAAATTATATGAAAGAATATTAAAAATAAATAAGAGATAAAAAATATATATTTTAATAAGGTCGTCGGCCCCTTCTTTCTCTTCGTACGCTATATCTGGACAATTTTCTAATTGCTTGTATAACAGATAATATAGTTGGTCTGCGATATTTGCCACCGATGGAGGATATTCACATTCTCATCAAAAACGAGATGATCAAGTAAGTATAATTTTTTTTAATATAAAGTTTTAAACTTAACTTTTGATATATTTTTAATCCAAATAGGTTTTATGCGTTTATTTATTAATGTTATTTGTATGTAATTAACTTATAATCTTATTCTTATAGAGTAATTCCTGGATCTGGCATACAGAACGAAGTGTTAAATGCATTAATTACTGTATATCAGACTAATAATTACAAAAATTTCTCTAAGGCTAAAGCATGTAACAATATTTCACACGATAAGGTTGTCGAAACAACAGATGTTATGACTGAGAAAATAGGAATAAATGCAAGTAATGGATTGGATATATCTGACGATTCTTTGAATGATACAGATTCAGCTTTGATATATTAGTATATTTTATTTATATTGCACTGAAACAAATATAATAATCTTTATAATATAATTAATGAATTATATTTATTTTTAGATAATAATACAAGAAATGTTATGTTTACTACTGCAATTAATTATACAGAAGCAGGTGCAGATTCAAAAGTTACGGATTAAAGTAATATAAATGAAAGTTGTAATACATTCAAATTACAAAAAACTAATTATATGAAAGAATATTAAGAATAAATAAAAGATAAAAAAAAATATATTTCAATAAGGTCGTCGGCCCCTTCTTCCTCTTCATGCGCTATATCTGGGCAATTTTCCAATTGCTTGTATAACAGATAATATAGTTTGTATCTGCGATATCTGTCACCGATGGAGGATATTTACATTCTCACTGAAAACAAGACGATCAAGTAAGTATAATTTTTTTTAATATAAAGTTTTATACTGCGACGCGATTTCTGTTCCGTCGGCAAACTGCCGTCGGTCCACGCGCCCCGGCCGTTCGCACTCACACAAAAGTGGTTGGGCGCCAGGTGCAGTGGGCTGCACCGATCACCAACACGAACGACACACCACCAAAGGGCCGAGACACACGGATTCGACGGGACCGGTAGCTCCTCGGTATTTAGAGTCGGTAGACGGGAGGGTTCGATCGGAAATCCGGGAAGTGATCGGGAAAACCCAAGAATAGCAAATGTGCGTTTCGATTATCTCACTATTTATTATTATGGGAATCGGGACGGTCCGACCCCTCGATACGGTACACTCCGCTGTTGGCTCTCGCGGATTCGAGCCTTGCTCTACGCCGACAAATAAATCGAGACACGGTACGCCCGGGACACCGAAATAGTAAAGCAGGTGGACGGTCTTACAAAGTCGGGAACCTCCCGGCGGCGTGGTCCTTCGCTTTCCTTCCGCAGCTCGCTCCTACGCCATGTAGCCACCCCCGGTAACTCCCTGGGCGCGTGGAACTCCACCAGAGCTTTTCCTCTCGCTCCCGGCAGACGATATCCCTTTTTGTTCGGTATTAGCACGACACTTCTTTTCTTAGCGATATATTCGATACTCCAAGCGGTACTTTTCTCGTATTAGCCGACAACAGACTAACGATCCCCGAGATAAGAGATAGGAGAGAAGAGAGAGCGAAAACGGGAGTTCGCTCTTTTATTCTCTGCCAAAAACAGTGTCGCTCCTTTCTTCATTGTTGTGTTGACGTGGCGGCCGTGCGCCTTCACGGCCGCCACGTCACAATACTTAACTTTTAATATATTTTTAGTTGAAATAGATTTTATGCGTTTATTCATTAATATTATTTGTATGTAATTAACTTATAATCTTATTCTTATAGAGTAATTCCTAGATCTGGCATACAGAACGAAGTTTTAAATGCATTAGTTATTGTATATCAGATACTAATAATTACAAAAATTTCTCTAAGGCTAAAGCATGTTACAATATTTCACACGATAAGGTTGTCGAAATAATAGATGTTATGACTGAGAAAATAGGAATAAATGCAAGTAATGGATTGGATTTATCTGATCCTTTGAATGATACAGATTCAGTTTTGATGTTAGTATATTTTATTTATATTACACTAAAACAAATTGAATCTTTATAATATAATTAATGAATTGTATATATGAATTATTGAATTGAATAATTAATGAATTGTATTTATTTTTATATAATAATAAACAAATGTAATATTTACTACTGCAATTGATTATACAGAAGCAGATGCAGATTCAAAGGTTACGGATTATAATATTCACTTATATATTATATATTATTATTATATAGTATTTACTGTTTTTTGCAGACTTTGAAACTTGTCGATGACTATATACTTCAGATATCCAATTTTATTACAGGCGAGGTATTAAGTTCCTGTATAAGATAATGAATCACCCTGTATATATATATATAATAGCAGCGTATAATAGCAGCGTAATTAACGTTTGATACTTCGTATTATGTAATTTATTGATCTATGTTCTAGTAGAACATAATATCGATAAATGGTTACACAAGGATTAGCCCCATTGACCTTGACTATGATGTATTATGTTAAAAGTTATCCTCATGAATAACTCCTCTGAGCAACTTTCAAAAGGTTGTAGCTGTCGCACATTGTTTGTTGACAAAATTATTAGCAATCAAAATTTAAAAGTATTAGGTGCGCAACTAAGTTCCCGCTGTTTTTCAAGAGATGGCTCCAGTAGTAAGTGTTGGTCGATCGTGACATAACCAAAACGTCATGAACCAAGCTTAGACATATGGTAAACAAACCGCTTTGACACATTAGTGATTTTGTTTTTGCGTCATATACTTTTGGTTGTATGAAAATGTCTTATTTTGTGCCAAATAATCGTCATTTGCGGGAAGTGTTGCTTTTCTTCTTTCATTCGAAGAAAACGGCGGCTGAAGCGCATCGAGAACTCCAAAAAGTTTACGGAGATGCTGCTCTAAGTGAAACAACGTGCCGTGATTGGTTCCGTCGCTTCAAAGACGGTGATTTCGATGTTGACGACCGTTCGCGTGAAGGAAGGCCAAAAACCTTCGAAGACGCTGAATTGGAGGCATTGCTCGATGAGGATACGTGCCAAACGCAAAAAGAGCTTGCTTCAGCATTAGGAGTTACCCGCCAAGCCATTTCCAAGCGATTGCATGCGTTGGGAATGATTCAAAAACAAGGAACTTGGGTTCCTTATGATTTGAAGCCAAGAGACGTTGAGCGTCGTTTTTTCGCCTGAACAACTGCTCCAGCGGCAAAAAAGGAAGGGTTTTCTTCATCGCATCGTTACGGGTGATGAAAAATGGATTCATTACAGCAATCCAAAGAGAACAAAATCATGGGGACTGCCCGGTCATGCTTCTACGTCGTCGGCTCGGCCGAATATTCACGCTGCGAAGGTTTTGCTGTATATTTGGTGGGACCAGGGCGGTGTTATTTATTATGAGCTGTTGAAACCGAACGAAACCATCACTGGGGAACGGTATCGAACTCAATTGATGCGATTGAGCCGAGCACTGCGCGAAAAGCGGCCACAATACGAGCAGAGGCACGAAAAAGTGATTCTACAGCATGACAACGCTCGGCCTCACGTTGCCAAACCCGTTAAAACCTACTTAGAAACGCTCAAATGGGAAGTCCTACCCCATCCGCCATATTCCCCAGATATTGCGCCGTCCGATTATTACTTGTTCCGTTCGATGGCACGGGTCTGGCTAATCAGCAGTTCCGCTCATATGAAGACATCTCAAAATGGCTTGATTCGTGGATAGCCTCAAAAGACGAACACTTCTACCGTGACGGTATTCGAGCTCTGCCAGAAAGATGGGAAAAAGTTGTCGCTAGCGATGGGCAATATTTTGAATGATTCATTTGTAACCATTTTTTCACAATAAAGTTGCATTTTCATCAAAAAAACAGCGAGAACTTAGTTGCGCACCTAATACATAAAAGTAAAATAACGACATTCAACAGTTTTAAACATGTTATAAACGTTATTGTGTTTCGGGTAAATATTTAGAAATATTTATAAATAGAAATATATTTTTTTGCTCATAAAACTTCCACCTTACTAAATTGATAATTTTATCTTATATTAAAATAACATCCTGTAAAGGCTCTTAAGGCTGTAAGGTCTTAGGCAATTTATCATTGAAATATTCCATTTTATGTTTTTCATAGTACATCGAAATTTAAAGTTTACGTAGCAAGGTCTTTGCTAATTCCTTCGGAATTTATTATTCCTATATATGATAGAATCATTAATTTAATATACTGATAGATTTAAGCACCAATAACAAGAAGTCTCAAAGTAATCTTCTAAAAGTTGTAACTGTCGTTTATTATTTATTAATTAAAAAGTTTATTATAAAAAGTTATCTTTTGGAATTATTACAAAGAATAAAAATCTTAGAAGTTAACGCTATATTTCTTAGAACAGATGCTATATTTGTAATAAATATAATTTATATTTTTGGCAGATCATATCATCGTTTTATCATATCAAAAAAGCTGCGTTTACTCAATGGATGTTCTACTCTTCTCTTCTACTCACAAGTATACTGTTCATTAAATACTTGAATGAATACATGAATACGTATATATGATGGATATTTTTATATAGGAAGCATTATGTGTTTATTTTTTAAATGTATACAGTAAATTTTGTTCTATTTCTGAAGTTCCTCTCGTTAATAAATTTTTAATAAATGATGAACGATGGCTTTTTATTTTTTCTCAAAATCATGATTTTGACAGTATATGTATATCATGGTTATCGAGACTGGGTTCTCTTTTGTAAACATTTATCATAATAGCCAATGAATTAATGAATCTTGTTCTTAATTTCAAAAAAATGAACAAAAACTGCTGTTTATTAACAAGAAACTATTAACAATAAGCTGAGTCTTAATGCAAGTTATAGGAAAGATCTACTATAATAGCATTTTTTGCTGAAAAAATCGTTTAACGGGAAATCAATTTGATGGCATGTAGTATCCAATGAGTTAATACGGGATGTAAATGAATATTTATCACAAATTTTCAGAACACATAGGGAGTTATAGTTGATTAATTTTTTGTCAAAAAACTTATGTTCGGAAACTTTTTATATTTAAACATAGACCACAACACATTTTTCAGCAGGTGTACCAGCACATGACTAATAGGTGTAATGTTTGTAACGGAGTTGGTCATCATTTTGATCAATTCTTGTAATTCAAAAATGTAAATATCAAAATAACGTCCCAATACGCGATATAGTTGCTTTTGTAGGCGGACAACCTTTATAAAAAAAACCCCCCAATTTTAGGTATAAACACTGAAATTTGGATGTTTACCATGAAAGTTGAGTGTTAACCGTCAACATTCGGTGTTAGTTGAGTGTTGAGCATTAATGTTGAGTATCGGTTGGGTGTGACTATCAAATTTTCGGTGTAACTTTGATGTAGATTTTCAATATTGAGTGTAAATTGGGTGTAACCATTAATATTCATTGTTATCTTGGTGTAGACACTCAATATCGGGTGTCGGTTGGATGTAACTATCAATATTCGGTGTATTATTGGTGTAGACACTGAATATTGAGTGGTTAAGCATTGGGCATCAGTATTGGGTGTCGATTAAGTATGACCATTAATATTCAGTGTTAATTTGATGTAGATATTTAATTGTTTGTGTCGGTTAGAGCGTCAATGGTGCAATAGTGCGCGCGTGCCAGTGGTTAAGAAATCTATATTTTGAATAAAATATAACGTTGAGTAATTAGTCTTTTATTCTTCACTTTTCAGAATATTTCAAGGTTGCAGTGGACGACAATATATACAAATGAAAGTATGTTTTCGTGAAACCCTTGTTTATTCATTGTATACTCGTTTAATAACTTGTAAATGAGGTATTAATTGAATAACTAAATAGGCTAAATATACTTTCATTTGACTGTTACACATTCATTTTGATGGTGTTCCATCAATTGCCCAATAAGCAAATTGACCGCAGACTGCGCGCAGATTGGCACCAAATTTGATCAAAAACCCACATCAAAACCATAGCCATCTGTGTCCGCATTCAGCTACGGTTTTGGCGACAAAACCTGCTGTCGGGCAATTGCTGCAGATTTACAGCAAAAACCGCGCAGAGCCTGCGCACATGATCTTGTAGCAGATAGGCGGCTGAAACCGATCATATCCTGCGCACAAAACTTGAGAGCAGATTGACAACAAAACTGGAGCAGGCTCTGCGCGGAATCAGCTGTGATTTAAATGAACGCGCGGTGCATTGGCTTTTAAATGATTTTTAACCTATATCGTTATATTAATGCAGCTTTTGATATGAATGTAACTTTTTGGTCCATATTCTGAGCTCTCTTTTATCGTTATCCTCTAAACATGGCTTATAAGTCTTATGATTACAAGTCATTGTGCTACAAACCACTTTTAGAGACGTTTCTAGCAATAAAAAAATTCAGAATATGGACCTTTGTGTTAAGAAAGGGATATAGAAAGAAGAATTATGACAAAAAGAGAATATATGTATATATCTTTTTTTATTTCGTATAAACATATGATGTGTGTAAAAAACAATTGTATTAAAGTTTCTTTTTTCCCTAAGGTTGGAGTGTCATGGAAGGTATTTTTCGCGTAATGCGTAACCGCGTAACCAATCAGATGCGTTATGAACTTTCTCGCATAGTGTTATAACGCATCTAATTGGTTATGCGGTTACGCATTATGCGGAAAATACCTTCTATAGGACTCCACTCTACAACTACGATAGGACACACATGACTACGGGTACGTTCCGTTTCACACATACGCGCATTTTTTATAGTATACATGACATAAACTATAGATAAATGCGCGCATACGCGTGAAACGGAACGCACCCCAGTCGAATTCATCCGGAGGCCCGATTCTTGATGATATGCGAATGAGGTGCGCATGTGAAAATCTATGGTATACGTAATGCGAACTATAAATTTTCGTATACACATCTCATTCACACGCCGTCAGAAATCGAAATCCTGTTCGAGAAATTTTTGTTCGGGTAAGAGAACAGATTCACAATTTCGTGGAAAACTTGATGTCACTGTGGAAATACTTCCGCGAGACTCCTGTTTAACGTGATCAGCAGCTATGCAACTTTCGGAATTTCTCCCATTGACGGAATTAGTAATCGTACATTCAATATCGACTTCCAGTTTCAACATAGTACCATTATCCAAAATCACTGCGAACAGAAAATTAACCCGATGACATTCTTCGCATTATGTGTGTATCACCGAAATTACTAAGCAGGTAAGTACGTACAGTAACTTATAAATAATAATTTAAGCGATTGCTTATTCTCGATACTATTACGTATCAAATTATTAAAAAGTTCAATATGTCACGTGTATACACATTATGGCAATCACGATACAAAAATACAAATCTTACCTATAGTGGAAAAATATTTCTTGATTGTGATGCACTGTCTCAGTAAAACCAAATCCCTTAGAGCAGTAAAAAAGTCTTTACAAACTTGTCCGTTTCTTTACTTAAACCTAGAATAATATCACCAGCAGTATTTATCATTGATATCTCAACAGCACAATTTATTAAGTTGTACTCGACAAATATTAAGTATCGCTTGCAAATCAAGTATATAATATTAAAAAGAGACAATAATATCTTTCCGAAAAAAGGAGAGCAAACCATCAGTTTAAAATGTATAAATTTACAACACACCTTACCTTATCGTTCAATTTGAAAATATTCTTTGTATCACAAACTTTAGAGAAGAAAATAATGCTCTTCCGTTGGCCACCAATGAGGCCAGATTTAACTGAACTTATGTCGTGTATTGCAAAATCTACTATATAATAAATATCTTGATCCGATAATATCTTAATACCGCCTTTTCCTGGATAGTGAAGGATTCTGGCAAGAATAATCTATGTTTTCGACTTACTTATTTTGTGAGAAAGATTGATATTAAGAGAAACATAGTTATTCTAGAGCATGCAAAATTAAGTATTTTTAACAATTGTTACAATATTCAAGTATATGATATGCTACGATTTTGTACTTGTATTATTACTTTATTAATCAGCATTACCTGCATCGCTCAGTAAACATCAAGTAACAGTTATATTACATAAACGTTACAAATTCTCACTCAACAATATAACGGTTACATAACATGCATGTTATGTTGTATTATTTGATGGTTAGTGGGCAATGTACTTTATGTATGATCTAGAATAACTGTGTTCGTAACATCAGTTTTCTTTTATAAAAGGAATAAGCAAAAGACATAGGAAATACAAAGGATAAATACTGGCCTGAAAATCCACAGATGTCTTCAATGCGTGCTGAGTATGCTGTTGTGTTGTTCCGACATTTCTATGACGCTGTTTCCTTCTTCAGCTTTTATATGTGGAATTAACAGTGAACCTTGTAAGAATATCCTGACTACACTTTACATAACAATTTCACAAGCTGCAAAGAAAAAAAAAGACAAGTTAAAGTTTAAAGATATTTTGTCTCTTAATACAAGATATATGTTATATATAATTCACCATATAACATGTGTGGCCTGTGCGCAAAAGCAGCTTCTCCATTTAATTGTTTGGTCCAAAGTAATATTGGATTGGCAACTAAGTGATTGCGGATTTTGAATAAGAATGAAAATTCAAAATTTTTAATTTGCTTTTTTAAATTTTTTTCAATGCATGTATGCGATACATTGAGCTTCTCTGCAATATCACGTGTTGTGCTATGACGATCTGAATCGATAATGGCCTTGATATGGGTCTCATCGACTTCAACTGGACGGCCAGATCGTTGAGCATTTTTCAATGAAAAATCACCAGAACGAAATCTGGCAAACCAATTTTGACACTGCCTTTCTTTCAATCAAGGTTTCATTCCCATATACGGCACATAACTTCTTGTGTGCTTGCGATGCGTTCTTGCCTTTTCGGAAATAATACAATAAAATATGTCTGAAGTACACGTCTTGCTCTTCCATTTTTAAATTGGGATAAAAACAAAACTAAAGAACTAATCGATATAATTTTTGTACTAAATGAAAGGTAGAAGTCTAAACAATAAGAAAAAAATATAGGTTAGGTACTTTGAACACGTTAACGAAACAAAAGAAAGTATAAAATCCATCTGTTGACAAAATCCGCAATCACTTAGTTGCCAACCCAATAGTTTCTTGATCGACGTTACAGAAGGATAAGGTGTCCCGTTCAGTGTCATGATTTGCCACAAGATATTCTTCTACCATCTAGAAGAAATGGTGGTAACAGGTGGTGAACAGCGAGAAACAAACGGTACGTGATTACCGAGTGGAATGAAATTAATTAATCATAAACGATTTTCATCAATTCTCGAAACGTTAATTTCGTTAATACAAGTTATTTTAATAGAATTAAGTGGGTTAAATTACTCACACGTCGGACTCAGTGATGCAAACACGGTGAACGAGAGCTTGCGGCGCTATTCACTTTACCAGGACCATTCATCCGTTAGCAATTTTCAGTAGGTATGTATTCATCTGTGACAAGGAAATTTTTGGTGGCAAAGTACTTCATCCCTCATGCCACTTGGTACGTAAAGGAAATCAGGTCTTTCTGCGTCTTCCAACGTCTTCTGCTTTTTAGCTCATATTCTGAACGCTGATTCGTAACTGCATGTGAAATAGTCACCAGGCACGAACTCCAACACAACATACAGCAGATCATTTCGTATGCAGGCGGCCAATCCACATCCACATTGATGTACGTTTGATATGCAATTTATTTTGAATAATTAGAATAACACAATTATACAAAGAATAGAAGTTTTTAAGTTAATGCGTATGAATATTTGTCAAAGTAAAAAAGAAATAGAATCCTCTCTCTCTTTCTCCTTTTTTTGCTTTGAAAAATATACATACACATTAATTTATCAACTTGTATTATCCAATTTGTGTCATTGTAATTATAAAAAGAAGAAAATATTTTCCATTGCATATCGTCGTATGTTGAACGAAATGTGATGCTTTTATTGTACTCGGTGCGACGTTAAAAAGCGCCGTGTCGTATATTTCGAACACGACAGGTTCCCACGTTTGAAGCATCAAAATTGGCACTGAAAAGTGCCGGTTCGTCTGACGACGCAGACAGAAACCAACCACCGGTTTCTCTTCCTTCTCCTCCCCCTCTCCCCCTAACTCTTCCTGCTTCCTTCTTCTTCCTCTTCTCATTCCGTCCCTGCGTTCCTCCACTGCACCTTCCTGGACGTCCTCCCTGCGTTGCTTCATCGCGTTGTCCCTGCGTTGTTCCATTGGACTTGCATCAGACAATCTAGATCCTACGGATGAAGCATGTATGAAAATAATGTACAAGGAAAAGTATAACTGTTACAATAAAAGTACCAATACATCAATATATATCTATACATCTTTTATGTACATTTAAATAATGTTGTTACTCGTCGTCACTTGTTTCAACGTCGCCCTCGTCTGGCTTGTCATTCCATAAATTATGGTCCGCTTCTGCGCAGATGTTTCGTCTGCATGGTCCACGCATCCTGTTCCGATGTCTCTCCTTTGCTACACGCAAAGATTCCGGCATCTGCATCTGGAATTCTGATTTAAGTGGTCAGTCAAAGTGCCAGTTCTAGCACAAGGCATCTGCAAAAGAAGCATAAGGTATATTATAAATAAACTATTAACATTTCTTTTTCTGTATAACATTACAAAAATGTCTTACCATAAATCGCTTGGACCAGCCGAGTATTGTACAACGGTCATCGTCCTTCCTCGCGACCGAACCATGTAAACGACTGTGTCAGCGAGTCGGATAAGCCTTCTTTTAAACACAGGTTGATGGCTTCCTTAAAGTGAAAGCCACCGACATATTGAGAATAATTAACCTAAAAAAATAGTTACAATAAATATAATGTATAAATATTTCTTTTCTAACAGCAAGGTATTTATGTCACTTACAACATCGGAATAATCTTCTTCGGTAAAATTTTCGAATTCGTCCATCCCGTTGTAATGTTGAAATGGGTAATGTAGTCCGGCTTTTGTGGCGCAGAATGGCGATCCTGGACGCATTTCAATATTTTCTGCAACAATCCATGCGATTTCCTGAAAATAAAAACATCAAATACAGACATACTTTACATATACCGATAATCATGATGTACGAATTACTTACTTCATGTCTGTCTCCATAACCTTCAATCGGTCCTCCATAATCTTCAATCGTTCTTCTATTTTCCTGTAAGTATAAGTAGAATAGTAAGACGGGTTCTAACTCAGGAGTGCTGAGGGGGACGCGGGGAAGCGGGGAACTCAGGGCATGGTGTATGACGTCGCTCGGAGAAGGGGAACTCATGGTGGGACGTCACGCAAGATGGCGACCGTGACGTCACGCATACGTCACGAGAAAAAAATGTATTGCGATGTAGGTAGACTCGAACCCGGGCCCTCGCGATTACTATCCAATGCTCCAAAGCTCCTAGATCACCGTCGCCTGTTGCTATTAGACGTCTAGTAAAGGTTCTTAGAGTGGGCATGATGACGTCACGAGAGAAAAAACTGTCGGGACGCTGCTGGACTCGGAACTTGGGCCCTCGCGGTTACTACCCAATGCTCCAAAGCTCCTAGACCACCGTCGTTTGTTGCTAATAGACATCTAGTGAAGGTTCTTAGAGTGGGCATGATGACGTCACGAGAGAAAAAATAAATCGAAACTAGGTCAGACTCAAACCCCCCTGGCCCTTCGTTTACTGCGCCATATCGAATGTCTATCGAACGTCTATCGAACATCTATCGAACGTCTATCGAACATCTATTGAACGTCAATGGAACATCTCTCGAACGTCTAATAAGCATCATACCGCAAATAAAGAAGTATTTTTATCAACACAATTACCATATAAAATCCTAAGAAAGGGTATAAGGGAAATTTGGAAGAAAGGATGTGGCCTAAAGTAAAAAAAATGTATCATAATATATATCAAAGTAATTTATTTCTCAGAATACCAAACAGCTCATAGCTTCGTGCAAGATATCTTTCGAAGCACATGCCAGCAGCTCGCAATCAATAAGTGACTCACCGTCAAAGGCAGCGCTTTCACGTATCGCTTTTACCGCATAGCACATTTCGGTAATTTTTTTTTCTTGAAGAACTTTTACAAAAGTTAGAATTCTTGATTTAAGCAGATACGACTGTTCAGACAACTGCGTATATATATGATCAATGCAATATTCATAAGTAAATAACTTGTTCATTATAGCAGGACTTAAATACAAACACTTAGAAGATTGCATTAATTTTACAATTTTTGAACTATTTAGCTCGAACAATTTCACTCCTAAATTTTGAATCCGTTGCGGAAAGTATGGGTTGCGCGCTTCCAGAAGTCGTTATACAGCACTACGATTTTCCATCAGTTTTCCCCAAGTGTCTGGATGTAATATTAGTTCATTATCGCGATTGTCACCGAGGACTATTTCCACGACGGGATGGAGTCGATATTGCACATTGAGTCCAATTTCCAAATACTTATGAGACGTTGCAGTCAAAGCATATCTGCGCTCCAAGATGCGAATAGCATGACATGGCTCAGGAATGCTATAAAAATACAATGTAAATGTTATATACATTTAAAAAATTCGGTCGGGAAAGTGCATACAAAGTACCAGCCAAATTCACATTGATACTCACTTCTTACGTTCCATTTTGCATAGTGGCTCCTCGAAACATTCGTCGTTTTGTTTCCACCTGGGGTGATCCTCATCCTCATCTGCATGTTGAACAGGCGTGTAATAATTTGCTTGTGCAGTATTCACTTCGACATCGGACATTTTGGTTTACTGTTTGTGGAAGCTACTGTCGAACCTTGTCTTTTAACAGAGCGACTGTCGAACCGTGTCTTTACAGAGCGACTGATGCAGCACTATGCAGGAGCTTCTTTAACGCAGGCAAGTTTTCCTCTGAGTTTCCCCCGCCAATGTTACATCCCCTCTATCGTTTTCTTCAGAGTTCTCAACACGTATGCACGCACGCACGCACGCACGCACGCACGCACGCCCCCCCCCCCCCCCCCCCCCCCCCCCCCCCCCCCCCCCCCCCCCCCCCCCCCCCCCCCCCCCCCCCCCCCCCGCACGCACGCACGCACGCACACAGGCAAGTTTCATCGACAATGCTGCATCTCCTCCATCGTTTTCTTCAGGGTTCTCAACATTTCTAATGCACATATCAATATATCTTTTGAAACTAGATAATAATTCTCTGGCACAGCGTTGTAGCCAGTCAATTAAACAGTCATACGTCGATGAAATAATATCAGTCATGGTGCATCGCAGTACGACAGAAAATAATACGTAGTACAGAAATGTGCAATATTTATACTTTTATTACAATTTGTAAACGCTGCAATATAATGGTGCTGTGTATTACAATATCACATTTTGACCAAAATATTTTTGTCAGTCGTCGACCCCCCAGACTGCTGATACCAAATCGTACGTCTACAAGTACTATTGTGGTATTAGATAAAGAAAGGTATGCATATCTTAGCATAGGGTGCATTCTGTGAAGAACTTAGTGTTGCTACGTATTACAATATCACATTTTAACCAAAATATTTTTGCCAGTCGTTGACGTCAGACTGCTGATACCAAAATCATAGGTCTACAAACCTATTATTGTATCAGATAAAGAAAGGCATGCACTTAGGCGTGCACTTAAGCATGCACTTAGGCATACAAAGTCCATAACGTGTCGATATGAGTTTAAGACCTAGAAATGTGTTTAAAATTTCGCCGAAGAAGTTTCCCCGAATTTTAATAACGGCATGTATTTTTGAAAGAATGAAGGGCTATAAAATGTTCAAAGCAGAACATTCTATAGTTTAGCCGAAGACGAGCAGAGCGCGCAGTTACAGTGTGTTTACAACGTTTGCTAGAAAAATGGCAGAATCATCATCATCATTATCATCCGTAGAACACGAGCTGCAGAATCAAGCCGCTCGATTAGGCTCGCTAGACGAATACCTCGCATGGGAACAAAAGTGCGATGAGTGTCTCGAGTCGTTGAAGCAGCATAGCCGAGTCAAACAGCCACGGCTATCGGTTAGTTCAGCACACTCGATAGTTACTCGCATAGCGCAACTCGAGGGTTTAAAAAATACTTTGCGCAAATGTTTCGTATACGCAGAAGCCGGACATTCGGAACTTTTTAGGCGAGAAATCGATAGAGCGTTCAATAGTCGCATATCAACCGGGGCGATTGTACCAGGTGTACAAGTATGAAATGCGGATTTTTTTCCAAAGAAAAACACGTTAAATTCGGAAGAATGATAAAAAGTGGTTTATTCAAAATATGCTCCATTGCTAGTTACACATTTTTCCCATCTTTCGGGTAATTTGTGGATACCACGCCAGTAAAGATCTTCCCCTTTTGCCGCGAACCATTCATCGATCCATTTTTCCACATCTTCGAATGAACCAAAGCGCTGCTCAGCAAGTGCGTGGCCCATCGATGCAAACAAGTAGTAATCGGAAGGAGCCAAGTCTGGTGAGTAAGCCGCATGGGGTAGCACTTCCTAGTTGAGTGCTTCCAACATGTCACGAACCGGTTTTGCCGTATGTGATGGAGCATTGTCATGGAGGAAAATTACCTTGTGTTGCCTTTGTCGATATTCTGGTCGTTTTGCGAGTAGCGAACGGTTCAAATCGATCAATTGTTGTTGGTAGCGTTTGATATTAACCGTTTCACTAGGCTGTAACAGCTCATAATAAACAACACCTTTCTGGTCCCACCAAACACAGAGCATCGTTTTCCTACCAAAGCAATTCGGTCTTGCGGTTGATGTGGATGGTGTGCCTGGGTTTATCCATGATTTTTTGCGCTTCGGATTCACAAAATATATCCACTTTTCATCCCCAGTAACGATACGATGTAAAAACGACTTTCTTTTGTATCGTTCGAGCAACATTTCAGATGTGGTTTTGCGCCTTTCCATCTGCCTCTCGTTTAGCTCATGTGGTACCCATCTGCCGACCTTCTGAATCTTTCCCATCTTCGTAGGCGATTGGAAACAGCTTGTTGACTAACGTTTAATTGCTCTGCAAGTTGTTTTTGTGTTTGTGAATCGTCTTCGTCCAATAATGCTTGCAATTCCACATCTTCGTACTTTTTTGGCGGTTTTCCGTGTTCCTTGTCTGCAACATCGAAATCACCATTTTTGAAACCATCGTTCACACACATCTTGCGATGGAGCATGTTCACTATAAGCTTCTCGAAGTAATCGGTATGATTCAGCAGCTGTTTTCTTCAAATGAAAACAAAAAATTAATGCTGTTCGCAAATGCTCTTTATTTGGCATAAAGTTCGACGTATTGAACACAGCAAAACAATACTATGCAAACACTTTTTCAACTTATCACTTGTGGGCATTGACTCTTGTTGATACACAACAAAATGGCATATATGTAAAATTTTTATACTCAATGCTGCATTGGCGCACCATCTGTTGTCTCAAATCCGCACTTCATACTTGTACACCTGGTAAATACAGACTATATCGACCCTCTTCGATTTCTCCAAGATGTGAAGAATATCGTGCTCGAGCATGTGCGAAGCGTTATGAAGAGACACGGTAGCGTAAAAGTGAACACTGTGTTCAACGGTGAATTTGTGGCGGGTGATAAACGCGCGAACAAGAGCATCAATACAAGGAACATTGGACTTCTTCCTACATCCGATTTAGACAATTGGTTCGTGACATGTATTATCGAACCCACTTTAGCGTCCATGGAAGAATTCCAGGAACGAGATAGCGGGTGGGCACTCTCGCGCATACTCGATCTGACCGTTAATGTTAACAAGTACAATCTATTGCATGCGGGATATCATATCGAGTTACCGCGCGAAATAAAAATGAAGCGGGCTACAATCAACGTGCAATCTATGGACAATGCATGTTTCGCATGGGCGATGGTTGCAGCGTTATGTCCAGCTGACAAACACGCAGATCGTCAATCTTCGTACCCACACTATACATCGGTGTTGAATATGCAGGACATTGAATTTCCAATGCGCATAAACCAAATTAAAAAGTTTGAATGGTTGAACGATATCTCTATCAACATATACACTATACAAGATAAAAAGAAGCAGGAAAAATCATATACGATCGTTCCGATACGTTTTGCTGATTGAGAAGGAAAAGCATGTAAATTTGTTATATATGCAAGATCCATAAGACCACAACGTGGGACACTTCATGTGGATTAAGAATTTGTCTTGCCTTGTGAGCTCACAATTAAATAAAAAGAAATGCAAAAAATATATATGTGATCCGTAAGGATATTTTATGAATGATATTTTATGAATACAATATATAAAAATACACTATAAAGAAAAAACTCATAATAATCATTTTTCATTACAGTTGTTTACATTATTTTCATACAAATGAAAAACTGGAGAGTCATACTATAGATTGTAGCAAATTGAATGACTGCGCCGTCATCCTGCCGAACGATGACAACAAATGGCTCAGCTTCACCAACTACTGCAGGAAGGAGCGGATCCCGTTTATAGTTTACGCCGACTTGGAATGCATTCTGGAGAAGACACCGAGGGAAGAACAAACGAGTTCGTATGCGTATCAACATCATAGCGTATTTAGTATAGCATATTACGTGCGATGTTCCTACGACGAGTCATTATCCGCGTATCGATGTCGTCGCGATTCGGATTGCATCTCATGGTTTGTCAAAGAACTTGAAGAACTGGCACATCGTGTAAAGGATATTTTGTCCGCAAATGTCCCCATGGAAACTTTGTCGAAAGAACAGTGGGAAACATTTCGAAACGCTATGCTGTGCCATGTGTGCGAGAAATCATTCGCAAAGGATGATACACGCGTGCCCGATCATTGCCACCTGACTGGACGGTACAGAGGTCCCGCGCATTCCAATTGCAATCTAAATTATCGAGACAGTTATTGCATTCCCGTGGTCTTTCACAATCGCTTATCCGATTATGATTCACACTTTATCATCAAAGATATAGCAACCGCGTTCGAAGGTTCAATCACTGTACTACCGATAACCAAAGAGAAATATATTTCATTTACAAAGACTGTAGGAAACATGACGGATAGTAAGAATAAATGGAAAAATTGTATACAATTGCGGTTCATCGATTCGTACAAATTTCTTAGTACTAGTCTCGATAAATTGGCATCTTTTCTCGACAACGATAAATTAAAAATTTTTCAGTCCGAATTTTCAAACTTTGTCCGACAAGGATTTTGATTTATTGACGCGAAAGGGTGTTTTTCCGTATGAATATCTTGATTGCGCGGACAAGCTGCAGGATTGATGTTTACCGCCGCGCGAGTCATTTTACAGTTCGTTGACGGGTGACACGGTATCTTACAAGAGGAGGACGCATCGACCGGGAAACGGTTTGGAACGAAACTTACGGAGTTAATAGTACTTGACTACTAATAACTCATGGTAATAGCATACGACGCAATACTTCTTCGTTTTAGAGAAAAAACGGTCCAAAGAAAAGAGCCAGCAAAGTGTATGAGTTAGTAAGAAAGTTACTCAACGAAGCGGTGTAGCGCAGCAGCGAAGGTAACGGACTACCGAGGTGACGGCTGAGGTTCGATCCCTGCTATATGGTTTTTTTTATTCTGTAAGCATAAAAATGAAACAGAAAACATTAATAAATAATAAAACTGCGTTTCTTAAATATATTAGTGTCTGTTAAATATATTATTAATGATTTAAATTGCAAAAAGACCGTAAATCTTATCTATAAAATATATAGTGTATGAGAAAATTTTTATATAATAATTACAATGGAAATAGGAATAAAAATATTGTTATGAAATATATAGGAATGCTATTAACCCTTTGCGATCGATGCCGCCACAGTGGCGGCATTCGCAAGTCGTCGTAGAAGTCAATGCCGCCAGGCTGGCATTCATGATCGCCTGGCGTGCGGCACGGCAAATGAGGCTAGCGATAATGAAAGAAAACTATCCTCCCAGTGCTAGATTCAAATGTTTAGATCAACTTACAGATATCCATGTTTATCGATCTCTTCGAAATCGGCCGATCGCAAAGGGTTAAACTAGTATGAGATAATTTTTCGTAATCTTGTATCGTATATATAAAATATTTATTTCTATTACAACTCTTTCTATGTTGTGTTGAAGTCGTGTTGTGTTGAAGTTGTGTTGTGTCTTTTTCTCTTCTGGAAATCCCCCTCCAAAAACTTCCTTTGTGTCATTCTAAACGATCGTTAAGAATGACGAAATGATTCGAGCATCGGAACAGTTGTCAGTAGAGCAAGCAGCAGTGTGCGTTTACTAGTGATACAGAGCAATTCGGTGATCATATTTAAATTACATATATCATAACAATGTCAGAGAATCCTTCAACAAGCAAAATAGTTGATGTAGAATCGCTAGAAAAAAGATCTTTTGAAAATGAAGATTTTAAAGGTAAATTCACTAATGTTCTCGTATATATGAATTCTATTTACGAGAATAATAAATTATTATCGAAAAATCCTCCAGCGAAAATATAATATATTTTTACTCCTATTTCCATTGCAATTATTATATAAAAATTTTCTCATACACTATATATTTTATAGATAAGATATACGGTTTTTTGCAATTTAAATTATTAATAGTATATTTAACAAACACTAATATATTTAAGAAACGCAGTTTTATTACTTATTAATGTTTTCTGTTTCATTTTTATGCTTACAGAATAAAAAAAAACCATACAGCAGGGATCGAACCTCAGCCGTCCGCTCGGTAGTTCGTTACCTTCGCTGTTGCGCTATGCCGCTTCGTTGAATACCCTTCTTACTAACTCATACATTTTGGTGGCTCTTTTCTTTAGACCGTTTTTTTCTCGAAAACGAAGAGGTATTGCGTCGTATGCTATTACCATGAGTTATTAGTAGTCAAGTACTATTAACTCCGTAAGTTTAGTTCCAAACCGTTTCCCGGTCGGTGCATCCTCCCCTTGTGAGAGCGATTACGCGCACGCCGCGAACATCTGACAACGGTTTGCCATTCAAACCTTGGGCGAATATAACGACTTGTATCTGAAGACTGATGTCTTGGTGCTGGCCGATACTTTTGAAAATTTCCGCAATAGTTGTATCAAAAGTTATGGGTTAGATCCCTCGTATTATTATACTTTGCCTGGTTTTACGTGGGATGCTATGTTGAAGCATACGGGCGTTAATTTCGAACTGCTCACTGATATCGATATGGTCATGTTCATCGAGCGCGCTATTCGCGGTGGTCTCAGTCAATGTTCCGGTAAATACGCAAAGGCTAATAACAAGTACATGCAGTCTTACGATCCATTGCAGCCATCATCATACTTGATGTACTTCGATGTAAATAATTTGTACGGTTGGGCAATGTGTCAACAGTTGCCATACGCCGAATTTCGAGGGGTTGATGATGTATCGAATTTCGACGTATCATCAATCGCACTAGATTCACCTATAGGTTACATTCTGGAGGTTGACTTAGAGTATCCGCAACGTCTGCACGACGCGCACGCTGACCTACTGTTCTGTCCGACGCGGGGCAAACCGCCAAATAAAAAGGAGGACAAGCTTCTTGCAACCTTATGCGATAAGCAGCGTTATGTGATTCATTATCGCAACCTGCAGCAGTGCACGCGTCACGGTCTTCGTATTGGAAAGATACACCGCATACTCAAATTTGCTCAATCCCCATGGCTCCGCGATTATATTGAACTTAATACGCAGTTTAGAACACGTGCGACAAACAATTTCGAGAAAAATTTGTACAAATTGATGAACAACGCGGTATTCGGCAAAACCATGGAAAACGTTCGCAATCACGTAGACGTAAAACTGTTGACAAAATGGGATGGACGATACAGTGCTGAGGCAATGATCGCGAGACCAAATTTTCATAGCAGAAGTGTCTTTTCGGAAAATTTAATCGCCGTTGAGCTACGTAAACTCGAGGTGAAATTCAACAAGCCGATCTATGTGGGTATGTGTATCCTTGACATATCCAAGACCTGCTTTTACGAATTTCATCACGAGTACATGTCTCCCCTGTATCAGAACAGATGTAAAGTAATGTACACCGATACTCACAGTTTAATCTATCATATCCAATGCAATGATATTTTCGAGGACATGAAACGCGATATTTCTAAGTTTGATACAAGTGATTATCCCGCTGATAACGCGTACGGTATACCGCTTGCCAACAAAAAGGTACCAGGTCTGATGAAAGATGAAAATAACGGAGCGAATATAACGGAATTCGTCGGACTCAGAGTAAAGATGTACGCGCTGAAGGTAGACAGCAAAAATGACACGAAGAAGGCGAAAGGTGTCAAGACCAACGTCGTAGCGCGAACTATAACGTTTGATGATTATATGCAGTGTCTGAGAGACGAGGTCGAAAAGCAACGTCATCAGTCATGTATACCATCTAAAATGCACAAAGTCTACACCGTGTCCGAACTGAAAACTGCTCTGAGTCCGTATGATGACAAGCGGTATATCGTACCAGACTCAACAGACACTTTACCATGGGGACATTACAGGATACAATTGTAAACTAAAAAAAAAGCGATCATTGTGCATACATGTATATTGTAAAATGAAAAGCGATCATTGTACATATATTTGTTTGTAAGAAATATTGTTAACTATAATAAAAGATGGTTTATTACAAGCTGTTTATAATAGGATATTGTAATAAAAAGTGTTTATAACAAAGAATTGGTTGCAATACATTTTCTTTGTGTATCCAAGAGTTGTGCGAGTCGTCAAATCCCAACCATTTCACTAAAATTTTGTCGCCGCTTTTTCGCAACATCTTTTCCACGAGATAAACGTCAGGATTAGCAGCGCGATGCAGTTCATATTCGTAAAATTCTCCGGCAATAGACTTTCTGCGAGAATCCTCAAGCAGATAGGTCGCTGGATTAGTTGTCTGCACTTTGACGATTTTAAGCACTTCGGTTGTCCAATTCGGTGTATAGCCTTTTTCAAAGATGATTTTGAATTTGCTCACGCGTACCAGATCACCCACTTTGAATCTCGCAGGCGCAGCGATCTTTACGTTGTTGTAAATTGTAGGAGGTGTAGGAGCTTATCGGCGATCTCGGGTGTCACGTCGATAGGTCATGCCGATAGTTCGATGTTTCCGTGTATTGTACTCCGCGATAAGGCGCAGTAACGAGTCGATCCATTTGTATGTTCCATTCAACGTAAACATTTTCCACATGTCGTTCTTTAACATGCGGTTGAATCGTTCCACAATAGATGCCTTCATTACCGTGTACATAGAATAATGATTGATACCGTGTTTTTTAAGGAGTTTCTGCAGATCCGCATTATAAAATTCTTTTCCCTGGTCCGTTTGCAAATTTTTCGGACATCTTCCAGATTCTTGAAATATCCTGGTGAATACTGCCACTGCTTCTTTACCGCTCTTGCTCTTCATCTGTACAGCCCACGCATATTTGCTCAACACATCGATAACAGTGAGTATATAGTGGTAGCCTCTATTGAATCGCGAGTAAGGACGCATCTCTACTAAGTCAGCTTGCCAAAGATCATCGTATCTGCGCACTATGACGCGTCTACGGGGAAAATATCTTCTCGCTGGAGCGTGCAACTCTTCCACCAACCGATGCTTTTCGTTACCGATGAGCTGCTTCTCTGAACTTTTCTCCTTTTTGTTAAATTTTGATGATTGCTTTGCCATTGCAGCTTGTGATGATCCGTCTCTCGCTTATGTCGATACTATATGTCAATTTAACTGTAATATTCTACTTTTATATTTCCCTTGATTGCTTTATCTCTGAGCGTGTCCAGTCTAAAATTTGGTCCATGTTCTCATGAATGCTATTCATGCTCTGTATGTTTTTCTTCCGGTAGTCTTCTAGCCAATCCTTCAATTTTTTAACATTCTCATCTACATACTGCTTCGTTTCAACGTTACTCTCATGCAGTAGAAGCTTTACAGCATTTATATTCTCATCGATATACTGCTTCTTCTCAACGTTACTTTCATGCAACAGAAGTTTTACAGACTTATACTCTCATCCACATAATATTTGTGCGCAGCGTCATTGAAGGCTTCCGATTGGCGAAGGTACCGATTGGCTGACTGACTGACTGACTGACTGACTGACTCATGTCAGTGCAGCGCTGTTTAATTTATAATAAGACCAGCTTCGCGGAGTTCTTCGATAATCGATAAAATTTCGTTGTCATGAGCGTTGTTGCTGGCTTGACGCGAAGTGTCAAGCAATCGCAGACGATCCACCAGCTCGTTGGGATCATCCCAATGCACGTAATCGATATTGTTGTCATTTAAGGTCATCATAGCTTGCGATGCGTATAAACCTTTTCCGATCACTTATCGCTCGACGCATGTGATACTAGGAGCGCGATTATATGTTTATATTTGTGTCCCTTGTTACCGAGTATCTGATTTTGCGGGAGGTACCCGCGTCTGTGAGCATTCGTCGCCAATAGTATACTTCTGTATTTTTGCATATCAGCCTCGGTGTACACAGAATCGTCGGGGATTCTTTTGAATATTAGCTCGTAAAGACTGGGTGTTCCAATGTATCCTGTTTCGCCTATGATTATATTATCGTCTCTGTCCACATCGACACGTTTATCACCGAGCATCGCTCCATCGTTACTAAGACGTACGTCGTAAACATAATTTATGGTGTTATCTTTCCACTACTTAGCACAGCTCCCATATATTTTTGACCCAACGGACCAAAATAATCATGTAAAGTTTGTTTGTACGCTCGCAACTGACGTCTAACGGATGTCACTACCGGTTCATCGGGGATTTCAGAAACATTCTCATCATCATCATCAGTGAGTAGATTGTCGATCAGTGAAGATTCGTATGGTTCTTCATATTGTAGAGCTTCCGTCGATGTAGAAACTATCGGAGGATCTTTGAATAGCTTCCGTTTCAGCGGAGTCAATGCGACTGGTGAAAGTTTTGCCTTATGCTTTATCTTTTTTTCGGGTTTTAATACACTCTTTGTTTCTTCGCTTGTACTTATTGATAGTGGCTCAGTTTTAACATCAACATTACTTTCGACATTAGCGCTGCTTCCCGCGGTTTGCTTGAGAGGTTTAATAATAGGTTTAAAGTGTCTCTCCAATGCAGCATTCTCAACAATTCTACCGGTTTTCAAAACGCGATACTTCTTGCGGATCGATTCGCTCGTTTTCGCAATCTCTTCCGCTACCTTTCCACGATTCTCGATCTTTACGCTACTATTCATCATTGATATATTTGTCTCGTGGACGTTGAAGATGTTACCACGTTGAGGTTGCAACGACGATTGAGCATCTCACAGCATAGCAAAGTCATTAAATTCTTTCCTGTATCGTCCGTCGGTCATTGAGCTGTCCTTATCAATCACTGTGAAACCATATTTATCCTCCCAATATTTGCGACACAATGCACTGAAATTCTCATATGACATGTCAGTGTTCACATGATCGTTGTACACATGTTTCAAGTTGGTATCATCCTGTTTAAAGAGAATCAGAAAATTTGCATTGTCCCGTATAAGATGCTTGGGTATTTTTGTGTACGTCTGACAGAGATAGAAACAGTCAACGTTCGAATGACGACCCATGGCAAAGTATTCTCTTATCGTATCTTGCTTGTCACATGCCACATCGTCAAAGATAAAAATGGAATTTTTGAGCGCTTCGGTCGTTGGAATCACGTCGCTGTTATCGGAGAATGTAAAGTACCAAATTTCATTTATCGGTTTCAACAAATTTTCCAAGTAGCGATATTTAGGTTGTTGCAACGATTTTGAATACACGTACAAGTTCTCGAAACGCAGACCGTGCAGACTTTCCAGCAAGCTGATGAGAACATTCGTCTTGCCGCAATTCGAGGTACCGCATATGATGCCGTATATGGTGTTTGGAAGCATGTTTCCATGCCTGCGCGCCTCTTGCCCAATCATTGATTGCGTTCGATTGTCGAAATTTGTCACACGTATCGACATCACATGCGGTTGCTTCACGAACCGCATGTTTCCCCCACGAGTCACAAAATTGATTATGTTAACGGTTCATTGCGATTGAACTATATATAGACGCGCCGATCTTGGAAACGCTCAGTTTAGAAAATGTTGCTCCTTCTGACAGATACTCGTGATATTCGAGAGCTAACCTCCGAACAGTTGAAATACATACCGAAGATTGTTTTGTTACGCGATTTTGCAAAGTATATTGATGATTTGTGAGACAGACTCCCTGAACATATAAGAGTCGATCCAGAGGTTCAGCAGTATCGTCGATGTTTGGAACATTACAATCGTCCGTGGCAGCGAACGCATATCGATGGCCCGGCACCGCTGATCCGGGACTGTAGTGAATGCCTTCGGCAAAAGTCAAAGTCGGCAGCGGCCTGTTGAGTCGCGCGATAAATGCGCTTCCTATCGAAATACGCATTTCCGGATATCAATTTTGCGGTCCTGGAACTCGCTTGGCAAAACGATTGGCCAGAGGCGATCGAGACAGTAATTTATTGGACGCGGCGTGTCATGAGCACAATATAGCCTATTCACGTAGTAACAGTCTCGCTGATCGGCACACGGCGGATAAGATTCTCGCTGTAAAAGCGTGGAAACGCATAACTTCGAAAGATTCAACTCTAAGTGAGAGAGCGGCTGCTGCCGTCGTTTGGGCTGCCATGAAAGTCAAAACGAAAATCGGCATGGGCATGAAGAAAAAGAAGTCGTCCAAGAAAGCAATCCGAAAACGAGCACTTCTGATAGCAAAACGGGGTGGTATTTTAACAGTTCTGCCATTACTGGGAGTTCTCGGTTCACTAGTCGGTGGAGCGGCGGGTGTCGCAAAAGCGGTGAATGATGGCAAAGCCGCGCAACGTCAGCTGGAAGAATTAAAACGTCATCATCGCACTATGGAAGGTCGCGCTATGAAAGGTCGCGGAATTTATCTTGCTCCGTACAAGCGCGGGAAAGGCGCTACAGAAAAAAGAAAAAAAAACGTCAAAGAAACACTAAAATTACCCATGGGTGCAATGACTAACGTACAGTTGGAAAAACTAGCGAGGTGTATGCGTATATCTTTCTTTCGAGGTGTTTTCATGCGTGACGCCTTACCGATAGATGGAGTACGTCAAAACGAGAGTGGTATTGTAAATTTAGACAACACAGAGGGACCAGGTACACACTGGGTGGCATATGCGAAAAAAGGAAATCGCGCAGTATATTTTGATAGTTTTGGTAATCTTCGACTGCCCAAGGAATTGATTCGATACCTTGAGAGAGATGTAGTGAAAATTGTGTACAATCGCACGTCTTATCAACATTACAGTCAGAGCATATGCGGACAATTGTGTTTACAGTTTCTCCAAACGGTAGAGGATCGATATGGATTTAAATGACAACATTCCACTCACAGCAGTCAGTATTCGCTTGGCAGTTTGCGAACATGTCGCTAACGTTTACGTTGACTGGCAACAGTAGCACCCTTACGGTAAGCTACTTTCCCGCTATAGATTTGAGCGACGGTGATTATGAGCTTGGTTTAACGGATTTCGAAACATACAATACGATATCAAATGTAAATTCGTCGAATAATAAATTTTACTATGGTGCTAACGACGAAGAAATTACGATTCCTGAAGGATCGTACGAATTGCGCGCCATATACGAATATTTAAAACGTGCAATTTCACATGCTCAAAAAACAGTACGTTCCAAAAATAATCCATATAGAGATGACGAGAATGAATATCCTATAATAATTCGTGCCAATAATAATACGATGAAGAGTGAAATAAAATGTGCTTATAGAATAAATTTTAGCAAGCCAAACAACATTGGCTCGCTTTTAGGATTCTCATCGAGTCGTGTATTAGAACCACACCAATGGTACGAATCGGACGCACCGATTAAGATTATCAACGTGAATATCATTCGTATAGAATGTAGCGTTGTCAGTGGTGCGTACAGTAACAGTATGCGTGTACATACGATACATGAATTCTCGCCTAAGGTGCTACCAGGATATGATATCGGAAACGCCGGCATATGTCATTTACCTTCCAATCATCGCACGGAGCATTACAGATTTAAGGGTGCGTATCGTTGATCAAGAAGGATAATTGCTCGATTTTCGAGCAGAAGAGATTACCATTAGATTGCATGTACGACGGCGACGATAATAAACGCAATCTATGAAATGCTTGTGGTGAATCAAATGGGACAGGAGAAACAAGCTGGAAATATACCTTTTACGAGACACGCGTTTAACAGTACAAAATCCCTCGTTCGAAAGGAACTCAGCGTGTTGAACGTTGAATTTTTGAAATCTCTGAGATTCATCGTACGAAACGATTGTGAAAGATGATTGACATTTTGAACATTGAAAGTGAACCGGTCTTTGACGAGCGCATCGTCAAGATTGAGACACATACGTACAACCCATACGCTAACACAACGTTTGGATATAGCGACGAGATACGAATACCCATACAGCAGCAGGATTTATACATATTGCCATGTGAGAGTTATCTCTATGTCGAGGGGAAGGTGACGAAACAAGTTGCAGTCGATGATGCAACTGTAACGTTGGGATATAATTGCGTTGCATTCATGTTTGATGAGATCCGTTATGAATTGGATGGTGTGGAGATTGATCGTAACAGAAACGTGGGAATAACTTCAACGCTCAAAAACTATGTATCGATGTCTTCGGACGAAAATGCTGTCATGAAAATGCCGCGTGGGATGCGACTGACACTATTTCGCCGGACGGATACTTCAACTTTTGCGTACCACTCAGAGTGTTGCTAGGATTCTGTGAAGACTACAAGCGTATAGTGATTAACGCGCGTCACGAATTTATTCTATTACGATCGCGCAGCGACAACAGTCTACTAGGATCTTCAGCGCTAGATCCTAAGATTGAGCTATTCAAGATACAATGGCGAATGCTTTACGTAATCTTGAACGATATCAATAAACTTTCCATGCTGAAAACTTTGGAGAACGGACGATACCTGAGTATGAGTTTCCGCTCGTGGGATCTGTATGAATTTCCTCTACTGCAAAGCACGACCAAACATCTGTGGATCATCAAAACTGCTACTAATCTGGAGAAGCCTCGATACGTTATCTTTGCGCTGCAGACTGGCCGGAAGAATGTAATGTCGGAAAATATAGCTCGTTTGATGACTGCAAATTGATAAATGTGAAACTCTATTTGAATTCAGAGTGTTATCCGTACGACGACATGAATTTAGACTTTGCAAAAAATAAATGCGCCATACTTTACGGTATATATAGACGTTTTCGTAAATCGTATTAAGGATGCGACAGTGCTGAGGTATGGTTAGCAATTACCGACTTTCGGCGGCTAGGTCCTTTCGTGGTTATCGATTGTTCGCGTCAAAATGAGTCCGTCAAGAGTGCCACTGTGGATGTGCGGATAGAATTTGAATGTAAGGAGAATATACCGGTGAATACTACCTCATATTGTTTCATCCTGCACGATCTGTAGTTGAATACAGCCCGCTAACCAACATAGTGCGCAAACTCAACTAACATCAGAAAGTATGTACGAGAAAAGAATATTACACGAAACAAAATGCTATAAACGGCATCTCTCCTGGACGTGTCGAAGAATATTTCACCATGGATGTTCCGACATTTGTCGACTTGCAAGGATTCATGGTTGGAAAGAAATTTATTGTAAAAGAAGCGGCGATACTGAAGAACGGAACTATTCTTTCGCACTACATCTTCACGAGTCCGATGCCATGGCATCTGCTCACAAGATCGGACAAATCGAGGGCCTACTGGTTAACTGCTAATCATCATGGATTACGATGGGAAGATGGAACCGTCAAATACTGCAGAACTAAACATCTGGTTACTGCAGCTGTGGCGGGTGATATGTATGACGAGCTTGAAGACGATGCATCTCAATTTGTGTATGTGAAAGGACATGAGAAGCGGAAATGGCTGTTACAACTTCTGGATGACAATGCGAGAAGCAGCGTGATCATTAAGACCATGGACACCGATTACGACGATATGCCTTCCCTGCAAAAATTGAATAATACTTTTCGATGTAATAATCATATGAAAAATTGCGCATTACAGAATGTACTAAATATTTTCAACTGGTGGTCTCGAAGAAAATTGTACGACGCTACATAATAAATCATTATTTCAAATGTACAGATGTTTCTTTCCCTTATCCACTTTCTTAGGATTTTATATGGTAATTGTGTTCATAAAAATATTTCTTTATTTGCGATATGATGCTATTAGACGTTCGAGATATGTTCGATTGACGTTCAATAGATGTTCGATAGACGTTCGATAGACGTTCGATAGACGTTCGATAGACGTTCGATAGACGTTCGATATGGCGCAGTAAACGAAGGGCCAGAGGGGTTTGAGTCTGACCTAATTTCGATTTATTTTTTCTCTCGTGACGTCATCATGCCCACTCTAAGAACCTTCACTAGATGTCTATTAGCAACAAACGACGGTGGTCTAGGAGCTTTGGAGCATTGGATAGTAACCGCGAGGGCCCGGGTTCGAGTCTACCTAATCGCAATACATTTTTTCTCGTGACGTATGTGTGACGTCACGGTCGCCATCTTGCGTGATGTCCTACCATGAGTTCCCCTTCCCCGCGCGACGTCATACCCCGCGCCCTGAGTTCCCCGCGTCCCCCTCAGCACTCCTGGGTTAGAACCCGCCTTACTATTCTACTAATATACACAAATGATTATTTATTATTCACAACTAATTTTTTCTTACTGTTCTTTATATGATTGTTCCAATTGTAAGAATATATTCCATATATTATTAGAAACATACCTATTATCTGTACTTTCCTTTTGTTGCGAGATATTCTACGCTTGATAGACAGCATGTCCTTCGCTCTCCTCACGTTGGTAAGATACATCCTGTTGCCTGGGCAAGGTGTCCTGCAGCTGAGACAAAATATCATTAGTATAGTATATTTTGTCAGACTCAGTGCGTAATGTGAAATTTTCAGTGTGTTGTGCATGTTCTTGTGCCACTATGGGTGATGTGTATGTGTGTGTCTGTCTGTGTGCAATATTTGTGTGTCTCAATGTGTGGAGTATATGCTGTGTTTGTGTGTGTGAAGTATATACTGTATATGAAGAATTATTCGTATTTGTTTGCATGTTTGTATATGGTTGTGTATGTGTGTGTCATATATGTTGTAATATTAAAATCGGTTGAATTCTTATCCTGCTGCAGCATCCTCTGTTGATATCGTTGATATCTTCATCGATTATTCCAGATACAATGGCACCTGCTGCTCCTGTAGCTGTAGTATTCCTTCTCCACTTTGGACTGTCAGAAGAAGTTGTTTGATAGCGCAATGGCTTGGGAACAATGCGCTTTTGCCGTTCCATCTGTAAGCATTACAACATATATATTAATATATTTTTCTTACATATGCATTTATGTTGTTGTCCTCAACATTGTTAAGACACAACATGACAATATTTATTTCGCAAGTTTGTGAAATAATAATTTAATTTTTGTAAACATTCGAGCAAAATTTTAACGACATGGCAAATCATATTAGCTTAATGTTTACAAAATAAAATAGTGAAATAATTCTTTATTATTATGAAATATTTAGATACTTTTAGAAATATTCAGATCTTGTCATTATTTATTTTATTTTATTTGTTTACGTACGTTTATTTGTTTACGTATCTCAATATCGAATAACGTTTGCAATATGGCTTTACCAATCTGAGATCTCTCTTTAGAATACGCGTGAAAAGAAAAATTTTAAAGTAGTGAATCTATGTTGGACATTCGATTGGGATGCGACCCCCTAGACGCCAAACGCTTTGAAACACTCAAAGGAAAGCTATGATTGGTCCAAAAGTTATATGTAAGCATTTGTAGCGTTTAATGGATCTCATCTCGGATATTATTTGGTGAGTGCAAAAGTTCGTGCGGAGTTTCAATAGATGGAGTTATAAGCGTCGTAAAGTGTTGTCATTAATACTTCCATCTACATATTATATAACGTTGGAAAGGTGACGTCTTCAGCTGTTATTAAAAAAAAAATCATTTGTTTTCATACAAACTGCTTCGAGAAATATCACTTTAAAAATGAATATCGATAAGGTGCATTTACGGCATGTTATGCTTTACGAGTTTCGGAAGGGAATAAACGTTGCCGCAGCCGTAAAAAACATTCAGGATGTTTATCAGGATGAAGCACCAGCTAAACGAACTGTGGAAAAATGGTTTGCTAAATTTCGGCGCGGAGAATTTAACCTTGAAGACGAGCCACGCTCTGGTCGACCTTCTGACATTGATGACGATGTTTTGCGTACTTTAGTGCTCAATAATCCGCGAATTTCAACAGAAGAAGTTGCTACAGCACTAAACGTTGACCGATCAACCGCTTTTCGGCGTTTAAAAAAGATGGGATTCGATTTGAAGCTCGATATATGGGTGCCCCATTTGCTGATCGAGAAGAACAAAATCAAGCGAATTTCTGCAGCCGTTTCTTTACTCGGGCGGCTCAATAACGAGTCGTTTTTGGATCGACTAGTAACGGGCGATGAGAAATGGGTCCTCTACAACAATGTTCAGCGCAAACGGACATGGAAACAATCAGGTGAGCATGGTGACGCAATGCCAAAGGCCAGTTTGCACCCGATGAAGGTGATGCTCTCTGTTTGGTGGGATTGCAAGGGCATAATCTATTTCGAGCTTCTCCCCGCTGGCGAAACGATTGATTCGGACAAGTACTGTCGTCAATTAACCAATCTGAATCGAGAAATAAAAGAGAATCGTCCGATTTTGTCAAATCGCAAGGGAGTCATCTTTCATCACGACAACGCCAGACCACACGTTTCGAAAAAGGCGCTGCTCAAACTGAAGAGCCTGAAATGGGATGTCTTAACGCATCCACCGTATTCTCCTGATATCGCACCATCTGACTATCACTTGTTCCGGTCATTGCAAAATTATTTAAATGGAAAAAACTTTGACTCTTTGGAGGCCTTAAAAAACGGCGTCTCTTCGTTCTTCGAATCTAAACCGCGCAGTTTTTATGATCGAGGCATCCGTATGCTGCCAGAACGTTGGGAAAAGATTATAGAAAACGATGGAGAATATATCATTGATTGAATAAAGATTTTTGTTTGCCTAATCACTGTGTGACTTTTACTCACAAACTCCGCACGAACTTTTGCACTCACCCAATATATTTGTTGCGTTGCTTACACATTTTCACATTTTTCTTATTTAGGAACAAACGGATTCATATTCGAATGCTGGACGAAGTAAGACCGAATGATTGAATGTGAAAAATGCAAGCAACTCAAACACGCTGTGAATTATGGGTGTGTTCCATATGTGTAATGCGCAATTTGTGCCTTATTTTTACTATAATCCTATTTCGTTGTCTCATGGGCAATTTATGCAACAATTTACGCGAGGTGGATGATTTCAAATGTAGTTTCATATTATAGGAATGTTAGAATGCGTGCGATTGGAATGAGGCGAACTTTGAATTCTCCGCGATTGCGGTGGCGCTGCGTGGCGCCCGGAGCGGGACACGGAACATCGAGTGAGAAAAGAAAAGAAAGAGAGCACTAGAGTAGAGAAGAAAAGAAAGTGGAGAGGAAAGCGAGCGAAAAAAGATAAAGGAAGAAAAAAGCGAACTAATTGCGAGGTACGAGCTGAATCCCTGTTCATCAGTTTATTTCTATGTTACTCCACAACATCACAAATACATATATTCTTACAACATAGTTGTGAGTGAGGCTTGATTGTTCCCATACAGCACCGAAATGTTGCAGAAATATTGCAGAATTATTACACAGAAACATTGTAACATTGCATGACGGTTGCGAAATGTTCCTGTAACGTTGCTGCAAGATTGTGGCAATGTTGAAATGTCCGCCCTTAGAAATATTACAATGAAACATTACAGCAACGTTGCAATGTGTGCTCTTAGAAATATTGCAGTCAAATAGCATATTAATCTTCTTCTACTACTTAATGTTATAAGAAAGGGTAGCAATTCCACACATTGTCACAGACATACATATATAATATATACAAATTACTTTTAATGAATAAAATCTGAAGTAATTTGAATTTGTACATAATGTGTTTGTGGTAATGTGTAAAATTACTATTAATTAATTTAATAATAAATATATGAGATGTTTGTTACGTATATTTATTTGAAATTAAATGTATATATATACTTATATTGTAAGTATATACTTATTACATATAACAAAACGTAGAAAGACTTTCGTATTAAATATAAAAGAACGTGAAAATATTTTTAAATTAAATACAAAGAAAGGTAAAAATAATTTCGTATTAAACATAAAAGAATGTTAAAATACCTTCGTATTTAAGATAAAAAACGAAAAATAGACGGAGTAAACACGTTTTTGACAGTTTTTACCTTTCGATATAGATTATTGACGGCATTGTAGTTAATTAACATTGAAGTTAATAAAGTAGTATGAACATGACATTGTGCTAATTTTCAACATCGGGGTACGCTTTTTAGGTTTCTCAGCTGAGATAAAAATATTTAATGGATCTCTGCTTAGAAAGCTGAGAAATTAATCATGCAAAATTAGAAATGAGCATAATGTCATCTTCTCGTTACTCAATCTACTCCAATGCCGTCAATATATATATATTATATATTGCTATCGCTCTTCTTTGGAGCACCATTCCTTTTGGACAAGCGAGATATTCCTTTGCTATTGCTGTTTCTATATATATATATCAAGACCACTGATGTCGGTATTCGCGACACAGTGTTGGCCATGACAACGAAAAGAGCGTGGACGGTAATTTGGACCATGACTAGTATGCCGATAAACTTGCGACGACCAACCCATTTGACGAAGCTCCATGACATACCTACGTCATGTATGTATGAATGGAGGTTTTGTTAAATTTGTTATTGCATATCATCTTCTTCAGTTTCTAAAGCAATGCCAGGATCTCTAGAAAAGTGTAAATAAAAGAAGAAATAATAATTATATTGCAATTATAGTGCATTTAAATAAAAAATAAGAAATTGATAGTATTTCGTTATAGTAACTTATTATTCATATTATTATATATTTTGTGTAACATAACAATATAGATCAAAGTTCTGCAAGCGATACACTTTCTGTTTAAGTTGTATAAGGTTTTATTTTATTTATCCTCTTGGTTTGTACAACTAACGAATCGCTTTAGTCCCAGAAACATGGTCTTCGTATATTATTTAAAGAAGGAAGATAAAGACTTGTAGAAAAATAAGAATATCCATATGCAAAATAAGGTCCTCCTGAGACTATTTTGAAACTATTTTCGAGTGACTTGTTAGCTACGTTCAAGGCAACAAGGGATAGAATATAAGGCTGAATTTTCCGAAAATCGGCCAATAAATGTATCACTTTCCGAGCTCTGCTATAAAACATAAGAGTATATAATATAAGTATTAAAAGTAAATATATATAATAACAATGGTTGCGTTCAGCAAAGAAAGCTGCTTTGCAACTGTTGTAAAATTCGTGAATCTGATTGGGATATGCTTAATTTTCGTTCAAGCCAAGAGCATGTACCAATCAGTTGTACAATTAACGAATTGTACAACAGTTGCAAAGCTGCTTTCTCTGCTGAACGCAGGCAATGAACATACTTATCTCTTTGAATTCTTAATGTTGCTTGAACAAGCCATTTTGATATCGATGAAGCAATTTCTGTATCGGTTATTTGTTTATAAACTTTACGAACAGCTCCTGTAATATAAAAATGTACGATTGAACATATTACATATATTAATTAATAAATATATCAATAAATATATTGAACAAAAAAGTAATGTAGAAAGTTGTGTTTTGATAGTATCCCAGTAAGCAAAATGCTAGCAGAATGCGCGCAGATTGACGCCAATTTCGATCAGATCTCCACATCAAAATCATAGCCATCTGTGTCCTCATTAGGCTCGTGTTTTGTCGACAGGTGTTTTGTGTGACAGGCCGTGCGAGCAGATTGTCGGCAGAAACCACGCAAGTCCTGCTGCCAAACTATGCGTAGAGTCTGCGCGCAGAGTTTGCTCGGTTTCTGCCGCCAATCTGCCGTCAAATTACTGCAAGTCTTGCGCGGTTTTTGCTACAAATCTGCCATCAAATATCCGACAGCAGGATTTGGCGCATATTTGACCGCAGATTGGCGGCATAATTTGATATAACAGATTCTGCGTTAAATTTGTTGCTTATTTGCCATCAAACTGTGATAGCAGGCTTTGTTCTAAATCTGCCCGCGCAGGTTTGGCTATCTGGGATTGATCATATTAATGATATTAAATACAACTATATATTATTAATAGAATATTATCTGCAATAGAAGTACAACTGATTTAAAAAAATATTCCTTTTAATGATGCAGTTAACAAAGGAAATAGAAATAAAATATAGAACGACTTTCAACCATGTTATTTTTCGTAATGCTTTTTTTTTGTCATATGCTTTCCACTCTATCATCAACATATTTATCCATATAAATACAGGTATAGTTATATCTCAAATTATTCTATTAATAATTTTATACATCTTTTAGCATAAATATGAATGTGCTATTATATGCATATTATAATAGTGTTCCTATTGTTACGTTCTGCTGACTCAGCGGACCCTAGGCTTCTTTTATAAATAAGGGAAATCGAATTTATTACTTATCATATGGCCGAATGCGCTTAGGCATGATACCACACGACGATATCTCTGGAATTTTCGATATCCCGAAAATACTAACAATCTTGAACCAACTCCTATCCTGTTTCCCACGCGCTTAATCATTGATAACAATACCACGACATCGTTCTTAGAAATATCGATATTTATTTCTTAGGACAGCTGCCACGTTTTTTTTTATTTATAAGACTTTCGAAATCCTCTTATTGCCACATGCATCTTATCTCCTATAAAATAATCTTCTGGAACATTTCCCCCAAAACCCCACTCTCTCAACCGAGCTGACTTTTTGAGAAAAGACAAAAGCCTCACTCACTTCTCGCCGATCCAGCACCCAGGATAGACGTTTCTTTCCAACACCCCTTCAGGGTTTCTTAACAATCAAGCCAACTTGTGGCTTAGACCGACCAGTATTCTTCACTTGTTAATTATTCGGTGCAACGATCTTGTGCCTTCTTGGGCCATTGAGAGCGATCCTGCCGAAACCAGCTGCTTGTCCTTGGCGCAGAACTTGAGGCATCTATCCTCACAGAGACGCAGTAACCACACCTTTCATTGTCTACTAAGATCAGAGAAGTCCAGCAGTAAGTTATTTATATTTTCTTTTACCCGAGTGACCTCTTTCGTTTCATTTTTTCATATTTTCTTCTCTCTCTTTTCTTTTCCTTTCGTTTTACTTCCGTTTTCTATCCCCCTTGGCATTCCTCCTTAATAATAAAATCCGGTGTCAGTGGCCCAATCCTTTCGATCACAGTCGGACATAACGAACACGGAATATTGTTCTGAGTAATCGAGAATCATTGTTCTGAGCGCGATTGTTAACCACATATGTATACGGACACATTATAAAATCTTACAAATTTTATTTCATTGTGAACTTCCGTCTAATCACTAATAAAACAAGGTGTTTGTAATTGTAAACCAATCACGTTTTCCAAATAATTATTCTCAACCAAAAATTCTCCCTTCCCTCAACTGTCGCTTACGATCCTATCCCAGGTAAAAGGATTCAGTTCCTTGACCTAAATAAAGGACCACCAACGTACGTCTGCGCCAGATAAAGGGGTCATTCCGATCCTTGATCTGTTCCACAGATTTGCGAGTACGTCGGAGCTTGCGAAAGCAAGCGTCAAGTTGCGTTCCTCCTCCAGAACGTAACACTATGAAGATACAAATATTCATTGCCAGCATTCAAAATACAGGGTGCACGATTTATCTGAAGACATTGAAATATCTCGAGAACTATGCATTGGATAAAAAAAAGTGGTTAATGAAAGTTGTTAGTCTCGAAGGGGGACATCCAATGATACCAAACTCGACCTCCCACCCCACCCCCTGGGGATGGGGGTTGGGGGCAACTTTGAAATCTTAAATGGAAACCCCCATTTTTTATTGCAGATACGGATTCCACGCCACAAAATACGTAAATTTTGTTCGAAATTTTTTTTTGATTCGTGATAGATGGCGCTGTAATCGCAAAAAATTATATTTTCCGCAATTCTCCAGAAATGATCATTGGATTGAGAAATAAAAAATGCCAGTTCAATATTTTTAAAGAACATAATAAAAGTTATTCCCCCTCATCCTCTCGGAGTAGGGTGGGTGGTAACGTTCAAATCTCAAATAGGAACCCGAATCGAAGAGGGAACTGCTCGACGCGCCACTGTGGGTATATGGCGAACTACGGCTTATTATAAAAGGCAGTGCAATGCGGTGATTACAATGGTCGGTGGATTGGCAGAGGTGACCTGATTAATTGGCCTGCTAGGTTGCCTGATTTGACATCGCCGGATTTCTTTCTGTGGGGTTACCTAAAAGATAAGGTTTATCAACAAGTGCCAACAACTCGTGAAAACATGGTAGAACGCATAAGAAACGCTTTCGCTGAAACTCCCGCAGATATGCTTCTATCCTGTGTACAGTCATTTGAAAAAAGGATCAATAAGTGTATTGAAGTTGAAGGTAAAAATTTCGAACACTTACTCTAATTAATTGAACAGTGAGAGGCAAGGGGACTCACATTAAAAAAGCACCCGAAGGGAACATAAAACTACTACGTCCTCGTCGTTGTTCCTGTGTAACGCTAAAAGTAGTTTCTCGGAAAAATTCAACGCTATCTATCACGAATGAAAAAAATTGTTTTAATAAAAATTTCACGTACAATCTAATTCTGCAATGAAAAATGTGGGTCCCCATTTGAGATTTGAACGTTATCCCCACCTTACCCCGAGAGGATGGGGGGGGAATAACTTTTATTATGTTCTTTAAAAATATTGAACAGGTATTTTTTATTTCTCAATCCAATGATCATTTCTGGAGAATTGCGGAAAATATAATTTTTTGCGATTACAGCGCCATCTATCACGAATCAAAAAAAAAGTTTCGGACAAAATTTACGTATTTTGTGGCGTAGAATCCGTATCTGCAATAAAAAATGGGGGTTTCCATTTAAGATTTCAAAGTTGCCCCCAACCTCCACCCCCAGGGGGTGGGGTGGGAGGTCGAGTTTGGTATCATTGGATGTCCCCCTTCGAGACTAACAACTTTCATTAACCACTTTTTTTATCCAATGCATAGTTCTCGAGATATTTCAATGTCTTCAGATAAATCGTGCACCCTGTATATACAGGGTGTTTGATAGCTGATCATGCAGACGAAAGGTGGAGATAGATCGGGTATGGCCGAGAAAAAAAGTCATGTACCATAATGTCAAATTGCTAATAATTATCGAGTTATTAATTAAAACATGTGAACCAACGAGCGCGTAGAGAGCGGAGGGCCACCGCACGTAGACATTTGATATAGGCGGAGTCAGCGAGTGACGGTAGGCGAGCGCGCGCGGCGAGAGGCAACGTAAACGACAAGAGACGAGTGCACGCGACGAGGAGCGAGCGAGCTTTTTTATAACTTTTTCCTTATAGCTCGCTCGCTCCTCGTCGTGCGCGTTCGCCTCTTGTTGTTTACGTTGCCCCTCGCCGCGCGCGCTCGCCTACCGCTACTCGCTGACTCCGCCTGTATCAAATGTCTATGTGCTTATTGCGGTCGCCTTCCGCTTTCTACGCGCTCGTTGGCTCACATGTTTTAATTAATAACTCGATGACTATTGGCAATTTGACATTATGGTACATGACTTTTCTTCTCGGCTACACCCAATCTATCTCCAACTTTCGTCTTCATGATCAGCTATCAAACACCCTGTATATGTATAGTATATATATAGTATATATATAAATATATATATATATAATATATCTGTTTACATCTTTTTTATAAAAAAATGAATAAAAAGTTATAGGATAGACAAGAGACATACCCCTCGAAATATTAGTGTCTTCGTTGACATCTATAATACATTTTTCAGTGCTACTTCCTGCATGACTTGCAACGCATTGCCTATAGACATCTGTATACAAAAGACAGAGAGACAGAGTAGAGACAGAGGGAGGGAGAGAGACAGAGAAATTGAGAGAGAGAGAGAGAGAGAGAGAGAGAGAGAGAGAGAGAGAGAGAAAGAGGAAGAGAGAGAAGATATTAGTACATAATAATTATGAATAATGAGTTATGTTTATATTTCATACTTACTACTATTATTCATACTAATTGCTGAATTAATAGAGGTTTGTTGATTTATTGGCTTCTCCATGTCTGCTGCAACTGTATGGCTTAACAGTGCCGATGTTCTAGGTATAAAATCTTGTAGCTATGGGAATGAAGGAAATTGTTTTCTGTGCTTCTGTGGTTGGTTCTGACGATTTTCTTTATTTTCTTCATCTGAAGAAGAGGATGAAAAGTTCTTCCTTGCATTTATGCGTCGCATTTGTTTTTCTTTTTTTCTTATGCCACCAGATGAAATGTCATTATTTTCTAAATTAGATGTGTCCTGCGCAGCGATTAATTTTTCTATCGCTTTTTCATAAGTTTCTGTATTTAAAATAAATATAGAACACATATATATATGTATATATTTATATACATATGTATATAAAAAAAAATATAATTCATTTACCTGCTACAGCAAACATTCTTTTTACAGGTATTTCTTCCCAATATATTTCATTGTGTGGTATTTCTTGTTTTATTATCGCTTTATTAATGCGAAGTTTTGTCTTGTAATGGCTAGGCCAAATACAAAATTGTTTTTCAGGACTGAACCATACTGCTGGTATTATCTGTAGCCTGTCATCAAACTCCACAATTATAAATCCACACCCATTCATTGCTCTGACAGCATATCAAAAGGACGTTTTGTATTTGTGTATATGCAGCAATTGTACAGGAAATGATTTTTAGCACAAACAGTTTATTCAATTAAATAACATGCTGTAAGGGAAATATTGTAAATGTGTTTGAACCATTTCCATATGGAATTTTCCAAGCTTTATATAATAAATGTGTAATGGACCAGGAATATATATTATTGCTTTTTAAAATCATCACTTTTATGCCAAAGTGGCTTGAATTGCAAGGTTTGTCATACAAATCTTTTACATATGTAAGCTTCTTACCAATGAAAAATATATTATCATTTGTATCTTCAATTATATTTAAAACCAAAATATATATATCATTTTGTAAAACACAGCAATTATTAAAAATACTGTTACAATTTATATAAAATTCCTCATTAGATATCTGCTGATATTGCGATTTAACACTATAATCATTACATATTGGCCCATTTTCATGTACGTTCTTACATAAATATAATTTTTTGTCATTGGAATTATTGTGTAATGATAATGATGATACATGTTCAATTTCTTTGTATCTTTTTATTAATTGTTGTAGCGGTTTTTCATATTTTCTCAGTTGTTTTTTTATACATGTCATAAAATTCTCAAAACGAAAGGCACTGAAATTATCAACTGAGCTAAATGTTCTAACATCAGAACATAAATGTAACAAATTATGAACGTTGTGTGATATCCCACATAGCACAACAATATTGCAGGAATATTACAGAAATGTTGCAGGAATATTACTAAAATATTGCATAAATGTGACAACAATATTGCAGAAATATTTAATGTTCTAGGCATAAGTCTCGCAGAAATATTGCGGTAATATTGTTATGATGTTGTAGGAATATTGTCACAATATCACAGGACTATTGCCACAATGTTGTTGAAATATCGCCACAATCTTGCAGGAATACCTATGAAATATAGCCACAATATTGCAGAAAAATTGCAAAATATTCCCGAAATATTACTGCAATTGTGCAGGAATATTGCTACAATATTTCTTAAATGTTGCTGCAATATTGCAGGAATATTACTGAAATATTGCATAAATATCACAGCAATATTGCAAAAATACTTAATGTCCTAGGCATAAATCTCGCAAAAATATCTCAAGCGTGGTCTACAATGGCAGTAAGCAGTAAGAAGTAAGCGTAAGCGGTAAGAAATAAACCAATCACAGTCGATTATGACAAAAATAATCAACTGTGGTTGGTCCATTTCTTACTGTTCACGCTTTCTTCTTATTGCTTACGGCCATTGTAGACGACGCTTTAGAAACACTGCGTTAAATAAAAAAATGTTTCAGACAAAAGTTGTTTGACTTGAAGGGGGACATAAGACAGCGATAGCATTTTGTTAATAGATGGCACCACTTTTTTTTTTTTTTTGGTCACGCAGGGGAAATCCATCAGAATACCCCCTCCCCTTGGGGGGGAAGCGGGTTATGTCGGACTCTTACCGACTAAAACCCCTGCGGCATGTCTACCTGTCGGACCGTGAGGAGGGAAGTCGGGGGAACTACTCCCATATTCCCTCCCCAACCTCCCGGCCCCAGGGCTCCCTTCCGGGAGCCTCTTGCCACCTGTGTACCGCGCCCTGTTCCACGAAGGGAATCCAGGGCGCGGTCCCCGACGAGGGTTACCCCCCGCCGGTTGGCCTTCTGGTGTCTCCTGTCAAGGAGGGAGAGGACATCCGCCCTTCCTCCTTACCCCCCTCCCTGCTAGTCAGGGAAGGGAGGATTTGTAGGGGAACGAGCCCGGCCCCAACCGGGGCACCGTTCCCCCCTGTCCCTACTTGTCCGGTCGCTTGGGGGGGAAAGTAGGGAGGGCGTCTCGCCGCCCCCTACTCCCCCCCTTGCGACCGGTGGCGGGCCCGGGGCGGCCGAGGGGACTCCCTACCCTCGCGGGTCTGTGAGCTCCCCTCGGCCGGCGCTGCCCCGGGCCCGCTGTCGCGTCCCTCGTCCCCCTGGGGGCGTTGTCCGCCCGGGAGCTGCTCCCCGCAGCCCCGGTACCGTCTTCGTCCCCACTCGGCGGTCTCCTTCTGGGACATTACTATCTCACAGAAGGAGACCGCCGCTGTCCACGCCTCCTCGCCCCCGCACATGGCTTTGACTATGTGCGGGAGCGAGAGCTCCCCCTCTCGGCATCCCACCGCCCCGCAGAGGACACGGCGCTCCCCGGCCCATGCTGGGCACGCGACCAGGGTGTGGTGCGCCGTGTCCTCCGCCGCGGGGGAGTGGTGGCATCGAGTGGTGAGCTCCTTCCTTATCTGGCACAGGTACCGACCGAAGCACCCGTGCCCGGTCAGCACCTGTGCCAGACGGAAGGATAGTCCATGTCCCCTCCTGTCTGTCAATTCGGACAGGCAGGGGCGGACAGTCGCTGCCGTCGCTGGCCCGGGACCCCGGGGGTCGGACAATAAGTCCTCCCACCTCTCCCGGGTCCGGGCCTCGGCTTGGAGCTTTAGACCCCTTAGGGCCCTGGCCGACATTCTTCCCTCCCTGTGAAGCTCCTTTACCCTCCAGTAAAGGAGATGCTGCTCCTCGGCTAGGAGCTCCACAGGGTGGTCGCCGCCATGTACGACACGGTCCGGTACCCCCGAATCGCCCTGATGAGCACGGGCCTCAGGGCCTGCCGCAGTGTGCACTTGCCTCTGCGGCAGGCCCCCAGCTGTGGCGCCCAAATGGGCGCCCCGTACAGGGCGATCGAGAGCACCGCCGTGACGTACAGGCGAGCTCTCCATCCTGGGATGCTCTCCCCTTGGGTGCGCGTCAGGCTGGCCACCGCCAGTCCTGCCTTGTGCACCCTGGGGGCCAGTTCCCCAAAGTGGGGTCCGAAGCTCCACCGGCTGTCCAGTGTCAGGCCGAGATATCTCATCGTCGGCCCGACGCGGACGTGAGCTCCATCTACCCGGGTCCCTGGCGGCACCCTCCGACCCCGGCCGTGAAAGAACACGGCCTGGGTCTTTTGGGGCGCCACCTTGAGACCCAGGTCTCTGATGGTACTCACCACTGACACCAATGCCGTCTCCGCGCGGAGGCGGGCTTCCCCCCAGCTCTCTCCCCCGGCTACCACTAACGTGTCGTCTGCGTAGCAGACGACGTGGCAACCGAGGGGAAGCGGAGTGCGCAGCACCCGGTCAAACGCGATGTTTCATAGCAGGGGGCCGAGAACCGACCCCTGCGGAACACCGCGCTCCATAGCGCGCCGGCCTTGGACCCCGCCCTCCACCGGGAAGGCGAGGTCTCTGCCCCCGAAGTAGGTCGAGATGATTCGCCGGAGATAGGCGGGCACCCCGTGGTGTTCGAGGGCCCGCCTAATCTCCGGTCAAGGTAAGGTGTTGAAGGCGTTTGTTATATCTAACGACACTGCCAACAACACCCCGCCCTCCTCCTCCACGACCGCCCGGGTCAGGTCCCGGAAGCACTGGATAGCATCCAGTGTTGACCTTCCGGGCCTGAACCCGTACTGGCGGTCGTGGAGGTCCGGCCCCTTCGAGGACAGGTGCTGGACGAGGCAGTCGGCAACGATGCGCTCCAGCATCTTGCCCGCCTCGTCCAGCAGGCATATCGGCTTATAGGCCGACGCACTCCCGGGTGCTTCGCCCACTTTGGGGAGGAGGACCAGTCTGGCCCTCCTCCACTCTGGGGGGAATACCCCCTCCTTCAGACACCCGCTGAAAACCCTGCGTGTGACTTCGGACAGGTTTCCCTCGCCGAGGGCGAGGGCCCAGGCCCAACCAGGAATTCCGTTGGGGCCAGGGGCTTTCCCCTTGGCCCCGAGTCTTTTCCTGGTCGCAGTGAGCTCCTCTGGACTCACCGCCAGACCCTCGTCCCAATCACCTTTCCCCAACGGGGGGGTCGGGATCATGGGGGGCCCCCCTTCTGCCCTCGGAAAGAGGGCATCCAGGAACCCCACGAGGGCCTGACGGTCTAACGTCTCCGTTGGTGGGGGCACCCATAGGCGAATCTTCCCCATGACCCTTTTGTATGGGCGCCCCCACGGATCGTCGTCCAGGGAGCTCACCATCTGCTCCCAGGCCGCTCGCTTGGCCTTGACGGTGGCGACCTTGAGGGCTTTCCTGGCTCTCAGGTAGCCCTCTTTTGTCCCTGCGGCGTTCCCGCCTCGTCGCCAGGCTCGATAGTACGCCCGTCTGGCGTGGACGGAGGAGTCTCGGAGGGTCTCCAGCTCCTCCGTCCACCAGTACATGGCCCGGCGCCGGCGGGGATGGGATTGGGGCATCGCGATGTCGCATGCCGACGTCACAATGCCCACTATTTCCCCAGCCCCATCCGTGGGGCTGGGGTCCCACTCACCTGGCCCCACATCTAGGTGCCAGGTGGCCGCAAGGATGGCCGCCCGAAACCTGTCCGAATCTAGTCAACTAAGAGCCCATCTTTTGGGGAGGGGAAAGTTCCCCTCCCCTGCGCAGCGGGCCAGCACCTGTGCGGGTTTGGGGAGGCGGAGGGCCCACGCTATATGTCTATGATCAGATAGCGATTCGCCCTCCGCCTCCACCCTCCATTCGTGGAACATCCCGGCGGCCGAGGGGGTGGCCCAGGTCAAATCTATGACCGAACTCCCCCTCGGCCGCACACAGGTGCTGGTTGAGCCCCTGTTCATTAATAGGAGGCCCAGCCCCGCTGCCCAGCCGATCATGGACTCGCCCCGAGGGTCCCTTTGCCGGGGACTGCAGCCCCACCCTTCCGAGTGGGCGTTGAAGTCCCCGCCAATCACGACAGGTCGGGGATGGCACCTACGTACTAATTCCCCGATCCTGTCGAGGATCCTCTTCACTGGGGCGAGCTCCCCGAGACCGGCCTTATTCCTGCGGTAGGGGAGATACATCCCCACCACAGTGATGGGCCCCCAATCGACCGCCACGTACGAGGACCCGTTCTCTCTAAAACTATAGGGAGGGGTCCCCGCCGCAGGGTTCGCCACCATGGCCACCGAGCCGTCCGGGCTGCCGAACCAGTTCAGACCTGGTACCGGCATTCAGTACGGCTCGGCGACCACCCCCAGCCCGGCGCCCAGCTCGGCCATTCTCTGCAAGCAGAGATCCTGAGCCTGGGCGCCGCGGCCGAGGTTGGCCTGTAGGGCCCGGAGTAGCGTGAAGGCTAGGCCTTTCACGCCTCCTCCGGGCTGCCTACTTCAACCCCCCCCTCGTGGGAGACTTCCGACGGCTCTGCCGTCTCGGTCTCCCCGGAGGGGGTTTCGGCCATGGTGGCCTCCATCGCGGGTGTCTCTGCAGAGATATGGGAGCTCCCTACCTGCGTGGTTTCCTCCTCTGGGGGGTACGAGGGGGGACCAACCTGAGGGGGAGTCAGGGGCAGCGCTCCCACCGACTCCCCTTTCTCTACTGTTGCTGGGGGTGTGCCCAAGGGCTCCACCCTCCTTACCTTCGGGTCGTCTTCATCCCTATGGGCCTCCTCCTCTTCCCCTCTCCTTTTCCTTCTGGGCAGAGGTGTCGGTTCCTGGATGGTCTCCGGTTCCCAGTCGAAATCGATGAGGTTGCCTGTTAGAACCCCCTTTCCCTCCTGGGTTTTTGCCTGTGAGGCAGTCGGAACTACTGCAGTTCCTTCTTCCTTCGGTGAGGGGGAAGCCCTTCTCCTCCTCTCCTCAGGCTTGATGGGGTCCGGTCCTCCCCTGGCGGTGGTGGTTCGGGCCTCCTTCCCGCCAGTAGTTTCCCCCCTTTTGCCTCTCTCCCTCTTTTTTCCTTCCCCCCCTTTCCCTCCCGGGAGGGGGTTTGCAGGCAGGTCCTCCGATCTTATGACCGGAGGGCCTGCCCGCCTCAGCGCATACCGGGCACCTCACCGCCTCCTGGCATCCCTTGGCGCGGTGGCCGGGGTTACCGCAGCGGTAGCACATACCGCTGCGGTCGACGGCGCTTGTGCACCGATCGTGCACGTGCCCTCGCTCCAAGCAGCGGAAGCACAATGTTGCGCGAGCGGGCAGCGCCGTCACCCCGGCGCGGGTCCATCCGACTGGTACCCACTCCATGGCGGCGACCTTAGCGGCCGCCGCCAGCGGACACCGCACCACCATAGCTCCAATCCCCCGCTGGGAGACGCTCATCACGCTCGAGGAAACCTCCTCGGGCGTGCATCCCCCAGTGAGGGCCACCGCGGCCGCCACCTCTTCGGCCCCGGTCGTCGCGTCCAGCCCGGCGATTCGCAAAGCTGCGAACTTAGCCGGACGTTGGACGCGATAACCGGGGCCTTTTTTCTGCCGCCAGCTTGCGGAGTTCCTCCGCAAGCCGGTCGGCGGACGCTCCGACATTGAGGCCAGGCACCTCAATTAACATTGCCCCGTTCAGGGCCCGGCGGACCCTTAGGGACACCTTGATCCCAAGGTCCGCCGGCCTGATCCGGCGCCTGGCCTCCAGCATGAACTCTTCATACTTTCCGTCGGGGCACGTGACAATGACGGCCGCCGAGCGAGGCGGCTTCGGTTTGCCCGGCATTTTCGCCGACATCCCCCTCCCGGGTTCCTTCTGTTTTGGTAGGGGAGCGGCCGAGACGGTGGAGGTCCCATTTTTCCCCCCCTGACTCGCCCTCCTTCCCACCACTTGGGACCACGTAGGCTCGTTCCTCCCTACTGGCTCCCGCTGGGGTCCAGTTGGTCGCCGGATCGCCTCCAGCAGCTCCCTTGTCGGCATTCCTCCCCCCGGGCCCTTCTCTCTTCCTTCTCCTTCATTTCCTTGGCCCTTTCTTTCCTCCTCTTCTTCTGCCTCTTCCTTTTTTCCTTCCTTCTTCCCTCCTTGGACCCCTTCGGCTCCACTTGTGTCCGCGGTGCCTGGGTGTCCGCCTGGGCCGTGGTCGTTGCTGGTGTCGCCACCGCCACAGCCGCCCGGCCCCCTCCGCTTGCCGCCATTAAGGAGTCGAGCTCCGCCCTCATGCGGCGGAGCTTCTCCTCATGGCCGCAAGCATGGGCCGAGACGGCCATGGCGGCGTCCAACTCCTCCTCCGCCTTTTCTGTGCTCCAAGTTGGAGGGGGTGGGTACTCCGGGAGGTTATCGTTGTACGACAGGACATCTATAAGCACCCCCACCTCCGCTTCTTTCCCTCTTGAGGGAGGAGGGGGGAGGGAGGGTTGGTTTCCCTCCTCCTCTTCTTCTTCCTCCTCCTGTCCTCCTTCCTGTTTTTCTCCTCTTCTTCCTCCGCCGACGTAATCGTTGATGTCGTTGATCCCGCTGCCTCCGCGTATGACAATTTTCTCCCGCTGGGGAGCAAAGAAAGAAGAGGGGCGGGGGTCGAGAAGGTGGAGGCCTTTATGGCCTCCAGCTCCTCGCCCAGCCTCCTGTTTTCCACCCTGAGTTTTTTAAGCTCATTTCGGAGCTCCTCCGCCTCCCTTTTTGTTTCCGAGGCCTCCTCCCCCCGGTTGTCCAATTCCGCCGTTCGCGCGAATAGGGTGGCCATCACCGCCTCGGAGGTGGCCACGGCGCGGTTCAGCAGTCCCACGAAGGTCCCCTTTAAGGTACGGGACCTTCGCGAGACCAGCCGAACCGCACCTAAGGCTCGGCCCACCTCCGAGGCCAGTTCGGCCACCCTGGCCTCTCTGAGGAGGTTGATTGTTGCATTGTCGCGGAATATCTCCTCGACCGGGCGCTTGTCCTCAAGGGACCGCAACATTCCGGTATCGAGGAGCATCCGGACATCCTGCTCCAACCTTTTACTTTCCTCCTCCTTCTTCCTTTCTCTCTCCAACTCCTTCTTCCTTTTCGTCCCCACCCCTTCCCCGGTGGTGGGTAGCCGACCCGGCCCCTTCCTCGTTGGCTGCAGGGCAGGAAACTCTGCACCGGAGGAGGAGCCACTAGAATTAGTGGCCTCTCTCATCCTCTTCCTCCCTCCGCCGGTGTTTCCGCCTTTGACCGATCCTGCTCCTGGTCCCGCAGTGGTCTTCATCGGGCCTAGTAGCTGGACTCTGCTGCCCTGCGAAAGGATAATGTCGGAGCGGTATCAACGGACCGGTGATCAGCCCCGATGTTCCTGCTGCCCCTTTGATCCCCTCCTTGGTCCCCTTGTTTGCAGAGGAAGGTTCCTCCTTCCTCCGCTTTGAGCAGAGGGGACCCGGTCTATTGGTCCCTGATGCCGTGGTTTTACCCCCGGACACTAGGGATCCGTTTGTCCCACGCTGGGTGGCCGCCCGCGTCAACCTAACCGGCGGGCTCACCACGCCATCCCCGCGGTCAGGGAGGCGCTGGTTTGAGGACGGTGGTCGGTCCTCAGTTATAGGCGGCCCTCCAGGGGCTAGTCCCCTGGAGTCCGCTTGCTCAACCTCCCCGGGAGGAGGGGAGGAGGCCTGACGGATTCTCTCCACCACTGCAACCCCCATCCCTACTGAAAAATCACCCGAAACGGGTGGTTGGTTCATGGACGGGCAGCTACGCCCGTCCGTTAGAACCATTGAGCCCGAAGGCTCTGAGCTCAAGAGCTCGGAGTTTGTGTTATTAATTTGAGAATCCATATTGTTCCCACGAGCACGGCGGGAAGTCGGCGTCGACCCCAGGTAGAGCCCCCGCATTACCCGGGGTAAGGCTAGCGTGTCTCCTGGGTTCGCCAGGTGCCCAGGGTGAGGAACCACTAGCGACAGGTCACGCACCTGCCATTCATCCCATAAGCGTGGCATGCCTCAACCGTAGGATTGCGTGGTGTTTTATAGAGGACCCGCCTCGCGGTCCGGCCGATTAAGGCAAGACTCCCGGCCCCAGAGACATGACCTAGGGTTACGGTGCGGTAGGCTAGGGTCTGCCGGGGATGCCTGAGCCCCCTGTACCAGAATGCCGAAGCATCCTGGCCCCTCGCAATCGTGTCAGGTTATACGTCCTGACAAGTACGGGTTTGCAGTCAGGGTTTTCCTTCCCCTAGAACAGTTGCCTTAACCCGGCTCACGAGCCCGTTCTGCCCGTGCTGTAGGGTCCTTTGGATCGTACAAGTACGGTCCTCCGGTCCCTGTATGAAACTCGGAGGCAGCTACCCCTCCGAGAGTGAATAAGGACACTCTTAGTCTGGCCTCTCAGTACAGATCTCTCCGGCATGGTAGAACCTGCCAGGGGTCGAAACCCCCGCCGGCACAGCTCTGTACCTCATCAAGGCACACAAGCCCCCCCACTACGTCAAGGTTGCTCCCACGGGGAGGTAGATGGCACCACTTTCAAGATATTCACTGACCATCAATTTTTATAAATGAAAATCCCAACTTTTTATTATATCTTCTTTTTCTACCAATTAATTTGAACAACTTTTGTCTGAAACATTTTTTATTTGCTTAATATTTTTTGGGATATTTAAGGAAAACTTGGTAACTTTTCCAACATTTATCTTACGATATCTCGCTAACTACTCGTCGAAAAAAAAATAGTATTAGACTTTTTTACTTTATTTAATATCAAGAATATATTAATGGTGCCCTAACTTTTGTTAATTTAATAATTTTGAAATTTCCAAAGGTCGATAAGTTAACAAAAGTTAGGGCACTATTATAATAATATATTCTTGATAGTAAGTAAAGTAAAAAAGTCTAATACTATTTTTTCTTTCGACGAATAGTTAGCGAGATATCGTAAGTTAAATGTTGAAAAAGTTACCAAGTTTTCCTTAAATATCTCAAAAAATATTAACCAAATAAAAAAATGTTTCAGACAAAAATTGTTCAAATTAATTGATAAAAAAAGAAAATATAATAAAAAATTCGGATTTCCATTTATAAAAATTGATTGTCAGTGAATATCTCAAAAGTGGCGCCATTTATAAACAAAATGCTATCGCTTTCTTGTCCTCCTTCAAGCTAAACAACTTTTGTCTGAAACATTTTTTTATTTAACGTAGTGTTTCTGAGATATTTGTGATGTGACATTAAAATGGGACCCCCTGTATATAAATTGTTTCACACTGCAGTATTACGGCGATAATAAGAAATATTACGTGGCGGTCTGTCATGCTGGAATATAGCGGCAATATTCCTGTGATATTGCAATGAGATTTATCATCGCGCAATAATGTTGTAATATTGCCACTATGTTGCCATACGATAGTCACATTGTAACATTGCAGTAATATTCCAGTGATATTGTAATATTCCAGTGATATTGTCTGATATATCGCTCATCTGTTAAGTCAAAACGCAAATATTTTCGGTAATCATAGCTTCAGAATCATAAATTTTATAAGATTCGTAAGATGCTATAAACCATAATTGCTAAAAAGTTTTTATTAAAATCAGTATCTTATCATTATCATTTTTATAATAAAAATACAGATGTAATATTAACGTATATATATATAAGACAATTTTCAATAATAGAAATATAAATATAATGATAGCATAAAGAATAATATTTATAGAAGTTCTCAATAAGAACTTTTCGCTAATCGAAAAAATTTTATGTCTTATTCAGTAAAGGATTCTGAAACTGAGTACAGCAACCGTTAATAGCGTGACTATAAACTTTGAGCTAACAGATATTAAAGAAATCGCTAATAATTCTTTTCGGGAATAATTTTTTTAAGAGTTTTTGGGTGAGCTTTTTACAATTTGACCATTTAGATCTAAACAAAACGGCGTATTTTCTTCAGTCTGTCTTTTATGAAAATCATTGATTTCTTAAAAAAAATTGTTATTTTATACCGGAAACTACAAAGATCGCGTTATTAACATCTGTACTTTAAAAATATGTGGGTAGTTTTTTTTCTAAATTTTTTTTCAATATGGCGGACTCAACATTGCAGCCGAAATCACGAATTTCATCTTATATCGATTTTTCTAATGTTTTTTTCACTTTATAATGTTGATTTATTCAATCTGTCTGATATATCACTCCGCAACATTGTTATAATATTCCTGCGATATTGTAGATGGATATATCACATTGAATTATTACTGCGATACTCAGAAATATTACGTAGTGGTCTATCATACTGGAATATAACGACAATATTCCTATGATATTGCAATGAGATTTATCATCGCGCAATATTGTTGTAATATTGTCACTATATTGCCATATAATAGTCACGTTGTAACATTGCAGTAATATTTCAGTGATATTGTAATCTGATATATCACTCCGCAACATTGTTATAATTTTCCTGCGATATTGTAGATTGATATATCACATTGAAGTATTACTACGATATTCAGAAATATTACGTAGCGGTCTATCATGCTGGAATATAATGGCAATATTCCTGTGATATTGCAATGAGATTTATCATCTCGCAATATTGTTGTAATATTGTCACTATGTTGCCATACGATAGTCACATTGTAACATTGCAGTAATATTCCAGTGATATTGTAATCTGATATATGATATCACTCTGTAATATTGTGATAATATTGCTGGAAAATTATATAATAATTTTGTGATTTTGTAATATTGTTACGATATTATAATATTGCTTCAATATTGCTGCAATATTGCAGTGCTGTGTGGGATGTATTTTTTACCGTATAATATTTCAAATGACATAACAAAATTATGAAATAAAGATTCAGCAAAATTTAAAAGATATTCTTGACAAAAGTTTTGACATGTAACAATTGTCATAGCTGCATGAAGTGTTAGAAAATGATTATAAAAATCATTTTTCAATATATGACGTAATACTATATATCCTGTATATAAAAGAAATGTTCTAAATTCGACTGCTTTCCAATGCTTAATATCATTAATAGGTCTTGGTTTCCTAACAAATTCTTTTGGCGTTGAGTGTTTAATTAAAAGTAGTAAATGTGATAATTTATTTAACGACCTCCTATTCAAACGTACACACAACGGTCTTTTTATCCAAAGAAGGATCATTTTTTTACAACACCTAGGCATACTAGGTGCATATAATCTAATGGAGTATTACTGATAGGTAAGAATCCTGGAATATTATTTAGAATACTATAACCAGTTTGGAAATGTTTATAAGCATTCATAGCAAACAGTTCATTTGTTCTTAAAGGATATAATTTGCTACTTGGAAAACAGATTCTATCATTTGTATATTTTCCTTTAATAATGCATTTTGTACAACTATTAAAGCCAGTATGACCTTTTATATATAATACAAAAGATTTTGCTGATGCATCACAAATTAAACTAAATAATCTAATTTGTATTATGTTATTATTATAAGAATAACCATTATTTATTTATTAAATATATTAAATCATTTAGCATTTTCAGGTTTTTTATTTCCAAAAAATGCACCAACAAGATACACAGTATTATGTGTTACATTTGAACATAAAATAGGCCATATAGATGCATTGGATGATTTGGCTAAAGGAAGACCATCGATATTTAATATTAGCTGAATTTGTTTATTGTCATATTTTAAACACATATTTCTCAGTATGTCACTAAAACCCCAATAAAAATACTCGCCTCCACATATTTTTACAATTTCAGTCTGTCGTGGTGTTTTTAATAAAGTTCGTGCATCTTTAAAAAAATTGCAGGATGTATGTTCCTGCAAAATCTGTAACAATGCATTACATGCATTGTGGCGAATATTATATTTTATACTCCATGCAGCTATGGCATTTCTAAATATTTCGTCTTTACTGATTTCGCTGTTTATGTGTTATATATTTTGAACACATGGCTTATTATCGTTATACTCTTCTATATTAATATTTCTATATTGATATAGATAATTAATATCTGAAACTGAACATATAATACTATTTCCTTCAGCATTTTTATTGACAACTGGATTATCATTTATTCCAATAGATGTATTTAGAGGAAAATTTAAAAATTTATCAATTTCTGTGAATGATCCTGCAATATCTATTGCAGTTTCATTTGCAGTAATTCGCCTAGTATGCCGTTTCGATATATCAATGTTTAGTTTTTGTGCATCAGGCATATTTTAAAAAAATGTAAACGTTATTACACAAATACAATGCTGAAAAATTACACAAATAATTAAACAATGTAGTGCGATATTTTATAATTATTAAAGAATTCTTTGCAACTAACTTTCTTGCAAACTGCAAACTTTCTTCGATAGAAAAATTATCGTTTTGTTTCGAATATGGTTATAATAAAGATCAAAAGGCTAGTTCTTATTACAACTTAATCTGATCCTAACCTGATTTAATACAACTATAAAACATTGACATATTTTGAATAACAATGTAACAAGTAACATTGTATCTACCTTCTTTTTTTGTACATTTAATATTCTTTATAGTGCGTTGTACTATACAAGTACATTTAGTAACGATGTAATATATATTGGCGTGTCGCGTAGCACGTAGAGTGCTTGTATAAGCATATTAATGTGTGTCAAATCACTTACCCTTCTTACCTTCCTTCTTTGTAATAATTAGAACTGTCTAATATAGCCGTGATGCTACTTATAACGATGCACAATATATATAATATATATTGGGTGAGTGCAAAAGTTCGTGCGGAGTTTGTGAGTAAAAGTCACACAGTGATTAGGCAAACAAAAATCTTTATTCAATCAATGATATATTCTCCATCGTTTTCTATAATCTTTTCCCAACGTTCTGGCAGCATACGGATGCCTCGATCACAAAAACTGCGCGGTTTAGATTCGAAGAACGAAGAGACGCCGTTTTTTAAGGCCTCCAAAGAGTCAAAGTTTTTTCCATTTAAATAATTTTGCAATGACCGGAACAAGTGATAGTCAGATGGTGCGATATCAGGAGAATACGGTGGATGCGTTACGACATCCCATTTCAGGCTTTTCAGTTTGCGCAGCGTCTTTTTCGAAACGTGTGGTCTGGCGTTGTCGTGATGAAAGACGACTCCCTTGCGATTTGACAAAATCGGACGTTTCTCTTTTATTTCTCGATTCAGAATGGTTAATTGGCGACAGTACTTGTCCGAATCAATCGTTTCGCCAGCGGGAAGAAGCTCGAAATAGATTATGCCCTTGCAATCCCACCAAACAAAGAGCATCACCTTCATCGGGTGCAAACTGGCCTTTGGCATTGCGTCACCATGCTCACCTGATTGTTTCCATGTCCGTTTGCGCTGAACATTGTTGTAGAGGACCCATTTCTCATCGCCCGTCACTAGTCGATCCAAAAACGACTCGTTATTGAGCCGCCCGAGTAAAGAAACGGCTGCAGAAATTCGCTTGATTTTGTTCTTCTCGGTCAGCAAATGGGGCACCCATATATCGAGCTTCAAATCGAATCCCATCTTTTTTAAACGCCGAAAAGCGGTTGATCGGTCAACGTTTAGTGTTGTAGCAACTTCTTCTGTTGAAATTCGCGGATTATTGAACACTAAAGTACGCAAAACATCGTCATCAATGTCAGAAGGTCGACCAGAGCGTGGCTCGTCTTCAAGGTTAAATTCTCCGCGCCGAAATTTAGCAAACTATTTTTCCACAGTTCGTTTAGCTGGTGCTTCATCCTGATAAACATCCTGAATGTTTTTTACGGCTGCGGCAACGTTTATTCCCTTCCGAAACTCATAAAGCATAACATGCCGTAAATGCACCTTATCGATACTCATTTTTAAAGTGATATTTCTCGAAGCAGTTTGTATGAAAACAAATGATTTTTTTTTAATAACAGCTGAAGACGTCACCTTTCCAACGTTATATAATATGTAGATGGAAGTATTAATGACAACACTTTACGACGCTTATAACTTCATCTATTGAAACTCCGCACGAACTTTTGCACTCACCCAATATATATTATATGTATAATATAATATGCACAATAACTTGTGTATATATAATATTCGAAAAGTTCGTATAACCGTTTGCCGCTTTATGCAAATATGCGAGCAACCGTGTTCGTGAAATATTCGGTCGAATTCGGGCCGCCCGAATTCGACCGAATATTTCACGGCATGGCTGCTCGTTTGATGTGCTATTTTTAAAATGTTTCTGCAACGTTGCACGATTATTTCGGCGAAATATTGCGATTGAATGTCTCTGTAATGTCTCTGAAATATAACATTATAACCTGAAATATTGCAATGTTTCTGCAATGTAATTGCAAGCTTCTGTGCTGTATGGGTTACGATCCCACAATATTTACATAACTTTATTGTTGTAGATGCGGCTTCAATGTGGTATCCTTAGAGTTGAAATCACAAATTCGTCGAGTACAAGTCATTACGATTACAACTGAACTCGGAATGACCGTTAGATGGCTTCTGCCCACAAAACACGGAAACATTCGGCGCGCGGCAAGAAGCAACATGGTAGCCAATCAAAAACCGTCTTTCTGTAACGTCTTACACATCACATAGCATTACACGCATGCGTGAAACGGAACGCACCCTATGTGATGTGTAAGACATTACGGAAAGACGATTTTTGATTGGCTACCATGTTGCTTCTTACCGTGCGCCAGATATTTCTTGTGTTTTGTGGGCAAAAGTTGTCTAACGGTCATTCTGAGTTCAAGTGTGATCGTAGTGACTTATATTCGACGAATTTGTGATTTCAACTCTAAGGATATCACATTGAAGCCGCATCTACAACAAAGTTACGTAAATATTGCGCCCGTGTCTTTGGGGGACATGTTATCCCCATGCTCCTGGGAGTGGACTGCAAAGGAATCGAGTAGAGATTGTTTGACAGTTGTTGTTGTCAAGGAGGTTGTTTAATAAATAAAAAAGGAAAGAAGAAGAGATGAGAGAGAGTCGCCCTGGTCTTGTCACGACGAACGGACGTATTAAAATAAAGCTTCTTTCGTTTTGTTAATTCCGTGTTATTTTTCTTACGCAAGGGCGCAACAATATGAAACCACATTTAAAATCATCCACCTCGCGTAAATTGTTGCATAAATTGTCCATGAGACAACGAAATAGGATCATGGTAGAAATAAGACACAAATTGCGCATGCAAAATACTAACGTTACATGTATAGAGTCCAATAATAATTCCGAGTTACAAAATATTCCTCTTTCATCTGTTGCAGAATGTAGTTATTCGAGTAATTTCCATTTTGGCAGCAATATCGATATTACAAGTTGCACAAACGTGGAGCATGATAGAGAATTTTCTTCTTCTTCCACTTCTTCTGATGTTTCTTGTGCATCTTCTTTTTTTACCAGTTTATCAGAACCATCGTTTTGTGAAAATTTAGCCTCTTGCTTTGTTGACAATAATTTAACGCATTGCCAAAATAACAATATATTATCTCTTTTGAAAACACATACATGTTTTTCCAATTTGCCAAAAGATGTTAGAACTCTTATAAGCACACCACGGCATCGTGTCGTTGTATATAATGTCGAACCAGGGGAATATATACATTTTAATCTAGAAACAGGAATTATTGAAAGTCTTTAAAACGCTTCTCATGTATCTTGTGTTACAGATTTAGAACTTGATTTCAGTACCGATGGATGTACTTTAAATAAATCAGCTACTGTTCACATTTGGCCCATTCAATGCAGAATATCAAATGTACAAAATGTTAATCCAATAGTAGTAGGAATTTATAAAGGTGTACAAAAGCCAAATGATCCTATTGCTTTCTTTGAAAAATTCATTGCTGATGTAACAACAATTATGTCCAATGGAGGTATACATTTTCGTGACAACCTAATACCGATAAAATTAAGATGTTTCATAGCTGATACACTTGCTCGAACTTTCATTTTAAATCATCGTGGTCATATCTTTCATCGTCCTTGCTCTAAGTGCAAAATTAGTGGTACACAAAGTGATGGTCACTATGTATTTAATGGTATAAATCATTCTGCTCGTACTGATGAGGATTATAGATTGAAATTTGATGAAGATCGTCATAAAGAGGATATAAGCCCATTATCTTTACTGCCAATAGGAATGGTTACACAAGTCCCATTTGAATACATGCATTCAGTATGCTTAGGTGTTGTAAAAAAACTATTGTCTGCTATGGTACATGGCAAATATTCACGCATATCAAAGCTCTCAGGAATATCTCTTTCAAGAATTTGTGCTCGTTTAAATATTTTACAACAATTTACAATATTGCCCTACAGAATTTTCCAGATGCCCTAGATCTTTAGATGTTTATTCGAAATACAAAGTAACAGAATTTCGTCAGTTTCTTTTGTATACAGGACTAGTTATCATGTTTGATATTTTGAACGAACAATTGTATAAACATTTTTTACTTCTATGGTGTTACTTACATGGTGTTATAAGGGTCTTGCTTTTGAAGTGTCCAACAGAAAAACGTTTGAGGTTTGCGGAACTAGCATTGCAAAAATTCGTACTTCATTCTAATTCTCATACTTCATTCTAATTCTCTATATGGTCCAAATTTCACTATCTATAATGTCCACAGTCTACTTCATCTTACAAATGACGTTAGACGTCTAGGTAATTTAGAAACATTTTCTGCTTTTCCCGAAAATAATATGTCCATTTTTAGAAAGTATTGCAGAAAACCGGGTCTGCCTTTACAATAATTTTCTAATAGAATGACGGAAATTCGACATCATGGGTGCAGTCATAATAATAACATAGATTAGTCTATTCGCGTCTCATTGCCACGTAACAATGACGACAATAGTCTTCATTACTCTAAAATTTATGTTAATGGTATATGCCTTACTACTCATGTGCGAGACAATTGCTGTATTTTGAAAGATAGCTCGATCTATATTATCTTACAAGGGGAGGACGCATCGACCGAGAAACGGTTTGGAACGAAACTTACAGAGTTAATAGTACTTGACTACTAATAACTCATGGTAATAGCATACGACGCAATATTTCTTCGTTTTCCAGAAAAAAACGATCTAAAGAAAAGAGCCAGCAAAGTGTATGAGTTAGTAAGAGAGGTATTCAACGAAGCGGCGTAGCGCAACAGCGAAGGTAACGGACTACCGAGGTGACGGCTGAGGTTCGATCCCTACTATCTGGTTTTTTTTTATTCTGTAAGCATAAAAATGAAACAGAAAACATTAATAAATAATAAAACTGCGTTTCTTAAATATATTAGTGTCTGTTAAATATATTATTAATGATTTAAATTGCAAAAAGACCGTAAATCTTATCTATAAAATATATAGTGTATGAGAAAATTTTTATATAATAATTACAATGGAAATAGGAATAAAAATATTGTTATGAAATATATAGGAATGCTATTAACCCTTTGCGGTCGATGCCGCCACAGTGGCGGCATTCGCAAGTCGTCGTAGAAGTCAATGCCGCCAGGCTGGCATTCATGATCGCCTGGCGTCCGGCACGGCAAATGAGGCTAGCGATAATGAAAGAAAACTATCCTCCCAATGCTAGATTCAAATGTTTAGATCAACTTACAGATATCCATGTTTATCGATCTCTTCGAAATCGGCCGATCGCAAAGGGTTAAACTAGTATGAGATAATTTTTCGTAATCTTGTATCGTATATATAAAATATTTATTTCTGTTACAACTCTCTCTATGTTGTGTTGAAGTCGTGTTGTGTTGTGTCTTTTTCTCTTCTGGAAATCCCCTTCCAAAAACTTCCTTTGTGTCATTCTAAACGATCGTTAAGAATGACGAAATGATTCGAGCATCGGAACAGTTGTCAGTAGAGCAAGCAGCAGTGTGCGTATACTAGTGATAAAGAGCAATTCGGTGATCATATTTAAATTACATATATCATAACAATGTCAGAGAATCCTTCAACAAGCAAAATAGTTGATGTAGAATCGCTAGAAAAGAGATCTTTTGAAAATGAAGATTTTAAAGGTAAATTCACTAATGCTCTCGTATATACGAATTCTATTTACGAGAATAATAAATTATTATCGAAAAATCCTCCAGCGAAAATATAATATATTTTTACTCCTATTTCCATTGCAATTACTATATAAAAATTTTCTCATACACTATATATTTTATAGATAAGATATACGGTTTTTTGCAATTTAAATTATTAATAATATATTTAACAAACACTAATATATTTAAGAAACGCAGTTTTATTACTTATTAATGTTTTCTGTTTTATTTTTATGCTTACAGAATGAAAAAAAACCATACAGCAGGGATCGAACCTCAGCCGACCGCTCGGTAGTTCGTTACCTTCGCTGCTGCGCTATGCCGCTTCATTGAATACCCTTCTTACTAACTCGTACACTTTGGTGGCTCTTTTCTTTAGACCGTTTTTTTCTCGAAAACGAAGAGGTATTGCGTCGTATGCTATTACCATGAGTTATTAGTAGTCAAGTACTATTAACTCCGTAAGTTTCGTTCCAAACCGTTTCCCGGTCGATGCGTCCTCCCCTTGTGAGAGCGATTACGCGCACGCCGCGAACATTTGGCAACGGTTCGCCATTCAAACCTTGGGCGAATATAGCGACTTGTATCTGAAGACTGATGTCTTGTTGCTGGCCGATATTTTTGAAAATTTCCGCAATAGTTGTATCAAAAGTTATGGGTTAGATCCCGCGTATTATTATACTTTGCCTGGTTTTACGTGGGATGCTATGTTGAAGCATACGGGCGTTAATTTAGAACTGAACAAGGTCAAGGTTGAAAACGTCATATCCGAACGTAAAATTTTTCAATCTTGACACTTTTAGGTCAAAAGTATGGATTTTCAGTCCTAAAAAAGTCCGGTTTGACCTTAATAATAATCTTAACTCATGACCTTGAGAATAAGGGCAAGGTCACGGTTGAATGTCCCTCGTTGACCTCTACATTCTTATTCTTATGCGTAACATTGCTCCCTAGCAGGTGCATTTTCGCGTTTTCAGCCTAAAACATGCTTAGACCTTTATGTGACCTTCAGAGGTCAAATTTGGCAGTGTTCAAGGTCATATCCGAACGTAAAAGTTTCCGCTCTTTTCATTTCTAAGGCAAAAGTATGGGGTCCCATTAAAAAAATTAACCTGACCTTGAAATGACCTTCAAGGTCATTGTCAAGGTCAAATCCAAGGTCACCGTCAGATAGCCAGAAAAAATCATAAAAACCCAGTACTTCGCATTTTTTCTAGGACTCGAGGACATTTTTCGAGTTATTCTGCTCTTCCCGGACTTTTATAACACCCTGTATATTGAGTTGTCGGAAAAGTCATTACGCACCTTTGCAACAGATGACGCTAGTTCATTTTTGGAAATACTAAAGTCATTGGCATTTATGTTATTGCTATGTCACTTGACAGCTGACAGTTCTAGCTTCATTCTAAAAAAAAATTGAACGATTTGGTTGAGTTTTGGATATTTTACAAGTTGAAGATGGAAGACCAAACTGTGCATTTTTGTCATATTTTACTGTTTTACTTTCGTAAAGGGAAGAACGTGCGTCAAACTTGTGAAAAGTTGCGTAAAGTTTACGATGACAATGCTCTACAAGAACGTCAGTGCCAACGATGATTCACGAAATTTCGTGTTGGTAATTTTAATCTCAACGATGCTCCTCGGTCAGGGAGACCCACCGAGGTTGATAGCGACAAAATAAAGTCATTAATCGAGTCAAACCCACGTTACACGACACGAGAGATTGCAGAAACATTAAATATCCATCATTCAAGCGTTCACGACTACCTGAAGAAGTTGGGATATGTAAGCGAGCTCGATATTTGGATTCCTCATGAACTCAACGAAGTTTGATGGCGCGTATAAACATCTGCGATATGCTCATTAAACGTGAGGAAAACGATCTTTTTTGGAAGCGAATGATAACTAATGAATGATGAGAAGTAGATTATTATAACAATGTGGAGCGCAAACGGTCTTGGTTCCGATGTGATGATTCGCTTCAAACGATATCGAAAGCAGACATTCATCAGGAAAAGGTTATGCTCTTAGTGTGGTTGGATTTTAAAAGTATTGTGTTTTACCAGCCCCTACCAAGGAATCAAAAAATCAATTCAAATGTGTACTGTCTGTGTAAAGCTTGGATGGGATATGTTGCCACACCTACCATACTCGTCTGACCTTGCGTCATCAGACTTCCACTTGTTTCGTTCTCTTCAAACCTTCTTGCGTGGTTTAACGTTAAATTCAGATGAGGATATGAATCAGCACCTTGTTCAGTTTTTCACTAATAAAGACAGATCTTTCTATGAATGAGGAATTATGAAGCTCACTGAAAGATGGGAAAAAGTCATCGAACAAAACGGTCAATATATTTATCATTGATTAATCTTTGTTCTTTATATAAATAAATGACCTTTGAAAAACATAAAAAAATATGTCATAACTTTTCTGACAACCCACTAGATTACATTAAACAATTGATATAATTACGAATATTGCGGTTATTAAAATTAAAAATTTTATTCTCTCACGAGAGATTTTAATTCCTTATAACTTTCTCAAAGTTAAATATATTTTTCAACGAGATTATATTGAAATGAGATTATATTAGAATACATTTCTTCGATAAAGGATCTAATGACCATTAAAATGTCCAGAAGGAGGGACCCGGCACTGCCTTATCTTTGCATTGCATTCTTCTTCATTCGCGTATGCACTCGCGCGAAGAAGCTCTTGCTTTTCATCTTTTCTTTTTCTTCTCCCTTTCCTCTTTTCTTTTTTTTTCTTTTTTCTTTTTTCTCCTGCTATTGCGATTCGATATAACGTAGTGCGTTGCGCCCTGTGGTTATTTCAATTAGGTGAAATCATAGTTACGTAGATCGTAGGCGGCTACATTAGCCTCAGCCAAATCAATGCAGCGGCCGACACAGAAGGCACGCCTTGGTCACGGAGGCATCACGGACGTGCTTCAGAACTCCCTTCACATTATCGCTAATCATCTTGAATCGATAGCCGCGTTTACACGAGACAGAAGTACGGTTAGATAGTAGGTATGTGTCGAACGTGCACAGTCCAGTGTAGTGCAGCCAGATGTACAGTATAATTTCAATAATTGATCTATTGCAACGAGTATGCGAGCTAGCAGCGAACAAATGTAGGTTCATATGGGTCTTTTACACGCTTGAAATCATGTTATGATAAAGAAAATTTTTGTGTTAATTAGCACACCAATGATTAAACTCGGTTTTTTGAAATAATTTTACAAAGACAGTACTTCGAACTTTGAAACTGCATCATTTTATACTGATATTATAATGATATTATGATTATATGATGATTATGATGATATTATATATTATTACGAATAGAAATGGATACTTTGTTTTCATATTGTAATTTTGACATTTTATGAAATTTTTTCGAACGTTTTTCAAAAGTCATATATTTCAGTATATTTCCACCATTTGTTATTTTTCTTTTAAATTAATTTGTTTTCGACTAAATTAAAGGGTAGGGAAATATGGGGTATATTGTGACACAGGGCACTATGTGACAACAGCTTTGTTTCAAAATTCAATTTTCAACTGCACAGCTACCGTTTCTGAACATTTCAAACGTTGACACATATAAAATAAAAGTTATTACGAAAAAAATTATTTTGACGGAATTTCAGAAATTTATGAAAAGAAAAATGTTACGAGGGCGGGAGTAATGTATGATGAGAAGAGAATGAAAAAAGCTATAAAAAAAGCAGTAATGTAATATTTTATAAAAAAAAACTCAAATATTAAGTATTTGCACTCGATTTTGAGATATTTTTTCTCAAATTTGAGTATATTCATTTATATTTTAGGTGTCTACACTAAACTTAAGTATTCACACTAAATATTGAATTACACTCTAACATTGAGTGTTTACATTTAAAGATTGAGTATTAATACTTATAATTGAGTGTATACTTTAAAAGATGGAGTGCGAATATCCAATAACTGAATATTCATACTCCAGTTTGAGTGTAAGCACCGAACATATAAAAGTTTATTCTGAACATTTGAGTATGATACTGAATAAATAAGTATAAGATATAAAAATTTTTGAGTGTTATTCTTTAGATTATATTATCAAGTCACCTCATCAGGTCACCTATCAAGGATATTTTCAAGTCACTTGAGTGTTAACTTTAATGATTAATTTTTTGTATTAACGTTGAAATGTTAAGTACAAATACCCGTAAATTTTAAAATTGTTCTTTAAATATAATTGCTTAAACTGTATAAGTGAATGTAGCCAACTTCGAATGTTGCGATTGCAATTTATATAATAAACTCTTTTATATAATAAATGTTTAAGTTAAATATATACCATAAATATTGTTTTTTAAATAAACCGGAAAATAATTGTATAACAATAACATGTTCAATATAATGCTCCACAATAATTATTTACGTCAATAGAAGAAAAAAGTATTCTAAAACAAAATTTATTGATAAAATATTACATAATTATACATAACATATGAATAATAATGAGATACATAAATAAATATGCTATATATACAATAAGTGTACATTTTTCTGTAATATTATATTAATTAATAAATATGCATACATATTTTGATCAATTTCCATTTTATTAGCTAATATCATTATACAGGGTGTCCGGTAATTAGCTGCCAACCCGAAGTGTAAAGGTAGATTGGGTTAAGCTGAAAAGAAAAGTACAATTTTGCAAGAATCGCAATAATTATCGAGTTATTAATAACAGAAATCTGAGGAGTGGGAACGCGCCAAGATGGATGATTGGAGAAGCGTCGCAGTCTCTCAAGCCATAGTGCGGCCCAGTCGAACCCAGCAACTATTGGTGGTATGCGGCGAAGGGAAAAACAATGCGCTGCTATTCATGTTTTATATCACCGTACCTACGTCTCGCCGCACGCTGTCAACAGTCGCTAAATCGACTGGGCTGCACTATGGCTCGAAAGGCTGCGACATTCCTCCTATCATTCACTCGGCGCGCTCATTCGTCGGATTTCTGTCATTAATAACTCGATAATTATTGCGATTCTTGCAAAATTATATTTTATTTTTCTTTTCAGCTTAACCCAATCTATCTTCACACTTCGAGTTGACAGCTAATTACCGGACACCCTGTATAGGACTTCTCGTTACACAATAAAAGTACACATTTACTGTATACTTTTTGTATATTATTTTAATTTACATTGTATTATTTCAATTTTAAATTAAATAATGTATTTAACTAAAATAATTGTATTTAACTTAAAATTAATTTAAATAATTGTTAAATTTAAATTTAATTGTATTATTTTAATTTACCTAATAACCATAATAAACAATTTATTAATAAAATTGTTAACCAATTATTATTTGATAACAAATTTTTTTATGTTACTCATTATTATTATTAATAAATATTTTAAACAAATATTTTCTTTCAGGATATGGTTAAGTGCTGTAGTTTATTCAGTAAACATTATATCCAGCTTATTGTTATATTAAGCTTTAATGTAACAACTGCTTCAAATTAAAACATAAATATAATGTTATCTTCAACTTGAGAGTTAACTTCAGGATTATTCTCAATTTTTTTTTTTTTACGAGGAGGAAATCCATCATGGATACCCTGACGCTCAGGGAAGGGCTAGGATTATGCAGGACTCCTATCGGCTAAAACCTCCCCGGGTGGCGCTGCGAAGGGACTTGTCTCGAGGCCCCGGTGCCTACGTAACTGCTATCGGGGCCCAGGATTATTCTCAACTTGAACATTCATTTGAGTGTTACTCTCAACTATAAAGTATAATGTTACCTTCAACTTGAGAATTAACTTTAGGATTATTCTCAGTTTGAGTACTCATTTGAGTGTTACTCTCAACTGTAGAGTAACGCTCAAATTAACTCTCAAATTGAGAATAAGAGACGTATTTCTTAATCCTTTGAGCTACGAATATTTCCTTTTAACCGATTTCTATAAAACTTTGTATCCAGGGGTTTCCTGAGTCGCTGATTATGAATCCGTTGTCAGATTCTCGAAATTCAAAATGGCAAATCCAATATGACGGACGTAAAATTCAAAATTTAACCAATTTCCGTGAAATTAGGTATCTAGGAGTTTTTAATGTCGATGATTACAAATTCATTATCAGATTTTTGAAATTCAAAATGACGTAGAAATTTGGGATTTTTAAATTCTCGCTTCGCTGGATTGAATCAGCTATCGTGAATTTTAAAAATCTGATGAATTCATAATTAGTGACCCAAAAACCCCTTAACCCCTTGACTGTGGAGGTAGAAATCTAATAGTCGTGCCACTTTTGTGTTGGAAAAAATGGCGGATCCAATATGGTGGGTCAAAATTATGAAAATAATCGGATATTTATGAAAGTGGATATCTATATGTTTTTGGGGTCGCTGAATTCGAATCTAATATCAAAGTTTCAAAATTCAAAATAGCGGATCTACCATGGTGTGTCAAAATTATGAAAATAATCAGATTTTAATGAAAGTCGGTATTTATATGTTTTTGGGATCGCTGAATCCAAATTTGATATCAAAATTTTAAAATAAAAATGACGGATCTAAATTTTGAAAATCAGATTTTCATAATTTTTATAATTTTGATTCGCCATGTTGGATCCGCCATTTTGAATTTCGAAATTTTGATATCAACATCGGATTCAGCGACCCCTAAAACATATAAATACCCACCTGTATGCAAAAAACAATAGTTTTACTATTTCTTTCTTCGATGCGTGTTATACACGTCATCCACACTGGTGGCACGACTTTTTCATGCGGCTACACATGTCATCCACAGTCAAGGGATTAATACCAATTTTTTTAGAAATTGAAGTTTTTTTTAAGTTTTGCGTCCGACATACTGGATTAGTTATTTTGAATTTTGAAAATCTGATGATGGATTGGTAATCAACGATCTAAGAAAACCCTAGATACTTAGTTCATTTAGATTTCAAGGAAATTGATCGAATTTTTACTTTTATGTTTGTCATATTGGATTCGCCATATGAATTTCTAAAATCTGATAACGGATTCATAAACAGCGTCCCAAAATAATCCTTGTGTATCAATTCCCAGATAAAAATAATTAATTCTTTGCCTTGCCATACATTTATTTTTAAAAACATTGTATTTATTTATTTATTAGCAATAATATTAGCAATAATATATTTTTTTAATTTATAAGTAATCACAATTATTTTACATTAGTTACGGTCTTAAGAAGCTAAAAATATAATTGCTAAGAAATCGATCACTAAAACTGCTCATAAAATATGAAAAACTGACGGAATATAGATGGTCTCTGGATGTCCGCCTGCGCCACAAAGGTTTAAGTTGAGGATAACACTCACATCACACTCAAGGATAAGGATTACACTCAAGTTGAGTGTTATATTCAGTTAAGCGTTCGAATTTACGCGCAAATTATTATTTTGAGTATATTTTGTGATTGTTTTTTTCGTAAGGGAGGTCTGGCGAGGCTTACAAAATTAACTTTGAAACATATTTTTTTCACGAGGGGGAAATCCCCATGAATATCCCCTCCCTTTTGGGGAGGGGCGAAGGTTATGTTGGACTTTTATCGGCTAAAATCTCCCCGGGGTGCCTTCTAGGCAGGCCGGAATGGGGGAGTTGAGAGAACCGCGCCAGCATTCCCTCCCCAGCACGCCGTCCTTGGAACTCGAGTTTCGAGCTTAAGTGCCACGCCCCTCCGCATTGCGCTGGAAAGATGGGCACAGCTCCCCGACCGGACAGGCTTACACCGGGTTAGCCATCCTGGTTACCTCGTGTGAGGGAGAAAGGAGACACCCAGTCCCCCCTGCCCCCCTCGGTGACGTTGAAGAGGGGACGGAGAGTGAGGCCCGGCCTCAACCGCGTTGATCACTTCCCTTATCGTCCAATCCAACGGGCAGAAAGGGTAGGTCTTATGAAGAGAGAGGGGATGATCCCCCTCCTTTCCCTTCGGAGACCAATCCCCCTCTCCGTCGTCAGACGAAGACAAACTCTGGGCGGCCGGGGGCCGATTATGCGAGTCCGCCGCCGGCAGTCAGTCAAGGTCGCTGAACTTTGAAACACTTAGAAGAAATGTTAAGAAAATATCTCCTGCTAAAAGTGAGAATGTACAAACAGAGGAACTTGTATCTAATGCAGATTTGAGTTAATATTACAATTCATGTCAAATATTTTTTGAAGAAGAGGAGCATTGCTAATCAAATACTTTGTCACATGTGCTAAGCTTTTGGCCGTGGCTTTTTCTTAGAGAACGTCAGAGAAATAGTTTACGAATTTGATGTCTAAAATTACAAGAAAATTATAAACTTTAATTTTAACATTAAAACAATTTAATAAACTATAATTTTATTTCGTGTCAGTTTTGAAGATATATTAGGACTACAAATAAGTTTCCACCGTTTTCTATCAAAAATTAGGAATTTATTGTGAAAGAACGGTACATTACGTTTTATTCAAAGTATTGTCCATCACTAGCCACTACTTTTTTCCATCTTTCTGGCAGCATTCGGATACCACGTCGGAAGAACCCTTCATCTTTTGAGGCTATTCACTAATCGACCCAATTTTTAGTCTTCATATGATGCAAAGCGCTGCTTAGACAGGCCATGTGCCATCGACCGGAACAAATGATAATCGGAAGGGGCAATGTCTGGTGAATATGGCGGGTGGGACTTCCCAATTAAGTGTTTCCAAATAGGTTTTGACCGGTTTTGCAACATGTGGCCGAGCGTTGTCATGTAGGAGAATAATTTTGTCGTGTCTGGAGTAGTAATGGGCGCGTTTTTCCTTAAGTGCTCGGCTCAATCTCATTAATTGTGTTCGGTAGAGAGCTTCAGTAATGGTTTCGCTCGGTTTGAGCAACTCATAATACACGACACCAAGCTAATCCCACCAAATACACAGCATGAGTTTTTTTCCATGAATATTCGGTTTGGCTGTCGATGTTGAAGCATGGCCAGGTGGTCCCCATGATTTTCTCTTCTTTGGGTTATCGTAGTGGATCCATTTTTTATCACCAGTGACTACACGATGCAAAAAACACTTTCTTCTATGCCTGGCAAGCAGCATTTCACACGTGCAAAATCGGCGTTCAACGTCTCTCGGCTTCAGTTCATATGGAACCCAATTTCCTTGTTTTGGAATCATTCCCAAAGATTTTAAACGATATCAAATTGCTTGTTGAGTCACTCCTAATGTAAATGCAAGTTCTTCTTGCATTTGGTACGAATCTTCCTCCAATAATGCTTCCAATTCCATATCTTCGTACACTTTCGACCTTCCACTACGTTCTTTGTCTTCCACATCGAACTCACCGTTTTTTAACTTTTGAAACCACTCACGACAACTTCACTCACTTAACGCAGTCTCACCATATGCTTCTACAAGCAATCGATGCGCCTCAGCTGTAGATTTCTTCAAATTAAAGAAATAAATGAAAAGTTCCCACAAATGACACTTATTCGGCACAAAACTTGACATTTTCGCACGAAAAAAATTATGTGATGCTGATACGGAGTCACTAATACTTCAAGTTCAAGGTTATGTTGTTACCAGATGTCCAAACTTACGATATTACGCTTTGCATCTGACAATTTCAACATAACCTTCTGGTGGGGCCATCTTTTGTCAAACAGCGGGAACTTATTTGTACTCCTAATAATTATAAATCTTCAAATTTATAAAAAATCTTTTCTGGTCTTGTAACACCCATCCTTGGGCCCCATATATGGGATAGTATGTGACAAATGAAGCATTATATGACAGTAGCTAGTTCTCAATTGCTTACAAAGATTAATATTTTATTTCTTATAATACGAATAAGTTTTCTTTTCAACAAAAAAATTATCAATTTCTCGTTGAAACGGGAATTTATTCATCTTATAAGAATTCAAATATTCCTTTACATTTAAAAGGAGAAGCAAAAAGAAAAATCTGTCACCTCATTTTATCTTTCTTTTTTTGTTCATGGCAGGAAATCCTCATGGATACTCCTCTCCAAAGGAACGCGGATGATGTCGGACTCTTACCGATTAAAATCCCCCCAAGGTGACTGCCAGGCGGGCCGTAGTAGAAGAGCTGGGGAAGCTAAACCAATATTCCCTACCCAGCCTCCTGGCCCTGGGGCTCAGTGACGAGCCTCCGCTCAAGTGCTACTCCCGCATTGCGCGAGAAATAGGGGCGCGGCGCAGCGATATAAACTTTGGTCCCGAGCAGCATGACGTAGGCAGCGGCCTGTGGCGGCGCGAGGTAACGTATCGGGGATTAGACGATGTATTATCTAATTGTCACTTCCTCGCTCGTCTAGCTTGCCGACTGTGTGAGCCGCGAGATTTTTCTCGCTACTCCTATGCCTTGCTCTTTCTCTCTCTCGCTCACTAGCTCGCTTTTCTTCTCTTCTCGCGTACTTACGGCTTGATATATTAATTATATGACATATATATTAGGAGTATAAATAAGTTTCCGCTGTTTGACAAAAGATGGCCCCACCAGAAGGTTATGTTGAAATTGTCAGATGCAAAACGTAATATCGTAAGTTTGGACATCTGGTAACAACATAACCTTGAAGTATTAGTGACTCCGTATCAGCATCACATAATTTTTTTCGTGCGAAAATGTCAAGTTTTGTGCCGAATAAGTGTCATTTGCGGGAACTTTTGATTTATTTCTTTAATTTGAAGAAATCTGCAGCTGAGGCCCATCGATTGCTTGTAGAAGCTTATGGTGAGACTGCTTTAAGTGAGAGAAGTTGTCGTGAGTGGTTTCAAAGGTTTAAAGACGGTGAGTTTGACGTGGAAGACAAAGAACGTAGTGGAAGGCAGAAAGTGTACGAAGACACGGAATTGGAAGCATTATTGGAGGAAGATTCGTGCCAAACGCAAGAAGAACTTGCATTTACATTAGAAGTGACTCAACAAGCAATTTCATATCATTTAAAATCGTTGGGAATGATTCCAAAACAAGGAAATTGGGTTCCATATGAACTGAAGCCGAGAGACGTTGAACGCCGATTTTGCACGTGTGAAATGCTGCTTGCCAGGCATAAAAGAAAGGGTTTTTTGCATCGTATAGTTACTGGTGATGAAAAATGGATCCACTACGATAACCCAAAGAAGAGAAAATCATGGAGACCACCTGGCCATGCTTCAACATCGACAGCCAAACCGAATATTCATGGAAAAAAACTCATGCTGTGTATTTGGTGGGATTAGCTTGGTGTCGTGTATTATGAGTTGCTCAAACCGAGCGAAACCATTACTGAAGCTCTCTACCGAACACAATTAATGAGATTGAGCCGAGCACTTAAGGAAAAACGCGCCCATTACTACTCCAGACACGACAAAATTATTCTCCTACATGACAACGCTCGGCCACATGTTGCAAAACCGGTCAAAACCTATTTGGAAACACTTAATTGGGAAGTCCCACCCGCCATATTCACCAGACATTGCCCCTTCCGATTATCATTTGTTCCGGTCAATGGCACATGGCCTGTCTAAGCTGCGCTTTACATCATACGAAGATATTAGAAATTGGATCGATTCGTGGATAGCCTCAAAAGATGAAGAGTTCTTCCAACGTGGTATCCAAATGCTGCCAGAAAGATGGGAAAAAATAGTGGCTAGTGATGGACAATACTTTGAATAAAACGTAACGTACCGTTTTTTCACAATAAATTCCTAATTTTTGATAGAAAACGGCAGAAACTTATTTGTACTCCTAATATAATGATATATATGGTGATGAAATATGATATATATATAAAATATATATAAAAATGAATGACACACACATATAGTATATATGTATATAAAGAATATTTAGCATTATTGCACAAATAAAGAAGAGAAATAATTATAGTGAGATATAAAGAGTTAATAGAAATCCACTTTTGGCTAATATATACTGTTACGTCCTGCGGACTCCGGACAATTAATTAAAAAATCTTTATTTCCTTCTCTCTCTCTTTTCGAACTTCTATTCTCCTAATATAACAATGGACATAGGAAACAGACACATCTGGCGAACAGCCGTCGCGCCAAATAAAAGGCGATTCAGGAAAATTTCATAACAGGAAACAGTGCCCTGTTGTAAAAATCTAGAGTTTATATCTGGGTAGTGTTCGCCAAGTGTGTCCGTCAGCTATAAAAATTTCTGCGCTAACAGATCTCCAGTAGAATAAAGCAACTCGATACACTCCTGCTCCAAAACTTTGAAACCTGCATCTCTCTAATCTAAAACCATATGCTGCCTAACAACAAAGCTTAGTCGTAAAATTTGATTTCAGCCTTTGATTTTCGGCACCTTGACTTTTCCAGCTGGCCACTTGTATACATCTCTCTACCCCACAAGAATCCACCACCATCACACTTGTCGTGCCTAATCATAACATATCCTCCCAAAACTATGAGACATCCACACTCCACCCTTTATCCCATCTATATTCATGTCTTCTAGAACTAACTGTCTCCTCTCACGATGTCTTTTAACTTCTCTCTTAACTTCTAATGGCTAAGACTTTTTCCCACTAAGATCCACCAGGACCAATACTAAAAATTTACTAATTAAATCTTTGATATCATTGGGCTTTCCTTGTTTCACCCCTTCCCCAAAGGCCTACCTACCCACCCTGGTAGGTCCTGCTTCCGATCATCAGTATAAAAACCGCGACATACGTCTCCGCGACCACTCAGATATTCTGATTTTGACCATTCGAACTCAGATTCAAATATTCAGATATCCAAGATTCACATTCAGAGTTCCAGTTTCCAAATTCAAATTTTGAGAAATTCAAATATTCAGTATTCAAGCATTCAAACACTCGGATTTTGAGAAAAGTGCGGGCTTCCTGGTTCTAACAAGTGAATGATTATTAGGTGCCTCAATCGGAATACTCGGCTGGTGCAAATTTACAAATATTGGGAACCAGAACACCTACGTAGATCTGCGCCATTCTCCTTTTGCTTGTGTCAACTCATCTCGAATCAGCAGTAAGTTTGTTTAACTCTCTATTCATATTCCTTCCCTTTTTCATTCCTTCTTTTTCCACTTCTTACACACACACACACACATACAGATACAATCATTCGCGTAAATTGTCATATACTAAACCGCGCCGTTGTATCATTTGTTATTATCTCCATTTTAATAAATCTGTTAATATTCTATTTTCATTCAATTAATTTCAAAATCCCCCCCCCCCCACCTTCCAACAGTTGACTCATGGTCCTATCCCCGGTAAAGGGATTCGCGTCCTTGACCGAAAAACGGACCGCTCGTCAGTGACCGAGTAAAGGGACCCGTCGGGTTCCTGGCCCTCACACGCGTGTACGAACGAGGTTCGCCTTTCCTGCGAACGAAAAGGTTGCGCTCCTCCTCTAGGACGTAACAATGCGTCTTTTAAAAAATGACTTGTTATTAATGTGTATGACAGAATAACTTTAGTATTTATGCTAATAAATTGAAATTAAAAATTAAATTAAATGTTATTTGTTTTGTAAAAAATATTCCATTATTACGTTTTCATTTTCGTAGCAAAAATAAATATAGTCAAATAAAAAAAGAAATTAGTTTTATTATAATTTCAATTACGAGTTTATTATTTAGTTTTACTATAATTCATCAAAACAAAACAAAATGATCTTAAACGTTGACCGGTCTCGTGTTCCGGTCGTGGTCATAGACCACCAATGTTTTAATCCTTAAACTTTAACCACGAGTAACTCAGTGGTGGTGATCCTAATGCGTGTGTAAAATCTCTTAACTAAAAATAAAAAATAAAATTTTCTTAAACGCTGACCGGTCTTGTACACCAGTCATAATCATAAACCGCCGATTTTTAATCCTAAAAAACTCACCCTCAATTAATCTTATCATGCTATTACTCATAGTTCTTTAGCCTAGCTGTGCAACTTGTCTTGCTACTTTACTACTTCATAAACTTAAATGGCATTTTACCTTATAAACTCTACAAATAAAAATAACATAACATAACTTGTTGATTAACACTTTTCCTGTCTTAGTTCTTACTTTTCGTCCTGGCGTTAACTTGTCTGGCTGTCCGCATCGGTAGGTTCGGTAGATGTTTCTCCTTTCACCCTCTCTCGTTCTTGTCGCGCGTCCTCTTGATGTGGTTCGGCCACGCTTTCCTGTAACCCCATGGTCACAAGGTCCGCTTCCACTATTCAATCGATGAACAATCGAGAGGCCGAGGGGGAAGCACAGGTCAGGTCAATGACCGACTCCCCCTGCGGCCGTACGCCGGTGTTGGCGTCTCCCCTGTTAATCAGGAGAAGACCCAGTGCCGCTGCTCAATCCACGAGGGCTCGGCTATGGGGATCCGTTTGCCGCGGTTCGCAGCCCCAGTCAGGGGCGTGGGCATTGAAATCCCCAACTACAACAACTGGTTGGGGGTGGCACTGGCACACCACTACCCCGACCTCATCTAAGATCCCCATTATGTGGCCTAAATCCCCCAACCATGGATTGTGACGGGGGTGCAGGTACATCTCCACTACGGAGATGGGCGAAGTCAGCAATCACGAAATCCTCACTAGCCCTGCTCAAACAGGGTCAGAGGAGGAAGTCGGCTGGGCCATCACGGCAAGTCGTCGAAGCTGCAGTGCCAATTGACATTGCCTCGGGGCATCCGGTACGGCGACCAACCCCAGCGCGGCGTTCGACTCCGCAAGTCTATGTATGAATAGATCTTACGATCGTCCGCCGCGGTCGAGGTTGGCCTGGAGGACCCGGAGAGGCGTGAAGGCTAGGCCTTCTTCGCCCCCTTCGGGCGGTCAATCTCCATCTCCCTAAGGGCGGTGACGTCGGGTAGTACGAAGTCTTCGGCGTTGTCCGCCCCAGGGAGATTGCTTCCGTGGTGGCCTCCTTCTCGTCGCTACAACCATGGCTTCAGTGGCCTGATGGTTCGCGGTCCCATAGACGGGGACTCCCTCTCCTGTATTCCCTGACGTAGGGAGAGGGGAAGAGAGCGAGCCCCCTACCCCTTCGCCCCCGTCTGGTTCCCTCGGTGGGAGTGGAGCGCGAGCCTTCACTTCTTATCCGGCCTCCCTTGTTGGGGGAAGGGGACTCGCCCTGTCTCCTCCTCTTTGCGTCCTTCTTTTTCCTTTGCCAGCTCCCGTCTTCTTGCTGGAAGGCTTGTAGGCCCTCCTACCTTGTGATTGGCCGGCTTTTTCGTGTCAGCATAAATTCGGCAGTGGGCCGAGGACATGCACTCTTTGGCGCCGGCCTGCCGCAACGATAATAGAGACCGCTGCGGTCGACGGCGTTTCTATACCGCGCACGTGTTCTCGTTCCAGACACTTGAACCAAATCGTCGCGCAGGCAACGCCGTCACCCCGACATGTATCCAATCAATCTGGGCCCTCTACGTCGTGGCGATTTTGGACGCCGCGATCGAACACCGCATGACAACCGTCACCACACCCCGCTGGGAAAGTTTGAGTTCACCCACAGAGACCTGCGTGGACAAGCATCTTCCAGCCTGGGAAAGTGTAGACATCAATTCCTCGGCCTCGATCGTTTTATCGAAGCCAGAAAGCTTCAAAGTCGCAGTTCTCTCCGACCTCTGGACCCTGTATTTGGGGCCCATCTCGGTTGTCAGCCGGCGGAGGTTTTCGGCAAACCGATCCGCCCCTGCCCCCGCGTCGGCGCCAGACACTTCTATGAGGATCGCCCGCAGAATACCTGGCAAACCCTCATTGGTTTTGTAATGCCGAGCCATGGGGATTCGTGTACAAACACGCAGCCTAGAAGCTCTGGGTGGACAAAATGCTAAGCAGCCTTCGCACTGAAAACCCCTCGACCACTATCCTAGAAGAAACTGCTGGACGCCTGCTGGAGGTGCACGTCCCGGAAGACCGGGAGAGTGAGGTCACGCCAGAGCAGCGTGGCATCAGAGGAAGCGCACGCATCGTGTCCGACATCGACGACGCTCCGTTCTTGAAGGAGGCAGAAATCGTCGCGGTCGCAAAATCCCTGAGTCTAAGAAAGCGCCCGGCCTCGACCTCGTAGAGGTTGCAGTTGTGCGGGCAGCTTCAAAGACAATTCCTGGTCAGTTACTTAGGCTCTTCAACGGGTGCCTCCGGTGGGGCGCCTTTCCTTCGATCTGGAAGGATGGCTCGCTTGGAGTCTTTCTGAAAGACAAGGACAAGGACGCGGTGGACCTGAAATCCTACAGATCCATATGCTTCCTCCCCGTTGTAGAGAAACACTTCGAGAAGCTCCTAAAGGAGAGACTCACCCAGACGTCATTGTCGTCAGGGAAGCTCTCCGATCGGCAGTTCGGCTTCATATCTGAAAAGTCAACAGAAGACGAGATCGTGGAGCTGCGTCGGATGGTCTCCGCTTTAGAGCGAAAATACGTCGTTGCGCTGCCCTTCAACATAATTGGCGCCTTTGATAACGTTTAGTGGCCTCTCGTGCTGCAGGCCTGGAGAGAGTGGGACTGCCCCCGCAATATCTTTCAGGTTCTGTGCAGCTACTTCAGCGATAGAAAAGTTAGGATCTCTCTCGGAGACATCTGCGTCTCCAAAGAGGCAGAGAAAGGCTGCCCTCAAGGCTCAGTTCTAGGTCCAACTTGCTGGACAGTCATGTTCGACAGCCTCGTCCGTAAACTTGACAGAGAGATAGGCAGGTCATTTATCGCGTATGCCGACGATCTGCTGGTCACAGTCGAAGGTGACTCCCGTAGTGAAATTGAAGAATGAGGGCAGCGCACCGTTGATTTAGTCAACAGATGGTGCAAAAGGGCAAAACTCCAGATCTCTTCGCGTAAGACTGAGGCGGTTGTCCTCAGGAGCAAATTGATCAAAAGAACCCCGATAGACAGAAGGGGAGAAGCACATTCGGACCAAAAACGAAAGGCAGTTATAACCAAGAAATCTAACCTCGCGGCGAAACCACTAACCATCCGATTAAGGTCAAAGAAAATTCAATTTAAAAAGAAAGTTAGGCATCTGGGCATCCATTTTGATAAAGAAACGGGAGTTTCTTCCCATTGTAAATACTTGCGCGGTAAGGTCGGAACGCTTTTCAGCACTTTAGCTAGGGCTGCGGGATGTCAATGGAGGCTGCGCTCTCGACGATCTATCGGGGTGTGTTCACTCCGACGGTGGCATACGCCACTGCCGGATGGATCGATCGATGCGGAGAGGGCGACCTGAAGGATCTCCAGACCCTGTAGCGCCAGGTGCTCATGTCGCATACCGCACAGCGTAGACTGAGTCGCTCTATGTTGCTGCGGGTGCAGTCCCAGTTGATATCCTCCTCAACGAATACAAGGCGCGATACTACGCTAGGAAAGAAATGGATGCCAAAATAGGTAACGTCGTAATCCTGTTCACCGGGAGAATCAAAGAGACCAATGGTCTCATTGGGGATGAGGCGTTAAACATATGGCAAGCTCGATGGTATTTTTCGAGCAAAAGCCATATAACAAACGCCTTCTTCAACAACGTCTCGGACAGGGTGAACGCCAGCTGGGTGAAGCCAGACCATTACGTTACGCAAGTGCTCACTGGACACGACAAGTTCCAGGGACGCCTCGCGTCCTTAGGACTCGTGGAAAGTGGCTTATGTGCATGTGGAAAGGCTGAAGACGCGGCGATGCATCACTTGATGGAGTACCCGGACTTCGAGCCGCAGAGGGAGGCTCTACGGTAATTCGTTCCGGCCGGAAGCTGGAAGTGGCCGGAGGCGGCACATCACTTCGTGTCAACTCCAAAGGCCTACTCCGTGTTTGCGGCATTTTGCAGGGAATCCCTTTGTCTAAAGGGTCCTTGTTAGGCTTCCTACTTCATTTTAGTTTTCTTCTACTCTCCTCTCTTTTGCTTTCCTCTATTCTACTCTATATTACCCACTTTTACAACTCTATTCTATAATCCTGTCCTACTACCCTAGTTCTATAACTCACTTACCGCGTCATATATTCCTTGCTTGTCCTATCCTAACCAAGGGTCAGAGCGTGGGTCCAGGCTCGGGACACAAATGAGCGGGCCTCCCCGTGGTTCCTTCTGGACGTGGCGCGCGGGACGACACCCTAACGGGAGTCGGCGCGCGTGTCACGACTAAACCGCTCATCCTGCGAAGTACGACCCACGCAGGCGCTGCTGGATTTTTCCATTGCCCGTTTCAGTGGTAAGAGGACAACTCGCTTTGAAAGTGGTTAGTTGCGTATGGCTTTCATAGCCGAGGTAACACAGAGCAGTATCCTACGGGTATCGGGCTTCACAATAACATGTAATGCCGAGGTCCACCGCGACGATCCTTCGCCTAGCCTCCCTCATGAAGGGCTCATATAAGCCTGGGGGGCAGATGACAGTGACAGCCACCGACGAGGGCGACTTTAGCCTCCTGGGTGGTGGTGGTGCTAAGGCCGCTCCTCCTCGCCTAGGTGAGACTGGGGCAGAAGTCCTCATCCTCTTCTGTTCTTTCTTCGCCTTCCTCCTCTCCTTCTTTCCCACCACTTGCGACAACTTCTCGGTAGGGGCGGTCGATGCTGCAGGTGGCGGGGGCTTCTTTGGGTCCTGGTGGTGGGGCGGTTGGCCTGAGTGCTGTAGCTGGCTGCTGCTGTACGTTCCTCTGCACCTTTGGCTCTGATGGTGGAGCAGCTGGTCTAGGTACAGCCGTGGATTGCCGCTGCTCATTTCTCCTCTTCTTTCCCTTCCTTTTCTTTGGCTTCTCCCTCTTCTTGGCCCCTTCCTACGTCGGTTCAGCTTTCGCCATTACTGGCCGAGGGCCTGACTGAGGGGGGGGGGAGTGTACGAGCAGCCAGAGTTGGAGATGGGCCTGGGTGGAGATGGCCCCCCTTCCTTCCTTGCTAGCGCGTCTCTCCTGTCTAGGAGGCGGAGTATCTCTTGTATTAGAGCAGAGCTCGCCAAAATGTGCACGCGACGGCCGATTTTCGACTATCTCCGCCCACCGCTATTCTCTTTATCTCGCCGCTCCGCGCGCTGCCTACAAGCTGCTCGAGCTTCAGGAGCGTGTTTCCAATAGCTTTCACGTCATCCATGAGGTACTATTGTTGACGCGTTTTTTTTAAGTGGTATCTCCAGTAGGCCTCTTCATTTCTCAAAAATGAAGTTTATAAAAAATGAGAAATGTTCTTCTTTAAGCGACGATTCCTTACCGCGTCTTATGCGGCTCGCTACATGCAATATCTAAATTGACGTTTCCACTCTTACCAATAAAAGACGCCGAAAATCGAATTGAATATTCTTCATTTAACATATTTTATTTCGCTTCTGTTCAATTAGTTGTCATACGGGTTGTTACAGTCATCAATGGATTAGGCTTACTGGGAATACCACTTAAAAAAAAACGCGTTAACAATAGTACTTCATAGGTGACGTGGAAAACTATTGGAAATACGCTCCTGAGGTTCGAGCGGCTTGTAGGCAGCGCGCGGAGCGGCGAGGTAAAGGGAATAGCGGTTGATGGAGGTAGTCGAAAATCAGCCGTCACGTGCATATTTTGCCGAGCTCTGTGTAAGAGTATTATACTCCGCCTCCTTGTCACCCCGAACGCCTGCCAATGAATCGTCGAGGCGTTTGCGCATCCCCGGCTAGTGCCGGCCTTCAGGCTGGGAGGGAGGCTTCCTCCGGCAGATTGTCATCAAAGGAAGGGATCCTCTGGATCTTTGTAGCGGCCCCTTTCTTGTTTTCATTTTCCGATGAAGATGAGGAGTCCACGATGACTCTCTTCTTTCTCAAACGTGCCTGCTTGGGTGGCAGCAGGCTCTCGCCTCCTTTCGCAACGTTCGCGTATGAGGATGGTCCTTGGGATGGCAGGGTTGGGGGAGAAGCTTGGACCTCCTCGGTCCTCTTCTTCCGCAGCTTCCCTAGGTCCTTCTTTATCCTGCTATTCTACGTACGGAGCTTTCGGAGTTGCTCCCTCAATTCGTCCATTTCTTTCTGGATAACGGAGGATACTGATGACTCCTCGACCGCGCCGAGCTTCGCAATCAGCGTAGATAACGCTGCCTTAGAAGTCTCAACGGCGTGGTTCAATAGGCCCACAAAGGTACCTTTAAAGGTGTTAGACCTCTTGGTTATGAGGCGAACTACGCCGAAAGCTTTGCTGACCTCAGAGACAAGCTTAGCCGAGCTGGTCTCCCTCAGGGTCTGCAAGTACTTTCCGCCTTTCAGGACCTTCTCGGCAGTTCTAGAGTCCTTGAGAGTCTCGTAAAGACCCCTGCCGAGGAGACTTGAGGCCTCCTTTTCTAGTCAGAGGAGGGCATCCTTTTTTCACATCTTCTCCTCCGCCTCTCTTTTCTGACGGAAGCTGACCCCCAGGAAGATCATAAGGGGCCTCTTCCGTGGTCTCTTCTTCGGCTCTAACTTAACCTCTTCTTCAGAGGCAGATGAGACACCGGAGACCCTGTCATTGCTGCTGGTATACGCAGCTAGATGCCTCTTCCTCCTTCCCTCCGCTGCAGTGCTGGAACCTGCAACATGGATTCTCGAGCCCTGGCTCGAGAGTCCAGAATATCACTCACGACGGTTCCCGGCCGGTGGCCGGAGCTGCGCCCTGTGCTTCCTTTTTGATGGAGAGAGGTTCAGGTCGCTCTCCAATCGCTCTTACTTTCACGGGAATTTTACTGCCTGTCTTAGAGGACGATGGCTTGTCCTTGTTTGGTACCTCAAAGAGGATCCAATGATCAGTTCCTCACAGATGGGAGGTGAGGAGGATCCTTCGCCGTGCAAACTACTATGCCATCTTTGTGTTCGACGTGCAGTGTGCCCAAAGGCGGTGTGCCCGAAGGCTGTGTGCCCGAAAGCGGGTTTTTGTTAAAAAAACAAAGTTTGCTCATGTTGGTCTCATGAGTACGGCAGGAAATAAGGAAACACATGCGTAGAGCCCCCACTACGCAGGTTAGGGGACTAATATACTCGGGGGTTGCCCCAGGTGCCCTCGAGGGACCGTTAATGACCTAAAGGAATCCTTCGTATGTTTAACTTCTCCGGGCCATCCAGTGCCTCGCACAGTTCTCCTACATACTTACACGCTTGGGAGGAGTGGATTTGATTCAAGGGCCACTACCCTCTAGAAACGCTCTTAGTTCAAATCCTACCACCTCAGGCCTATCCGGCACGACTGGACACCGGAGAGTACCACACTCTCCACCGGCATAGACCTGAGAGATCATTAGATCCTACTGAGCTCCTCCAACACGGCAAGGTGTATTACGGAGGAGATGACAGGTGCGCACGGCACCCACCCACCTCCCCCCTAGAGCGTCGTGTCAGTTAGGGTAGAGGGGGGGAGTGGAAGCCTGGTTGGGATCGAGCTCCACTCCCCCGCCCCCTCCTATGGAGGGGAGGAAAAAAGGGGGCGTGGAGGGGGGGGTGGATGTCCCCTCCCTCCAAGTAAACACCAGAAGGCCAACCCGGTCGGGAAACCGACCGGGGGACCGCGTCCTGGATTCCTTTTAAAGGACAGGACGCGGTACGCGATGGCGTGGGGCTCTCGGAGAGCCCTGGGGTCGGGGTGTCAGGGAGGGAATATGGGAGTAGTTCCCCTGACTCCTCCCACCACGGTCCGAATGGTAGACATCCTGCAGGGGTTTTAGTCGGTAAGAGTCCGACATAACCCCCGACCCCCCCAAGAGGTCGGGGATATCCATGATGGATTTCCCCTGTGTTACCAAAAATAAAAAAGATGTATTACGGGGGAGATCTGAACTTGACCTAGGGATTAAATTTAGAAGTCAAATCAAGGTCAACTTTAAAATTGTAAATGGAAATCCTCATTTTTTTTTCATTCTTTCTTACCTAATTAATTTCCTAAATCAATTTTTTGAACAATTTTTGTCTGAAACATTTTTGTGTCTCACATTTTTTTAGATATTTAAAGAAGATTTGGTAATTTTTTCAATATTTAGCTTAAGATATTTCAGTAACTATTTGTCGGAAGGAATAATGATACTAGATTTTCTTACTCTATTTGGTCTTAAGGATACTGTTACAATAGTTACAATAGCTGTTACAATAGTGCCCTAACGTTTAATAACTTCATGACCTTTGAATATATAAAAATCATCAAGTTAATAAAAGTTAAGACACTATTGTAACATATATTCTTGAGACTAAATAGAGTAAAATAGTCTAACACCACACTATTCTTTCTGACAAATATTGGAAAATAAATTGTATAAATTAATTCGGTGCCTTTTGTCATGAACTTCAAAGTTTATTTACAAAAAGATAGGTATAGAGTAAATGCGGGATAGATGGACATAGTTTTTTATTTGAAAATAACACATCCGTATTATTGCAATAAATCTCACGCTCACGACATTCTCCTTTCCCTAGATAACGATTAACATATTAACAGACTCAGTAAAGAATAATATTTAAGGTATAGAAGAAGTAAAAAAGAAATTCATGGAGCGCCAATAGTAACGAAATATTAAAAATATTCTACGAGGAATTGATAGTCAGGTGTCGGGGTTAGATGATCACATATAAAAAGATAGTTGGGCGTGCTTAAATAATAATATAAAAATTTATTTATCTGTGGCTGCGTTCTGATATACACTACCAGTACTGAAAAGTTGTTCCGTTATTAGCGTACAGTGCACTGCAACAGCATCTAATTCTATCAATGACGTTATAAATGGCAATCATATTGCCACTGCGACTACTGTAATTTATGAGGTGAGGCAGACGCAGTACAATATGACGTCAAGTAAAGAAATTAAAAAAATAGACTTAATAGATGCAAAAACAAATCAATTATATACTATATATGTATATATCAATTATATTATATATCAATTATATACTATATATGTAAATGCAAATGACGCGTATAAAGCATAAAATAATAAAAAACACTGTCACATTCAAGTATACGTTGTTGAAATATAAAAAGCTCCGTGCATAGGAGAAAGATGCACTGTATAAAGAAAAAATGGGTTTATTAAAAACTACAAGAAATTTAATACAAAAAACGTTAAAAAAAGAATAATGTTAAATTTTAAGCAAACCAAGACTGAAAATGAAAATTAGAGTTTCTATATGATGCAATTATACAGAGTATTCAAAAAATTCCAGTACGGCCGGGTAACTTTTGAAATATTGGTTATCGTAAAAAACTTCTTTGACAAAAGTTGCAAGGAATAAGAAAGGTATTCAATGATGACCATAACTTTTGATCTTGAGGTAACTTTCAAGATCAAATGAAAGTCAACTCCGTTTTTTTTCAAATAGAAGCGTGTGTTTTTGATAGCGAAAATCAAGAGTGTAAAAAATTACGTCCAGATATGTTTTTAGTCATGTTGCTCTTTGACCTCTAGACCTTTAGACTTCTAGAGGACATTTCAAGGTCATTGAACCTTACACTTCCGTAAGTTACGATACGGCCGGATAAATATAAAAATATTGGTTGTCGTAAGAAACATCTTAGACAAAATACTAGTTTTTAGACTTTCGTGGCCATTGATACAATCAAGGTGTGTTTCTTCCGGATGGATACCGCGTCGTAATTTAGCTTTGTGCTGACGATTCGCAAACATTGCAACTTGCATCATCAGGGTTAGGACCTCCTTTTTTATATGTGTGGGGAAATCCTCATGGATACCCTCAACCTTTAGGGGGATCGAGGTTTATGCTGGACTCTTACCGGCTAAAATCCCACCGGGGTGTCTTCCAGGTAGGCCGGAGTGTGGGGGGTCGGGGGAACTGCGTCTGCGCTCCCTCCCCAATACCCCGGCTCTGGAGCTCTAATGGAGCCCCTCGCTCAAGTGCCGCACCCCCTTCCACAAAGGGGGTCGGAAGCGTAGTGCCTCAGCCGATCGTCCGGTCGGGTTGGCCTCCTGGTTTCTAATTGAAGAAAGTGGACACTCACTCTCTCTCCTAACCTCCCTTTCTAGCCGAAGGGAGGCGAGTGGGGCTCGTCCCCAAACGGGCCTCCACTCCCCTCTTACCTATCCTCACCGACGCGCAGGGGGAGGCGGGCTTTACGCCCGCCGCCTCCCTTTGCGTGGACGGAGGCGGACTCGAGGCGGCCGAGGAGGCCCCCGACGAATCGGGGGCAGCTCCTCGGCCGGCGCAACCTCGGGCTTACTCTCTAGTCCCGGGGAGCGCCGCTGCCAGCCCCGTCACTCCCTGCAACGAGTATCGGGACGGCGCTCCCATTCGGCGGCCTCCTTCCGGGACATTACGTCCCTGGAGGAAGCCGCCGCCTCCCACGCCTCCTCGCTTCTGCACATGGCCTGGACCATGCGCGAGAGCGAAAGGGCCTCCTCAGCGCAACTCACCGTCTGGGCGAGGACACGGCTCTGTTGGCCTTATGCTTCGCATGCGGCCAGCATATAATGCGCCGTGTCCTCGAGCAAGGGCTAGGAGCTCCTAGTCCTAATGATACGAGCTGCAATGTTTGCGAAATGTCGGCACAAAGTTGAATTACGACGCGGTATCTATCCGGAAGAAATACACCCTTCTTCGACAAAAGTTGCAGGGAATAAAATGGTATTCAAAGGTGACCTTGATCTTTGACCTTGAGGTGACCTCCAAGGTTAAATTAAAATGAAGGCAGGATTATTGTACACTGCTGCACATCAAAATCAGGTCAAGGCTAGACCGGATATAATAAAATCGACGTGCACTCCAGCCAGTTAAGGCAGGATCGGGTTGGACTCGGCCAACTAAGGCAGAATCAGGCTGGACCCGACTGACTAAGGCAGGATCGTGGCTGGACCTGGCCGGCTAAGGCAGGATCGGGCTGGACTCGACCGATTAATACTAGGTCAAAGCCTGATCAGTCTGACTCAGACAAGTTATTGAAATCTTATTTAAGCAAATGTTCACCGATAACTGTTTGACAATATCCTAAACAATTATAAAAATCAGATATAGCATTTTAAATCATATCGGGATCAATCAAAGCAATTTCATCTTTAATTCTTTGGCGAAAATCTTCGATACTTCACGGTTTTTTTGTATATCCTATCTTTTAGATAACCCCATAAGAAGTAATCGAGCGGCGTCAAATCTGACGATTTTGCAGGCCATTCAATTTTTTCTCTTCTACCAATCCATCTCCTAGGAAATTGCGTATTCAAGTAGGCACAAACATCTACACTGAAATGCGGTGACGTACCATTTTATTGAAATCAGGTTTGATCAAAGTCATTACCTACAATACGCCTAATCGTTGGGATGATTTCATTCTTTAACATTTCTTTATATTTTGCTGCTGTGAGGTTGCCATCGATAAAGAAAGGATGAATTATCTGATTATTTAAAATGCCGACCCAAATGTTACATTTTTCGAGGTATTGAGTGCGACTTTCCACCACCCATCATGGGTTATTGTCGTTCCAGAATCTAAAATTGAATCTATTTACATGATCATTCAACTCGAACGTAACCTCATCTGAAAATACGATTCGGAACAAAAAACTCCTATTAACATCTACTCTTTTTTTTTGGTCACGCAGGGGAAATCCATCATGGATACCGCCGACCCCTTGGAGGGAGGGGGGTCGAGGGTTATGTCGGACTCTTACCGACTAAAACCCCTGCGAGATGTCTACCTGTCGGACCGTGAGGAGGGGAGTCAGGGAAACTGCTCCCGCATTCCCTCCCCAAATTAACATCTGAATAACCCTGATCATCGTAGTTTCACAAAACTCTAAGCGGCTGTTTGGATCGTCTTCATTAAATTCTTGCAGAAGTCGAACCATGTATGAATGAAACTTCAGTTTTTTTTTCAAGATATGCATAAAACCTACACTAAGACCATGCTGCTAATATAATTTTCTAATGGAACTATGTGGATCTTCAATAACGGATAGTGCAACATCCAACTGCTTTTCTTGTGTAGTGGCCAATGTTGGACGACCTGTTCTTGGGAGATCTTTTACGCTGCCATACTCTTCAAAACGCTCGATTGTTCTTCTGATGGTCGATTTTGAAATAGAATCATCTTCAACATTTCCACGGAATGTTTCATTAAATATAGCACGTACATCGTTATAAGATCTTTGATTTTCTCCTCAATCCCTCATTAGTCATCAATCATCATCAAATTGATCATCAGAAGACATTCGTTCTTGTTCTGTAAGATGTACCATAATGTTTTTTGACAATTTTTAATATTACTGATAATAAAAATAATAGTTGCTACGAGATAAGAAAAAAAACTATTATTAATGAGAAAAAAAATAAAGAAAAAAATGACAGAAATAAATGAAAAAAAATGGAAAAATGTGACGTTTGGATCAGTGATATTACTTTCCAAATAAGACAAAGTTTAATATTGATTAGAACAAAAATAGTAGTTGGGAAAAAGCATTATTTAGTACGAAGAAAAACGACCGAGAAATAAATGAAACAGAAGAAACAACTGAAAAAATGTGTCGTTTGAATCAATGATTCTTCTTGTCCAGTAAGATGTATTTGTTTGAGAATCATAAGGAAAGATAGATAGAAGAATAGAAAGGCATTAGAAATCGGATACCTGTCCATCGAAATGAACATGGACCTCTTTAGGCTCCTATGGTCAAGAACTATGGTACAATTAAACTAAGTGAAGTACACAGTAAGCAAATTGACCGCAGACTGCGCGCAGATTGACACCAAATTTGGTCAAAAACCCACATCAAAACCATAGCCATCTGTATCCGCATTCAGTTACGGTTTTGGCGTCAAAACCTGCTATCGGGCAACTGCTGCAAATTTGCAACAAAAATCGCGCAGGGCCTGCGTGCATAACCTTGCAGCAGATAGGCGGCTGAAACAGATCAGATCCTGCGCACAAAACTTGAGAGCAGATTGGCAGCAAAACCAGAGCAGGCTCTGCGCGGAATCAGCTGTAATTTAAATGAACGCGCGGTGCATTGGCTTTTAAATGATTTTTAACCTATATCGTTATATTAATGCAGCTTTTTATATGAATGTAACTTTTTGGTCCATATTCTGAGCTCTCTTTTATCGTTATCCTCTAAACATGGCTTATAAGTCTTATGATTACAAGTCATTGTGCTACAAACCACTTTTAGAGACGTTTCTAGCAATAAAAAAAATTCAGAATATGGACCTTTGTGTTAAGAAAGGGATGTAGAAAGAAGAACTATGACAAAAAGAGAATATATGTATATATCTTTTTTTATTTCGTATAAACATATGATGTGTGTAAAAAACAATTGTATTAAAGTTTCTTTTTTCCCTAAGGTTGGAGTGTCATGGAAGGTATTTTTCGCGTAATGCGTAACCGCGTAACCAATCAGATGCGTTATGAACTTTCTCGCATAGTGTTATAACGCATCTAATTGGTTACGCGGTTACGCATTATGCGGAAAATACCTTCTATAGGACTTCACTCTACAACTACGATAGGACACACATGACTACGGGTACGTTCACGTTCACGGTTTCACGCATACGCGCATTTTTTATAGTATACATAACATAAACTATAGATAAATGCGCGCATACGCGTGAAATGGAACGCACCCCAGTCGAATTCACCCGGGAGCCCGATTCTTGACGATATGCGAATGAAGTGCGCATGTGAAAATCTATGGTATATGTAATGCGAACTATAAATTTTCGTATACACATCTCATTCACACGCCGTCAGAAATCGAAATCCTGTTCGAGAAATTTTTGTTCGGGTAAGAGAACAGATTCACAATTTCGTGGAAAACTTGATGTCACTGTGGAAATACTTCCGCGAGACTCCTGTTTAACGTGATCAGCAGCTATGCAACTTTCGGAATTTCTCCCATTGACGGAATTAGTAATCGTACATTCAATATCGGCTTCCAGTTTCAACATAGTACCATTATCCAAAATCACTGCGAACAGAAAATTAACCCGATGACATTCTTCGCATTATGTGTGTATCACCGAAATTACTAAGCAGGTAAGTACGTACAGTCTTATAAATAATAATTATAAATTATACTTATAAATAATAATTTAAGCGATTGCTTATTCTCGATACTATTACGTATCAAATTATTAAAAAGTTCAATATGTCACGTGTATACACATTATGGCAATCACGATACAAAAATACAAATCTTACCTATAGTGGAAAAATATTTCTTAATTGTGATGCACTGTTTCAGTAAAACCAAATCCCTTAGAGCAGCAAAAAAATCTTTACAAACTTGTCCGTTTCTTTACTTAAACCTAGAATAATTTCACCAGCAGTATTTATCATTGATATCTCAACAGCACAATTTATTAAGTTGTACTCGACAAATATTAAGTATCGCTTGCAAATCAAGTATATAATATTAAAAAGAGACAATAATATCTTTCCGAAAAAGGAGAGCAAACCATCAGTTTAAAATGTATAAATTTACAACACACCTTACCTTATCGTTCAATTTGAAAATATTCTTTGTATCACAAACTTTAGAGAAGAAAATAATGCTCTTCCGTTGGCCACCAATGAGGCCAGGTTTAACTGAACTTGTGTCGTGTATTGCAAAATCTACTATATAATAAATATCTTGATACGATAATATCTTAATACCGCCTTTTCCTGGATAGTGAAAGATTCTGGCAAGAATAATCTATGTTTTCGACTTACTCATTTTGTGAAAAAGACTGATATTAAGAGAAACACAGTTATTCTAGAGCATGCAAAATTAAGTATTTTTAACAATTGTTACAATATTCAAGTATATGATATGCTACGATTTTGTACTTGTATTATTACTTCATTAATCAGCATTACCTACATCGCTCAGTAAACATCAAGTAACAGTTATATTACATTAACGTTACAAATTTTCACTCAACAATATAACGGTTACATAACATGCATGTTATGTTGTATTACTTGATGGTTAGTGGGCAATGCACTTTATCTATGATTTAGAATAACTGTGTAACATCAGTTTTCTTTTATAAAAGGTATAAGCAAAAGACATAGGAAATACAAAGGATAAATACTGGCCTGAAAATCCACAGATGTCTTCAATGCGTGCTGAGTGTGCTGTTGTGTTGTTCCGACATTTCTATGACGCTGTTTCCTTCTTCAGCTTTTATATGTGGAATTAACAGTAAACCTTGTAAGAATATCCTGACTACACTTTACATAACAATTTCACAAGCTGCAAAGAAAAAAAAAGACAAGTTGAAGCTTAAAGATATTTTGTCTCTTAATATAAGATATATGTCATATATAATTCACCATATAACATGTGTGGCCTGTGCGCAAAAGCAGCTTCTCCATTTAATTGTTTGGTCCAGAGTAATAGTTTCTTGATCGACATTACAGAAGGATAAGGTGTCCCGTTCAGCGTCATGATTTGCCACAAGATATTCTTCTACCATCTAGAAGAAATGGCGATAACAGGCGTTGAACAGCGAGAAATAAACGGTACGTGATTACCGAGTGGAATGAAATTAATTAATCATAAACGATTTGCATCAATTCTCGAAACGTTAATTTCGTTAATACAAGTTATTTTAACAGAATTAAGTGGATTAAATTACTCACACGTCGGACTCAGTGATGTAAACACGGTGAACGAGAGCTTGTGGCGCTATTCATTTTACCAGGACCATTCATCCGTTAGCAATTTTCAGTAGGTATGTATTCATCTGTGACAAGGAAATTTTTGGCGTCAAAGTACTTCATCCCTCATGCCACTTGGTACGTAAAGGAAATCGGGTCTTTCTGCGTCTTTCAACGTCTTCTGCTTTTTAGCTCATACTCTGAACACTGATCCGTAACTGCATGTAAAGCAGTCGCCAGGCATGAACTCCAACACAACGTACAGCAGATCATTTCGTATGCAGGCGGCCAATCCACATCCACATTGATGTACGTCTGATATGCAATTTTTTTTTTATAATTAGAATAACACAATTACACAAAGAATAGAAGTTTTTAAGTTAATATGTATGAATATTTGTTAAAGTAAAAAAGAAATAGAATCCTCTCTCTCTTTCTCCTTTTATTTTGAAAAATATACATACACATTAATTTATCAACTTGTATTATCCAATTTGTGTCATTGTAATTATAAAAAAAAAGAAAATTTTTTCCATCGCATATCGTCGTATGTTGAACGAAATGTGATGTTTTTATTGTACTCGGTGCGACGCTAAAAAGCGCCGTGTCGTATATTTCGAACACGACAGGTTCCCACGTTTGAAGCATCAAAATTGGTACTGAAAAGTGCCGGTTCGTCTGACGACGCAGACAGAAATCAACCACCGGTTTCTCCTCCTTCTCCTCCCCATCTCCCCCTAACTCTTTCTGCTTCCTTCTTCTTCCTCTTCTCATTCCATCCCTGCGTTCCTCCACTGCACCTTCCTGGATGTCCTCCCTGCGTTGCTTCATCGCGTTGTCCGTGCGTTGTTCCATTGGACTTGCATCAGACAACCTAGATCCTGCGGATGAAGCATGTATGAAAATAATGTACAAGGAAAAGTATAACTGTTACAATAAAAGTACCAATACATCAATATATATCTATACATCTTTTATGTACATTTAAATAATGTTGTTACTCGTCGTCACTTGTTTCAACGTCGCCCTCGTCTGGCTTGTCATTCCATAAATTATGGTCCGCCTGCGCTTCTGCGCAGATGTTTCGTCTGCATGGTCCACGCATCCTGCTCCGATGTCTCTCCTTTGCTATACGCAGAGATTCCGGCATCTGCATCTGGAATTCTGATTTAAGTGGTTAGTCAAAGTGCCAGTTTTTGCACAAGGCATCTGCAAAAGAAATATAAGATATATTGGGTTAAGTAAAAAGTTTTGAGCGTTTTCCGCTAGATGGATTTTGTGAGGTCATATCTCACGATGTATACGTCGCATCTGGTCATTCTATATTGCAACTTAAAGGTGACATAACGCTTTAAAAAAAGTTCTTTGACAGTTTTATGTTTGGTGAAGCCAGTTATGTGTTAGAGCGTTCCAAAATGGAGGTAAAAAAAGAGAAAATTCGATACATTCTTCAGTACCACTATGACCAAAGGGAAAAAGCGGAGCAGGCGGTCAAAAAAATTTATGCTGTTTATGGACCCAATGCAGTATCGAATGCAACAGTAAAGCGGTGGTTCCAACGATTCCGTTCTGGTAATATGGACGTCGAAGATGAGACACGCTCTGGTAGGCCAATCGTCCAAAATGTCGATAAAATCGTAGAAATCGTCGAGTCGGACCGGCATGTGAGCACTTATTCCATTGCCCAGGAACTGAAGATTAGCCAGAAAACCGTTTGGAACCATTTGCATAAGGCTGGTCTCAAGAAGAAGCTCGATGTATGGGTGCCACACGAATTGACGCAAAAGAACCTTTTCGACCGAATTCATGCCTGCGATTCTTTGCTGAAGCGTAACGAAATCGACCCATTTTTGAAGCGGATGGTGACTGGCGATGAAAAATGGGTCACATACGAGAACAACAGCCGAAAAAGATCGTGGTCCAAGCGCGGTGAGCCGGTCCAAACGATCACCAAGCCCGGATTAACGGCCAGGAAGGTTTTACTGTGTGTTTGGTGGGATTGGAAGGGAATCATCCACTATGAGCTGCTCCCATCGGGCCAATCACTCAATTCGGACCTACACTGTCAGCAACTGACCAGATTGAAGCAGGCGATCGACGAGAAGCGGCCAGAATTGGCCAATAGGAAGGGTGTTGTGTTCCATCAAGACAATGCCAGGCCGCACACATCTTTGACGACGCGCCAGAAGCTCCGAGAGCTTGAATGGGAGGGTATATCGCACCCGCCGTATAGTCCAGAACTGGCTCCAAGCGATTATCACCTTTTCAAGCATTTGCAAAATTTTCTTGATGATACAAAACTGGCCTCAAGAGAGGCTTGTGAAAATGAGCTGGTCAAGTTTTTTACCAATAGGGACGAGGACTTCTTCAATCGCGGAATTATCAAATTACCTTCAAAATAGACAAAAGTTATCGAACAAAACGGCGCATATTTCATTTAAATCCGATAATCCTAACTTTGTTAATTTCATCGTCGAAATAAAGAGAAAAAACGCTCAGAACTTTTTACTTCACCCAATATTATAAATAAACTATTAACATTTCTTTTTCTGTATAACATTACAAAAATGTCTTACCATAAATCGCTTGGACCAGCCGAGTATTGTACAACGGTCATCGTCCTTCCTCGCGACCGAACCATATAAACGACTGTGTCAGCGAGTCGGATAAGCCTTCTTTTAAACATAGGTTGATGGCTTCCTTAAAGTGAAAGCCACCGACATAATGAGAATAATTAACCTAAAAAAATAGTTACAATAAATATAATGTATAAATATTTCTTTTCTAAGGTATTTATGTCACTTACAACATCGGAATAATCTTCTTCGGTAAAATTTTCGAATTCGTCCATCCCGTTGTAATGTTGAAATGGGTAATGTAGCCCTTTTGTGGCGCAGAATGGAGATCCTGGACGCATTTCAATATATTCTGCAACAATCCATGCGATTTCCTGAAAATAAAAACATCAAATACAGACATACTTTACACATACCGATAATCATGATGTACGAATTACTTACTTCATGTCTGTCTCCATAACCTTCAATCGGTCCTCCATAATCTTCAATCGTTCTTCTATTTTCCTGTAAGTATAAGTAGAATAGTAAGACGGGTTCTAACCCAGGAGTGCTGAGGGGGACGCGGGGAAGCGGGGAACTCAGGGCACGGGGTATGACGTCGCGCGGAGAAGGGGAACTCATGGTGGGACGTCACGCAAGATGGCGACCGTGACGTCACGCATACGTCACGAGAAAAAAATGTATTGCGATGTAGGTAGACCTCGAACCCGGGCCCTCGCGGTTAGTATCCAATGCTCCAAAGCTCCTAGACCACCGTCGCCTGTTGCTATTAGACGTCTAGTAAAGGTTCTTAGAGTGGACATGATGACGTCACGAGAGCAAAAACTGTCGGGATGCTGCTAGACTCGAACTTGGGCCCTCGCGGTTACTACCCAATGCTCCAAAGCTCCTAGACCACCGTCGCCTGTTGCTGTTAGACGTCTAGTAAAGGTTCTTAGAGTGGGCATGATGACGTCACGAGAGAAAAAACTGTCGGGATGCTGCTAGACTCGAACCTGGGCCCTCGCGGTTATTACCTAATGCTCCAAAGCTCCTAGACCACCGTCGTTTGTTGAACGCTTTGAAACACTCAAAGGAAAGCTATGATTGGTCCAGAAGTTATATGTAAGCATTTGTAGCGTTTAATGGATCTCATCTCGGATATTATATTTGTTGCGTTGCTTACACATTTTCACATTTTTCTTATTTAGAAACAAATGGATTCATATTCGAATGCTGGACGAAGTAAGACGGAAGGATTGAATGTGAAAAATGCAAGCAACTCAAACACGCTGTGAATTATAGGTGTGTTCCATATGTGTAATGTTAGTATTTTGCATGCGCAATTTGTGCCTTATTTCTACTATAATCCTATTTCGTTGTCTCATGGACAATTTACGCGAGGTGGGTGATTTTAAATGTGGTTTCATATTTACGTAACTTTGTTGTAGATGCGGTTTCAATGTGGTATCCTTAGAGTTGAAATCACAAATTCGTCGAATATAAGTCACTACGATCACAATTGAACTCAGAATGACCGTTAGACGGCTTCTGCCCACAAAACACGGAAATATCCGCAAGGAAAATTTATTGAGAATGGCGGATGACAAAGCGAGAGCATGCGAAATTGAAAAATATTTGTCCGAGTTTGCCACGGCACATAGCGAGAACCAAGTGTCGTAACGCAATCGGATCAAAAGCATGTGATGGTACAAAGTTTCCTCCTTAAAATGCTTTTTTAATCGTTTCGATACGATAATTTGTCGCCAAATAATCATTAAAATAAAACACTGCTTTTTTATTCAAATGTGAATAATTCGGCCAAAAATCATCGTATCGACACGATTAAAAAAGCATTTTAAAGAGGGGACTCTGTACTATCACATGCTTTTTATTCAATTGTATTGCGAGATTTGACTTTCGCCTTGTGACGTCGCAAATTCAGACCATTATTTTCCAATTGTGCTTGCTTTCGCTTCATCAACCACCATTTTGAAGAAAGTTATCGGACATAATTGTGATATAGAATTTCGAAAAGTAGAAATCCGAACCTTTAAAATGCTCTTGTAAGATATTGCTAGCTAGGTACTAAGATATTCAATTTTGAATTTGTATGTGCGCGCGCGCGTGTTAAGGTGCAGGTGAAGGTGGTAGCTTTTCATCTAGATTAATTTTTAGTAATTAAATATTTCGTACTTCGTACTTGATTTAAATATTGACTTAAATACTTCGTACTTGAGTGTCTTTCACGCTTGAAAATTTGAATTTATTATTGTTTCGGGGACTATCGTTGCCATTGAAATCTTAAATGCACATGAATTCATTATTTTTTCTCGTTTGAAAGTTTGTTGCCAATTTTTCGGGCTTTTTTGCCCGAACATGAACAGTAAACAACAATTAACATTTTCTTACTCAAATTGGTCGATTATGGCTACGAGGATAGTCCCAGAAGTACCCGACCTGACGTATAGATGGCGGTTGTTGTTTGAAAAGAATGACTATGGTAGAAAGTATCAACCTTATAAAGCTTAAGTTTGAAGTTTGACGACGCTACGTTGTTTAATATTTGTTTGGCAGCCATCAATAGTGAACGCTCTCAGTGAATTTGTAAACATGGAAAAAATTGGTCATCGTTATGTGATACAATATATTCATTTGAAAGGCCTCAGTCCAACCAACATCAAAGTGGAGCTAGATTCTACTCTAGGGGAGTATGCTCCTTCGTTTATAACAGTAAAATATTGGGTGGTAGAGTTTAAACGAGGCCGTACGAGCTGCCAAGACGAACATCGCAGTGGTCGACCAAATGAGATGACTACGCTAGAAATGGTGAAGAAAATTCACAAAATGGTATTGGTTGACCGTTGACTGAAAGTGCACGAGTTAGCAGATACGGTAGGCATTTCAAAAAGTGCTGTACATCGCATATTGACTGAAAATTTGGACATGAGAAAGCTGTGCGCAAGATGGGTACCGCGATTGGAACAAAAACAGTGTCGTGAGGATGTTTTAATCGAATGTTTGGCGAAGTTTCGCAGCAATAAAGCCGAGTTTTTGCGTCGATTCATAACCATGGATGAAACATGGGTCTATCACTTCACACCTGAGACGAAGGAACAGTCAAAACAATGGACTGAAAGGGGAGAATCGGCTCCAAAGAAGGCGAAGTTGGGAAAAGTGTATTAAGCTAAAAGGAGACTATGGAGAGAAATAAAGATATTTTTTCCCAAATTTTTTGTATTTTCTTTATTAAGTTAGGTACTTCTGGGACTACCCTCGTATGATACTCCTAAACTCGCTGCTCAAGTTGTGACAAAGGTAGGAGAAGTCGCAAATACGTTGCTCAGTCACTTAACTTATCGGCGTCAATCGTACGTGCTTATGTTAGGTACTTAGAGATCAATTTCTTCCAGCGAAGGTCCGGTTCGGGACGTCCCTGTATTACCGATGAGATGGATGACCGATTTATTATTTTAAAATCAGTAAGTAATCGTTATCAAAATGCTGTTTAAATTCGAAATAAAATTTAACGGACGTCCGCCACAAAGACGTATGCGTTAACACTGTTCGGAATCAGTTGAGGGAAAATGGCCTTTTTGCACCCAAACCAAGCGGAAGACCAGCGGTACCTTTACCAGCAGTGTACCTTCGCTTACGCTTCACCATCGCGTAGCTCGGCTCGATTTTGCAGTCAACCATAGACATTGGACGTATGCAGTGTGAGGTAGTAGCCGCGGAGGCGCTCGTCACCCGTAGGCGAGCCATCGGTCACGACGCGGAGGGGGGGGGAAGAAATTTTCGTGTGATTTATGGGGAGTCAGAACTGACTCCCCGAAAAACCTCCTTAATTGTTGTAACATTCGTTAGAGTTAAGTGCAAGCAGGTGCGACGGTCTCGCATCCCGAAATTTTTGCCCTCGAATCTCCCAAGCCGACCAGCAGGACAGGAGGAGCCGAAGACGACGCTGAAGTTTGGAGCGTTCTCCAAGCGAAAATTGAAAATAGACTTTATTTAAAAAAAAACCACTTAACATAAATGTAAATACATATAAAATATAAATTTGAGTTAAATATGACATGACATTACAAGAAAGTTGTTTTTCCTGAAAATTACGCACATATAATCATTCATACAGATTATAATTATTTCCGGCACTCGCAGCGTCCTATGCCAAAAACTGACAATGCATTTTCACTCTCTGGCATGTGGGAAAAGAGAAAAAAAAATAGGTTAATAGCAATATCGTACCGGAACACTTTCGTTCTGCCCGAAAATTGTGTGCATACCACCACATTCAAACAGATTATAATTACATCCGGCACTCACAGCGCTCTGTGCCAAAAACTGACAATGCATTTTCATTCTCTGGCATGTGGGAAAATAGAAAAAAATAGTTTAATAGCAATATCGTCCCGAAACACTTTCGTTCTCCCCGAAAATATTACGCATACCACCACACTCAGACAGATTATAATTACTTCCGGCACTCACAGCCGTCTGCGCCGAAAACTGACAATGCATTTTTCGCTCTGGCATGCGGGAAAATAGAAAAAGGATTGTTTAATAGCAATCGCGTTCCGGAACACTTTCGTTCCGGGATAAGACGAGAACGAAAGTGTATGCGGCACGTGCGTGCGTGCGTGCGTGCGTGTCACAACAGAGATTAGGATTCCACGGTTCGTTACTTCCGTAGTATTTAACGACTCCAAACCCTCTTTGCTGTGTGTGTATGTGTTTATAGCAACATTTGTAACGTCTCGGGAAACATGTCTTGTCTTTTCTTTTCACATTTTTTGCGCTCTTAGCACTCTACCCCTTAATGCGCGCTGCGGTAAAGCAGCCGAAAATCGGCAGAGAAGTTCGTTTCTTGCGGAGCTCTGTGCTAAAGTATAAACCCGAGAGCGCTAGCCGACTCATTCACTGATCTGACGAATCGAATTTCTTTCTGATTAAAATGTCCAAATTAACAAATCAAGATTTATTCTGTTTTTTAAAAAGTTTAGATTCTAATATAATTTATAAAGAACAATTGTTCGACTTCGTCGTACAAAAAAAGAATATCAATTTATCAGACTCTGGAACTGCCGAAAAAACAGTAAAATATTTACGATCATTTTGTTCTAACGCTTCGGCACGATGGAAGGAATCATACAGAGTTTTACATTTGTTTGAAAAGAAAAATTATGGCTTAAAAAAGAATTTGAAATTCCAGATAATGTGCATCCTGGATGTTCCTACAAGTTTGCGTGCACTACATCGTCATCATATAATAAATCTTTTAACGAAGTTACAGAAAGACACAAACGAAGACAAACTTAGGATCTGCAGGAGTCTAATTCATCAGATGTCCTCCTTTATGCCACAAAGCAAAAATTATTAAGCGATGGCTGTTCAGATATAGTAAAGATTAAGATTGGATTATCTTATAAAAAATCCAATTGAGGCTAAGAGAGTGAGAAACTTTTGTGAAAATGGAATAGAAATTTCTTTATATCCAAAAGAGAAGTGTTTGGCTTTGCTTTTAAGTTTGAATCTCTCTAAGACGCAATATATTCATTTAAGAGAAACGTACATCGAAAGTGGTACAAATCGATACTTATTATAATCTGCAACAAGCAAAGTCAGAATGTTACCCTCCAAAAAATAAAATAACAATAACTGAGACAATCGCTTCAATTGAACTACAAGCAGTTCTAGATCTCACGAGTACAAGATTACTTAGAGTTTCTTAACAAAATTTAGATAGTCAAAGAACTTTGACATTAACTCGCAAATGGGGCTTTGATGGAGCTTCTAATCAAAGCATCTATAAGCAAAATTTCAAAAAGAAAATGTGTCGGATGATTCTGTCGTCATGACCAGTTTTGTTCCAATAAAATTAATGAGTGGCTGTGATGTTATGTGGGCAAATCCAAATCCGTCCTGAACTCGTTACTGCCGACCAATTAAGTTCGAATTCGCCCATGAAAATGTAGAAATTGCGAAAAAAGAATATGAAAGGATGTAAAATGAAATAATGAACTTGTTGCCCACAAAATGCGGGAATATTACTGTGAATTATGAAATGTTGATCATCATGATCGATGGTAAAGTGTGCACATCTTTATCGGATATATTAGATTGTTGCAGATGAAATGGCCATTTTTTAATTTTTAATTTAAATTTTTATTCGACACACTTTATATACATCTCGTCAATCGAAATAGTCTCCCACCACCTTTTTTTTTTTTGGTCACGCAGGGGAAATCCATCATGGATACCCCCTCCCCTTGGGGGGGAGGGGGTTATGTCGGACTCTTACCGACTAAAACCCCTGCGGGATGTCTACCTGTCGGACCGTGAGGAGGGGAGTCGGGGGAACTACTCCCGTATTCCCTCCCCAACCCCCCGGCCCCAGGGCCCCCTTTCGGGGGCCCCTCGCCACCTATACCGCTCCCTGTTCCACGAAGGGAACCCAGGGCACGGTCCCGACGGAGGTTGCCCCCGCCGGTTGGTCTTCTGGTTTCTCCTATCAAGGAGGGAGGGGACATCCCCCCCTCCTTACCCCCTCCCTGCTAGTCAGGGAGGGGAGGATTTGTAGGGGAGCGGGCCCGGCCCCAACCGGGGCACCGCTCCCCCTGTCCTACTTGTCCGGCCGCTCGGAGGGGAAGGCAGGGAGGGCGTCTCGCCGCCCCCCACTCCCCCCCGCGACCGGTGGCGGGCCCGAGGCGGCCGAGGGGACTCCCGATCCTCGCGGATCTGTGAGCCCCTCTCGGCCGACTTGCCTCGGGCCTGCTGTCGAGTCCCCCGTCCCCCAGGGGGCGGTGACCGGAAGCTGCTCCCCGCAGCCCCGGTACGGTCTCCGCCCCCATTCGGCGGTCTCCTTCTGGGACATCACTGTCTCACAGAAGGAGACCATCGCTGACCACACCTCCTCGCTCCCGCACATGGCTTTCACCATGTGCGGGAGCGAGAGTTCCCCCTCCCGGCATCCCACCGCCCCGCAGAAGACACGGCGCTCCCCGGGCCATGCTGGGCATGCGACCAGGGTGTGTTGCGCCGTGTCCTCCGGCGCGGGGCAGTGGTGGCATCGGGTGGTGAGCTCCTTCCTTATCCGGCGCAGGTACCGACCGAAGCATCCGTGCCCGGTCAGCACCTGCGCCAGACGGAAGGACAGTCCACGTCCCCTCCTGCCCGTCAACTCTGACAGGCAGGGGCGGACAGCCGCCGCCGTCGCTGGCCCGAGACTCCGGGGGTCGGACAAAATGTCCGCCCACCTCTCCCGGGTCCGGGCTTCGGCTTGGAGCCTTAGACCCCTCAGGGCCCTAGCCGACACTGCTCCCTCCCTGTGGAGCTCCTTCACCCTCCAATAAAGGAGGTGGCGCTCCTCCGCCAGGAGCTCCACAGGGGGAACGCCGGCCAGGGTGGTCGCCGCCATGTACGACACGGTTCGGTACCCCCGAATCGCCCTGATTAGCACGGACCTCAGGGCCTGCCGCAGTGCGCGCTTGCCTCTGCGGCAGGCCTCGAGCTGCGGCGCCCAGATGGGCGGCCCGTACAGGGCGATCGAGAGCACCGCCGTGACGTACAGGCGGCGAGCCCTCCATCCTGGCCCCTCTTGGGTGCGCGTCAGGCTGGCCACCGCCAGTCCTGCTTTGCGCACCCTGGAGGCCAGGTCCCCAAAGTGGGGTCCAAAGCTCCAGCGACTGTCCAGCGTCAGGCCGAGATATCTCATCGTCGGCCCGACGCGGACGCGGACTCCATCTACGAGTACCCGGGTCCGCGGTGGCACCCTCCGACCCCTGCCGTGAAAAAACACGGCCTGGGTCTTTTGGGGCGCCACCTCGAGATCCAGGTCTCTGATGGTACTCACCACCGACACCAATGCCGTCTCCGCTAGGAGGCGGGCTTCCCCCCAGCTCTCCCCCCCGGCTACCACTAACGTGTCGTCCGCGTAGCAGACGACGTGGCAGCCGGGGGAAGCGGAGTGCGCAGCACCCGGTCGAACGCGATGTTCCATAGCAGGGGGCCGAGAACCGACCCCTGCGGAACATCGCGCTCCATAGCGCGCCGGCTTTGGACCCCGCCCTCCACTGGGAAGGCGAGGTCCCTGCCCCCGAAGTAGGCCGAGATGATTCGCCGGAGATAGGCGGGCACCCCATGGTGTTCGAGGGCCCGCCCAATCTCCGGCCAGGGCAGGGTGTTGAAGGCGTTCGTTATATCTAGCGATACCTCCAACAACACCCCGCCCTCCTCCACGACCACCCGGGCCAGGTCCCGGAAGTGCTGGATAGCATCCAGCGTCGATCTTCCGGGCCTGAACCCATATTGTCGGTCGTGGAGGTCCGGCCCCTCCGAGGACAGATGCTGGACGAGGCGGTCGGCAATGATGCGCTCCAGCATCTTGCCCGCCTCGTCCAGCAGGCATATCGGCCTGTAGGCCGACGCGCTCCCGGGCGCTTTGCCCTCCTTGGGGAGGAGGACCAGTCTGGCCCTCCTCCACTCAGGGGAGAATACCCCCTTCCTAAGGCACCCGCTGAACACCCTGCGCGTGGCTTCAGACAGGTTTCCCTCGCCGAGGGCGAGGACCCAGGCTCGGCCAGGAATTCCGTCGGGGCCGGGGGCTTTCCCCTTGGCCCCGAGCCTTTTCCTGGCCGCGGTGAGCTCCTCTGGACTGACCGCCAGGCCCTCGTCCCAATCTCCCTCCCTCAACTGTGGGGTCGGGATCTCGGGGGGGCCCTCTTTCGCCCTCGGAAAGAGGGCGTCCAGGAACCCCTCGAGGGTCTGGCGGTCCAACGCCTCCGTTGGTGGAGGCGCCCATGGTCGGATCTTTCCCATGACCCTTTTGTATGGGCACCCCCATGGATCGTCGTCCAGGTAGCTCACCATCTGCTCCCAGGCCGCTCGTTTGGCCTCGACGATAGCGACCTTGAGGGCTTTCCTGGCTCCCAGGTAGCCCTCTTTTGTCCTTGCGACATCCCCGCCTCGTCGCTGGGCCCGATAGTACTGTCGTCTGGCGTGGACGGAGGAGTCTCGGAGCACCTCCAACTCCTTCGTCCACCAGTACATAACCCGGCGGGGGTGGGATTGGGGCATCGCCATGTCGCATGCCGATGTCACGATGCCCACTATTTCCCCAGCCCCGCGGACGGAGCCCCTCATCCAGCCCCTCATCTAGGTGCCAGGTGGCTGCAAGAACGGCCGCTCGAAACCTGTCTGAATCCAGTCGATTGAGGGCCCATCTTTTAGGGAGGGGAAAGTTCCCCTCCCCTGGGCAACGGGCAAGCACCTGTGCGGGTTTGGGGAGGCGGAGGGCCAACGCTATATGTCTGTGATCAAACAGCGATTCGCCCTCCGCCTCCACCCTCCATTCCTGGAACATCCTTGCGGCCGAGGGAGTGGCCCAGGTCAAATCTATGTCCGACCCCCCCGGCCGCACACAGGTGCTGGTTGAGCCCCTGTTCATCAACAGGAGGCCCAGCCCCGCTGCTCAGTCGATCACGGACTCGCCTCGAGGGTCCCTTCACCGGGGACTGCAGCCCCACCCTTCCGAGTGGGCGTTGAAGTCCCCGGCAATCACGACAGGCCGGGGATGGCACCTTCGTACCAGCTCCCCGATCCTGTCGAGGACCCTCTTCACTGGGGCGAATTCCCGAGAGCGGCCTTATTCCTGTGGTGGGGGAGATACACCCCCACCACAGTGATGGGCCCCCAATCAACTGCCATGTACGAGGACCCATTCTCCCTGAAGATACAGGGAGGGATCCCCGCCGCAGGGTTCGCCACCATGGCCACCGAGTCGTCCCGGCTGCCGAACCAGTTTGCACTGGTTACCGGCACCCGGTTCGGCTCGGCGACCACCCCCAGCCCGGCGCCCAGCTCAGTCATTCTCTGTAAACAGAGATCCTGAGCCCGGGCGCCGCGGGAAAGATGTATGGGGGTCCCGCCGAAGCGGGACCCCCCAAACCCCCCCTCGGTGAGGAACCGAGGGGGAAACTATCGCACCCGCCCCCCGAGGGGCGGGTCTTCCCCCCCAGGGCTCCCTCCTCCTCCGTAAAAAAACGGATTCGGGGGTCACACCCTGGGGGGCTGTCCCTCCTGGCGCGGTCAGGGGTGTTCCACAAGGGGTCGGCCCACCCCTGACCGCTCCTACCTGGCCCATGGGTCCCGGTGTGGGGGCCTCTAGCACTGCGAGGCCACTACCGCACCGGCAGATCCCATGGACCTGGGGTGAGGGAGTGGGTGGGGAGAGCTACTCCCGCTCATTGCCCCCTAACTCCTCCCACCCCTCCTCCGCCAGGAGGGATACTGAGGCTTCCACCTATATGCTGTCCGCCTCGGAGACCTGCCACGGCCTAACCGTCGAGGGAGGGTCCGGCGCAGTGGGAGCGGTCGTCGCTCCCCCCGCCCCTAGCCCTACCTTGTCGGCCGTTTCTGGGCCGACGACCGGTGCCCCTTCTCTCACCTTATTGGCGGTACTTTCGGGGGGCCGTTTGCCAGCCACTACCCCCCCACGTGCCGCCTTCTTTTTTCTCTTCCTCCTTCTGGGAGGTTTTGCCCCCCTCTCGGTGCAGACCTTGGGACCGCGCTGTATGCTATGCCCCCTATGCGGTGGTCCGCCCGTTTCCTCTCATAGTGGCAAAGAGGGCACCGAACTGACTCGGTGCACCCCTTTGCCACATGACCGGCCCCTCCTCATCTGAAGCAGTGACCCGCCAGACCATTATCGGTCTGGCAGGTCACTGCCATGTGTCCATATCGCAGGCATTTGTAGCACTGGAGGGGCCGGTCCTCCAGTACCCTTATTGTGGCTTTCGCCCACCCCACGACAATTCCCCCCGCCGCTAATAGCTTTTGGGCCGGTGGTAAAGGGCACCGGACCCAAGCTGCCCCTAGTCCTCCGGACGATCTCCTAATCTCCCCGATCTGGAGATCGTCCGGAGGACAACCTGACGTTTTTAATAACGCCGCCCTCAATAGTAATGGGGTAACCGAGTCCTCCAGGCCGACGACGCGGAGCTCCGCCTTCCTCGCCGGCCTGGAGACTACGGCCTCTCCGCACAATGCATCTTGCAGATCCCTGGCCAAGCGGTCGGCCTTGTCCCGACTGTCCTGGCCAGGAATCTCCAACAATATCCCCCCATTCCTGGCGCGTTTTATTTTGAACGCTCCAGGCTCCAGGCCGATTTCCTGGATATCGACCAGGAGCCTGGCCTTCGCCATCACCTCGTTTATGGAGGAACCCCCCGGCAACGTTGTAACCGTTACTACCGGGTTGCGCGGGGGGTTCCTCAGCTGTGGCGTCTTCCGCGGGGGAGGGAGTCCCTTCTTTGGGGCCCCCTTTTCCGCTGCCTTTCCTCCTTTAGTAAGAGGAGGGGCCACCTTTTTTGTGGCCCCCCCAGCCACTGACTTAAGGGGTTCAACTCTCCCCTTCCCTCCTTTCCCGCTTCCTTTTCCCTTGCGAGTGGACACTAGCGTCCACTCGCCCTCCCTCCCCCCAGTGACAGCCGGCTGTCCCCCGGGTGGGTGGAGGGGGGCGGCCCTGCTGCCCGCAGCTGCCGCCGCTGGAGTAGGTACAAACCTCTCCAGCAGCCGCCCAATGCGGGCGATTTCTGACTTGAGGCCCCGGACCTGAACTTCCAGGGCCCCAAGTCGTCTATCCGGGCCACCCTCCTCCACCAACCTTTTATAATCAGAGAGAGCATCCCGAATATTCAGGATGCTCTCTCTGAAGCCCTCATTTAGGGCCTCCACAGGCCTCCTGTATCCTTTAGCGGCCCTTATTGAGGGATCTACTCGGAGAGTCCTCACATAGTCTAACCCATGTAAGGCCTCTCCGAGTAGATCCCTCCCCCTTTCTGCCTCCCGTGCGGGTCTCCGTACGGGCGGGAGACCCCACTAGGGGCGTGCACTACGCCCTACCCCTTGAGCTCCCCCCTCCCGCGCGTTTAGGAGAGGAGCCCCCCCAGCCGAGGGCTCTTCGCTCTCGACCGGGGGAAACTCCTCCCCTGGGAAGAGCTCATCCCATCTCTGCGACGCGGAGAAATCCGTCCCACCCGCTCGCGTGTAGGGAGCCACACCTCCCCCCTTCGGCGGGAACTAATGCCCCGAGGGGAGGGAAGTGCGCCTCCCCTTCCTGCCATGGTGGTGAGGCGGACTCCTCCGCCTCGCGCCTCCTTTTCTTTGCGCTCTTCGGGCCGGCAAAGGCCGAGGGTGAGTCCCGGCCCATATTCGTCCGGCCTCAGCCGGTCCAGAAGCACCTCTCTCTCGGCGGTAGCTCGTTCGGGCAGCGCGCCCGCCTTGCACACGCTGCCTGGCCCGTCGCATGATGTCGATGGGGGGGTGCCGGGACCGTACGCCCCCTCCCGCCGTGCCCCGGCTCCGAACACCGGGGCGCTTTCCTCCTTGTTCATCATATCACCATAAATGCAGGGGTTTTACGTGCCCCTGCAACACGGATGTGATTTCGGGGTTTTCCTTCCCCTAGACCGGTTGCCTGCCAAGGCTAACGAGCCGGCTCTGCCCGCGCTGTAGGGTCCTTTGGGCCCCATGAATGAGACCCTCCAGACCTTGGATAAAACCTGGAGGCAGCTGCCCATCCAGGAGTATTATGGACACTCTTAGTCTGGCCCCTCTGTACAGACCTCTCCGGCATGGTAGAACCTGCCAGGGGCCGAAGCCCCCGCCGGCACAGCTCTGTACATCATCAGAGCATGCAAGCCCCCCCCACCGCGTCAAGGTGATGTCCCCGGGGGGATAGTCTCCCACCACCTCAATACACTTCCCCCAACATGATACAAGCGCATCAATGCCTTTCACGTAGAAATTAGAAGAGCGAGATGCAAGAAATTCGTTAAACGCATTTTTCACGTCGTTTTCTGTTTGGAATACCTTTTCACTTAAAAAGTTATCCAGATGCTTAAACAAATGGTAATCAGTTGGAGAAAGGTCAGGAGAATAAGGAGGGTGAGGGAGAACTTCGCATTTGTATTCTGTTAATGTTTTTACAGTTTCTTTTGCAATATGCGGTCTAGCATTATCATAGAGCAATAACATACCGCGTCTATTTAATAACGCCGGCTGTTCAATACGCAGTTTTTCCATTACAATGTCAATTTCTTGGCAATATTTGTCAGCATTTATTAGTTCACCCTTTTTCAAAAACGAAAAATGCACAATATCCTTGGCAGACCACCATACAGATACCATAACTTTATGTGGATAAAGGATCGGTTTCGGCATGTGTTTCGGAGCTTGATCAGCATTTAACCACTGGGCAGAACGTCGACGATTGTCATAAAGAACCCACTTTTCATCACACGTTACTATTCGATTCAATATTCCTTTATTATTGTGTGAAAGCAAAGATGAGCGGATTTCCATACGGCGAAGCTTGTCTCTCTTAGTCAGTTCATGTGGTACCCATTTGTCAAGCTTTCTCACTTTCCCCATAGCCTTTAGGTGTCGGGAAACAGTGGAATAGTGAACGTTGATGCTGTGTGCAATATCTCGAACTGATAAACGCGAGTCGGCTTCAACCATGTCTTTCAAAACATTGTCATCAATCACTGATGGTGCATGGCCGCGAGGCAAATTGTTGAGATTTGTGTCACCAAACCGAAACTTTTCAAACCAACGTCTAATGGTTCGATCACTTACAGAACCTTCCCCAAAAGCAGTGTTTATGTTTCGCGTTGCCTCGGCCGCACTATGACCAAGTTTTGTATTCGTACAAGAATATTATCCGCATTTCCTTATTTTCCATGTCGAAGAGACAGCGATTTTCAACGATATAAACAATGTGATAAAAGTAAGGTTATGCGTGCGAATTTACGTGTGGGGCATATACTTTCCAAATATCACGCATGCAACGACAGCTGCATGAAAAGAGCTGAACTACTCGGCCGGGAAATTTGAATTTTGAAAAACGGCTATTTCATCTGCAACAACCTAATAGCACTATCTTATTCGACGTGTTACATTTGTGGGACAAAACCTTCTGAGATGAACGATATTAATAAAATACTTAATAGTGTGACGTGGCAGCCGCGGAGGCGCCCGTCACAAGATGGCGAACCCTATACCGCGAGGCGTGGGGGAGAAGAGGTCATAAGGGTTGTGCGAATTACGAAGGACCCTCCCCCGAAATGGCAATTAGTTATTATTATTAGTGGTAAGAGTGCGCAGGTGTGACGGTCCCGCGTCCCCGAGCTCTGTGCCCCTGGACCTCTTGTGCCGACCATCAAGATCATAGGAGCCAGGAAGAAGAAGAGAACGTCGCCCATCGCCAGGGCAGCCACCTCAGGTGAATGTTCCCCCTTATCTTTCTTATTATCGACTCCCGTATCGCCTCAAAAGATTCTCGCTGCCGTTTTTGTTGTCCACAGGCCAGTAGGAATATCGAGCGAAAATATCGTCGCTCCCGTGCTCGACGCGTGACCGCGTGCGAGATAAACCCGGCCTAGGTGCACGCAAAGACAACGGGAGCGCGAGAGAGAGAGAGAGAGAGCGCGCGAGAGTGAGACCGAACATCCGTCCCGCTGATCGAAAACAAAGATCCGTGGAAGGATTCCCGTATTGGGAGAGAAAACGAGGAATGGGGAGAGAGGAGCCTCTGCCCAAAACAAAGAGAAGGCAAGGAAGAAAAGAAAAAGATCCGTTTTTGAGGAAATAAAAGAGCGGACTACCGCCTTCGCTCTCTCTTATACCGCCAGTCTGCTTCCGACTATTACGGATCACATATTACTAGTTATCGAGTACCGCTGCGAAAAGGAGTTTCGTTTTGCCATTAGCGAAAGAGAAAGTTTTGTGCTCCACTCGCCCAAGGATTACCGTCGGTGGTTGTGTTGCGCCAGAGCGAGCGGAGGAAGGAGGACGAAGGACCACGCCGCCGGGAGGTTCCCGACTGTGTAAGACCGTCCACCTGGTTTTCTCTTTCGGTGTCCAGTGCGTACCGTGTCTCGGTTCATATTTGTGAGCGCAGAGTAAGTCTCGAACTCGCGAGAGAACGCAGCGAGGTGTACCGTATCGAGGGGTCGGACTGTACCGATTCCCGTGACAATAAAAGTGAGATCATCCAAACGCTCAGGGCCACTCTTTGTTTCCCGATAACGTCCCGAATTTCCGACCGAATCCCCCCCGTCTACCGACTCAAAATTCCATAGAGCTACCGGGTCCGTCGAACTCTCGCGTCGCGGCCGATCGTTAATTATTTCGTTTTCGTGTTGGTGATCGGTGCAGCCCGCTGCACCTGGCGCCCAACCCTTTGGTGCGAGTACGAACGGTCGGGGCGCGTAGGCCGACGGAAATTTGCCGACGACGAAAAGAAGATAACGTCGCAATAGGAATATTGATATCAATACATATAATTATGGGATATCCAGCCTTCATGCAAGAATTCGCTGCATGGAATTCTTACTCCATGTTTCATACAATTTACCTTTCAAAGAATGGAGTGTACGGGATCCTGTTTTAAAAAAGCAACGTGAAGAAAATAAAAAACGAATACAGCAGGAATTCAGAAGAGAGTTAGGATTGCTCATAGACATCATAAAACAAGGATCAGGATCAATTAACGATGGGAACACAGCCAGGCGATTCTTTTCTGACGTACACACGACAGCTAAAATCCTGGGGTTGGATGAATCCTTAGTAAGAAGGTTTCCTATTACATTGCAGGCAATCTCATGCGGAGAAACGATAAATACCAAAAGATTTGGTTTATTTACAATTGAAAAACCGCCAATTTATTTACAATTGAAACCGCCAAGAAGTTCATTGAAACTTACGGATGGTATTACATGCCAGCCTCCGTGCATAAATTGTTAATTCACGGAGAGGCAATACTTTCTAAATTTTCAATACCCATTGGACACCTGTCAGAAGAGGCTAGTGAAGCACGGAACAAGGAGTTTCGGGAATACAGAAGGTTGCATTTGCGTAAAATATTAAGTGTACAAATGAATAATCCAATTTTTTTAGCTACATTCAAGGTTTATTTTAGAAGAAAGTAAATTAAATTGTTCAATCAAAGTATTCACCGTTGCTTTCTATAACTTTAAGCCATCTTTCAGGCAGCTGATGAATTCCATCTCGGAAAAATGTTACATCTTTCGACACGATAAAGTCGTCAAGTCACTTCCGGATCTCATCCACTGATTGGAAGAGCATATCGAACAAGGCGTGTTGCATCGACTGGAACAAGTGATAATCAGATGGAGCAATGTCTGATGAATACGCCAGGTGCTGCAAGACGTCTCAGCTAAGACTCATTATGGTGTCTTTTGTATTGGATGCAATGTGTGGCCTGTCGTTGTCATGCAACAATTTCACTGGACGTTCTCCTTTGCCAGGATACGGGCGTTTTCGTTCCAATTCTTGACTCAAGCAGATTAATTGACGTTGGTAGCACTCCGCAGTAACTGTTTCACCCGGTTCCAACAACTCATAATAAAGCACGCCCTTGATACCCCACCAAATGCAGAGAAGAACTTTCTTTCCGAAGCGATTGGGTTTTGCGACCGATTTTGATGATTCGCCGGGATTTACCCATGACTTTCTGCGTTTCGGATTGTCATAGAGCAGTGCCCGGAATTACTTGCACGATCGGGCCGATTTCTGAGAGCTACGCCTCCTTACTTCCCCTTACCGCTCCAGCCCGCACGGCGGACCTAGAAACTGACAGTCGCGAGGTGCTGTCTCAGGCACGTCAGATGAGAGTCACATGAGACGCTTCACAGTTTAACGTAGCTGAAACAAATTTATTTATTAAAACAACTCCATAGGCATTTTTTATAGTTTACTAATATAATATAGTCTTAATATTAATATAAATATATATTAATAGAAATATTAATATAAGTAATATTCTTAATATAACTATAATATACAGTATTAATGTATTATTATAAGTACAAAGTATAGGTTTTCTATATTATAAAAAAACAATAGGTTTCCACGTCACCCATGAGGTACTATTGCCAACGCGTTTTTTTTTAAGTGGTATCCCCTGTAGGCCTATTCCACTGAAGAAGAAAAATAATTTTGATCGAGAAAGAGAAATTGAAAAGAAGACGAATGTATCAAACCGATTTCCTAATCCTTTTGTGCGACTGAATAAGCGACGACATATCTACATTAATATTAGAGGTGCTTGTTTGCATCAATGAGGATAAGGATGCATCATTTAAAGAAGAACGTTTATCTGTTTTTATATATTTCATCTTAGAAAAGGAGCACTTACATAAATATGTAGAACCAAACATAGGAGAAATACGAAGTGCAAAATTTATGAGATTGGGATAAGAACATGGCTTTAATATTTTAAAAAATTCTATTCCACTTTCCGGTCGCGCTTTCAGAGAAATATCTGTTTGTAAACGGCACAGTTCTTCCTGAAATTCTAACTTCTGATCTTCAATATGAACAGTGCGAGGATTTTCAAAAAGAATTAAATCATCCCGAAATATTGTAATATCCGCAAAACACGTTTCAAATTCACTTATTAAGGAGTTAAGAAAATGAGTATGTTGTTTGAAGTTAATTGAAATGTCACATTCCTTTGCAAGAATTTGACAACTAGGAAGAAAGTGGAAAACTTCTTGTACTAAATGATTTTTTAATATTATTAATTTTCTCTGAAAGGAGTCTATAGTACTAACTAATTGGGAAATATTTTGATTAGCCTCTTGCAGTTTCAAATTTAACGAATTTAGATGATTTGTTAAATCTGTTATGATTGTGAGTTCGGAAAGTGACTCTACGTCGGAGAGAAAAGCTTTGAATTCTTCGCATTTCGAAGTAGATTGTTCTTGCAAGAAAAGAAAGATTTCTTTTCTTATCGCAAAGAACTTCTCTAAACATTTACCAGCACTAAGCCAACGGACTTCACAATATAGTGGCACGTCCGTATAGGCAGCGTTATGATCTGCGAGAAATTGCTCAAATTTTCGGTGACACAGGAATTTGTGACCACCTTTAATGAAATTAATGATTTTCGTTATCATTTGCATTCCGTTGCATATTTTGACAGCTTTTTCGCATAATGCTTCTCGGTGAATAATGCAATGGATCATAGGAATTGTTAAATTTCGTTGTTTTAATTGACCGAATAATCCTATTTTTGTGCCAGTCATTGCTTTTGCACCATCAGTAACAATAGCTGAACATTTGGAAAAGTCGATATGAAATTTATGAAGAGTTGCTTCGACAGCGGTAAAAATATCGGCACCTGTCGTTGTGCCATGCAAAGGGACGAAATCTAAGAGCTTCTCGACACATGAAAAATCTGCTTGTATAATTCGAGCAAAAATACTTAATTGACTCACGTGTCGATTATCGGTGCTTTCATCGAGACATAGAGAATAATAAGAACAGGTTGCCAAGAGAGATTGTAGTTTGTCTTTTATGCAACTCGCGATATTCGCGATTCTCGACGCAATAGTTTTCTCGCTGAGAGGAATACTACAAACATCTTTAATATCTAAGGAACCTCCAAATGCATTGACTGCTTCAATACAATTTTTTACAAAGTTGCCATCGGAGAATGGTCTTGAATGTTTCGCTATCACATGAGAAATTTTATACGAAGCCACAAGAGCTTTTTCAGATAAGGAACCGTCGTTTACGTTTATATAATAATTTCGACTTTGTTCATAAACTAATTTCAAACCTTCGATTAAATTATATTTTTCAATACCAACATATTGCGCGTATTCATTAAAATGTTTAGTTTTATAATGCCTTTGTATTACATAATGTTTGATAAATGAAGGTTTAAAGCCACATAAAAGACATACTGTTTGATAAATGAAGGTTTAAAGCCACATAAAAGACATACTGTTTCTTCGGATATTAAGGCGAAGAAATCCTGCTCCCATACCTTACAAAAGTGTTGCCCATATTTGAGGCCGATTTCTGAGGCGTAGCTCTCAGAAATCGGCCCGATCATGCAAGTAATTCCGGGCACTGTCATAGAGTATCCATTTCTCATCGCCCGTAACGATTTTCCACAAGAAAGACTTTCGACGCTGCTTATTGAGAAGAGAAAGACACGCTGCCATTCGTTCATTTTTGTTGGTTTCAGTAAGTTCATGCGGAACCCAGTTTCCTTCTTTCTGGATCTTTCCCATCTCATGTAGGCGTTTGGAAATCGTTTGCTGCGTTACTCCCAACTGTTCTGCAAGCTTTTTTTGTGTTTGTGCCGAATTCTCAGCGAGCAGTTGTTCAAAATCATCATCATCGTACTTCCGAGGGCCTCCAGGGCACTGTTTGTCGATTAGACTGAGATTACCGCTTTTAAACCGCTTAAACCAAAATGCGCACACATCGTACGATACAACACCTTCGCTGAGAAAGGAACAAATCGATTCGCACGCTTTTGCAGTATTTTTTCCTTGTTGGAATTCATAAAGAATGCAGTGCCGGATATGCACCTTATCTGTTGCCATTTTCGACTGTACTGAACTGAATACTTTTGAAGGTTATATTGGACCTTTCGCCAAACTATATGTCCCTTTTAATAGCTATGTGTTAACATTGTATAATCGCAAAAGTGCGGGAAAATCTATTCAATTTGAAATTGATTTCATAACTGCTTAAAATAATTTGGCTTATTCATTTGTACACCTAATACAATATAACTAGTATTCATCAAAGTATAGCAGTAGCGTAGTGCATAAGACTCCAGAACCGGTGGACCCAGGTTTCGAATTCGAGCAGGACCTACAGGATTTTTACACAGAACGCCCATGCAGGGACGACCGCACGCACGCACGCACGCACGCACGCACGCACGCACGCACGCACGCACGCATGCACGCACGCACGCACGCACGCACGCACACACACACCTTACCCTTTTCTAGGAGTACATCGTGAAGCCCGTTTGTACCAGAGAGCAGCAGTAGCACAGTGGTAAGACGGTTTAACTTAAGAACCAGAGGGTCCTGGTTCGAATCCGTGCAGGACCACAGAGTTTTTTCCAAAACTTGTGACCTCGGTACTTTCCGTATGTAAGCAATATAGCTAGTTTCAGGATACATCAGGGTATAGCAGTGGCGTAGTGGTAGGACGCGTTACTCAAGAGCCAGAGGTCCCAGGTTCGAATCCCCAGCAGGGCCTACAGAGTTTTTCCAAAACCAGTGACGTCGATACTTTTCGTATGTAGGCTATGTATATAACTAGTTTCCATCAGGGTATAGCAGTGACGTAGTAGTAAGACGCCGTGACTCGAGAGCCCCAGTGGCAGAGGTTCTCTGGTTCGAATCCAGTAGAGCCTACTGAGTTTTTCCAAAACCTGTGATGTCAAACTTTCCGTATGTAGGCTATAGAGTGTTCGTCAAAAGTGTAGAAATCTTTAAATAATTTTTGTATAAATAAAAATATCGAAAAACGGTAAAACATGTATTTTGATTTTTCAATAAAGCTACTTGTTCGGAACAAGACCGAACATACGATAGCTCCGGAGAGCTGGCTGGTAAGATTGGATCGCAGAGCGATGTCCGCCTGCGTCCAGGCCGCTCGAGTTCGCTCAACGACCGACCGGTCGTCCTGATTGACGTCTGGGGCCCCGGAAGGCGGCTACAGACCCTGCGAAACGCGCAACACCGCGCGCCGACGCACCGCGCTCAGGGACGGCGGCGAAGCGAGAGAGAGAGAGGGGAGGAAACGCACGTAACGATGCAGAGACGCCCGCGATGTAAAACGCAACGAACGCAGTAGACGCAATAGAGTGACGCAGAAGTAACGCAGTATAAACGTAAATGGAATAACGCAGGAGAACGACGCAACAATGTATAAGGCGAACAACGTCGCCTACGCAAAGTCCCGCAGGACACATGTCTATGATGTCAACGATGCGCGGCACCCGGAGTACGTCAAGTACGTGTAACGAAACGACCTCCGTCGTTTCGGACGGCTTGCCCTTCCGAACGTAATGGCCAATAGCCAGCTACGGGTCCCGAGGACACGTGGGAAATGAGCTCTGAGAGCTCTGGCTCGCAGGACGACCGAGTCGCTCCTGCGAGAAAGCCAAGTTCCCAACGGACACTTGGAAGAAAGAGCGCGAAAGCTCTAGGACAGCGACCCAGCCGCTTCTAAATCGCCAAGGCCTCCGACGGGCGCATGGGAAACAAGGGAGCTTGAAGCTCCGAGGAGACGGTCGTCGAGTCGCTCCTAAATCACGGCAACGCCGTGAGCACGAGATCACAAAACGAGATTCGAACCATTAGCCTCAAACCCAGCAGGATGTATCGGCGCCATCTTCAACTCAGCAGAGTGTTTAGAGCAGTGGTTCGAATCTAAGACGGAAGACCGATCTCGCCCTAGGAAGCGCGTCGGTAATCACCAGTACAACGATGTACGAAAACGTAGCACAACTTGCTACCCAAAACTGGCCAGGCAGAAGACAAGGCAAAAGACAAGGCGCGGCGCGCCCGGTTATATAGCCGGGCGGCCGAATCTTGCCTGCGGGTAGCGGAATCGCGGGCCGCGCCGCGTCGCGGCCACGATCGGAACTGTCCATCAGGCGCGGGGCGCCGGCGGGAGCCCCACGCGCTCGTCCGCGAGAGACCGGCCTCCTCGCCGCTCGCCAGAATACCCTGGAGGGCTAGGCCGCCCGCCTCGCAGCGCCGATCCACGAACCGATCCTCCGCACGGCAGCTCGTGCCGTACGGAGCACTACCCTATGACATGGATACCGATCATTCCCCACCCCCTGGTACGCGGGGGTAAAAGGGGGTTGAAAAGTTTAAATTGGACTAAGGGTCGAGTGGGGGCTCATTTGAATGGTCTTTTCATAGCAAATACACCCTTGAAATTTTAAGTCGCTACGACCCCACCATTAAAAATGGCGGCCGTTTAAATTTCGAAATTTCATGAACTTAGTGTTATCCAGGATCAAGCGGCTACTTAAAATCAGTTGTTCTCACTGCTACTTAAAATCAGTTGTTCTCACAGCTATTTAAAATCAGTTGTTCTCACGGCTACTTAAAATCAGTTGTTCTCACGGCTACTTAAAATCAGTTCTCATAGATCTTAGGCAGATTAAAAATTATACGTTTTAAAAATGGCTGGCGAATTGTCGGAACGTGAAAGAATCACTATCCTCATGATGCGTGGATGGGGTGATAACGAGCGGTCGTACGCTGCTGTCGCTCAATTATTTAATGAGTCGTATCCGAATCGTCGAATTAATGAGTCCACTGTCTGAAAAGCAATGGAATGTTTCAAAGAAACTGGTAGCGTAAACAATCGCCCTAAATCAGGGAAACCTGCCATTATCAAAGAAAAATTACTTGATGTTCTGTAGACATTTATTGAAGGTCCCAATTCTATTATTAACAGAGCTGCTCAAACTCACGGTATTGCTCCCAAGTCCGTTTGGAGAATTTTAAAGAAAAACAAGTTCCATCCATACAAATTACAATATGTTCGAGAATTGCAAGACGGAGATGTGGAGCGTCGTATAGGTTTCTGCGAAAGAATGATGGCACTAATATATGTCCGGCCCATGTTCCCTTATCAAATTGTGTTTACAGACGAGGCAACTTTCACGTTAACGGGAGAAGTTAATAATAAAAATTTCCGTTTCTGGTCAGATGAGAATTCGAATTGGGTGCGGGAAACTCACACACGATATCCACAAATAATAAATGAATAATGGTGTGGAATAATAGATGGCTACTTAATAGGACCGTTTTTTTTTTAAGAAAATCTGAACGCTCATAGGTATGACAGATTACTTGTAGATCAAATAGTTCCAGCCATACGAAATATTTTTCCAAATAATTTCGAAGAAATATGATTTCAGCATGATGGAGCTCCTGCTCATATTGGTTTAGGGCCACGTCAAATTTTAAATGAGACTTTTCTATTACGATGGATAGGAAGAAGGAACAGAAATGAGGGAGGAGAGGATTGGCCACCTCGGCACCAGATCTAACTCCTCTTGATTATTATCAATGGGCACACCTGAAGAGTAAGGTTTACAAAACAAAACTTGAAAGCGTCCAAGAATTGATACAGCGAATAAGGGATGAAATAGATTTGATACCTTTTGAGACGAATCGTAGAGCCATTTCTGCATTTTATCAAAGATTGGCATATTGTCAGGAAATAAATGGCAGCCACTTTCGGCATTTAGTTTAACACACCGAATTAAATTTATTTTAAAACACGGAGCAAAAGGTTTTGAATCATTAAAGAGAGATGACAGTTTTCAATCGTCTGTTTTGCAACCTATCACGACAATACATACAACACATTCACACTTGTTTAGCCACACGCACGCACACATATACGCATGCACACACACACACACACATACGCATGCACCCACACACCCACACACACACACACCCGCGCGGGCGCGCACACACACACACGCACACATACACACACAAGGGATCAGATTCATGCCACTTCCACGCAGTTGATCCTGGATAACACTAAGTGCATGAAATTTCGAAATTTGAACGGCCGCCATTTTTAATGGGGGGGGTCATAGCGACTTAAAATTTTAAGGGTGTGTTTGCTATGGAAAGACCTTTTCAAATGAGCCCCCACTCGACCTTTACTCCAATTTAAAATTCTCAGCTCCCCTTTTACCCCCGTGTACCAGGGGGTGGGGAATGAGCGGTATCCATGTCATAGGGTAGCTTTTTTGAAAAATCGAAATACGTTTTTTGATATTTTCATTTTTACAAAAATTATTTAAGGATTTCCACACTTTTGACAAACCCTGTACAACTAATTTCCATCAGGGTATGGCAGTAGCGTAGTAGTAAGACGCGTGACTCAAGAGCTAGAGGTCCCAGGTTCGAATCCAGCAGAGCTTGTAGAGTTTTTCCGCAAATGCAATATGCAAATTAAGTAGTTGGTCAAGAGCCAGAATCGCCAGCTCCCTAATAATGTCGGCCATAATTTGCTTATTTCAAAAGTCGATTAGTTTTTATCTATGGGGAGGTATGGCCCGTCAAAACATGCTCCCTCCGCTCGATCCGCAGGCGCCGGTGGGCGTGGTTTAGAGGCGCCGACAGGTGGAGGGGTTACGTCGCAGACGTATCTCTACTAGGCGGTCGGTAAGCCCAGCATAGCTGTCATCTTAATTGTCCGCATGATCATTTTCGCCGCAATATCACGTAAATTCGTGCCTCGATCGTCTTGTCCCTCTCCCGACGCGAAAGTATATTTAGTAAACTTGTTCTACCGTAAGAATCAATGAAGTAGCGTCGATGGAATAGCGTAGAACAAAGGTATATCATATTTCAACGGGCCGCCGCCATCTTATGAACACGAGAGTGAAAAGTTCCACGGCCAATTCTATAGTTTATGTTCCTCGAGCCAGAGTCTAGCGCGGCATATAGACTAACGGGTATACTATAATATATGTATTTTCAAGCAAGTAACGCAATATACATCAACAATAATAAATGTTTAATTTTTATTCCATTAACGGATTTTACGTTTCATTTCATCCCTATATGTCGTTCGGCACCACAAAGCCCAGTCAATTTAAAAGTTGTTAACATTTAGAAGTTGTTAACACTTTTATAATTAATAATAATATTTTCCATTGGACTCCTTTGACTGGCGTAAATTAAATTATCGAGCACCACTCACTGGTGTGTAATTAGAAATTAACTAAAATTTTCTGTTAGACTCCTTTGACTGGCATAAATAAAGCCATCTGGCACCACTCACTGGTGCGTAATTAAAAATTAATAAATATTTACCAGATCCCTTTCACTGGAATCATAGACCACCTGACTCACGTCACTGGTTGGTAATTACTGATTGGTTAAAATCCTTCCTCGGGTTCCATTGATTGGTGTCATTGAACCTCTAAACACCGCTCACTGGGGGTTTTATGGAAAGCGAACCTACGAAAGCCACTGACACGGGTATACACGCCCATAATCACCGTACGGTTCAGTGACCGGACGTGCAACCTTCGGATACCACATTGGTGGAGGGATTCATCCCCCACCCTCCTTCTAAAAGAGTTGATTGAAAGGAGTTCTAAAGGAGGGTGTCGCTGCCCTATCTATACCAGCGACTGGCAACCATGAAGAAGGAGGTAGAGGAGGGGATTAAGCGGCCTATCGATAGCACCGAACTAGACTCGAGGGACCACTGGAAGGAACTGACTGATCGACAGTCAGCAAGAAATTAACCCCTTCGAAACTCGGTCACAAACTTATGTCCCTGAGCGACCACAGATATATTCTGTGGTTGCTGCGCCTCCTCACCAGTCGTAGATGTAGGGCTGCTGCCAGAGGGCACAAATGCCTCTCAGGAAATAGGTCCTCGGTAAACTTCACGCGGACAGATTCAAAGCGGCCGTTCTTGTAGCTACCTGGCACTTTCCACCCGAGCTAGGTGGCAGTTGGGACCTCGGACCCCGAAAAGGGGCCGAAAAACTGATAGAGATCGTGGCGTCCACTTGTGACATCACAATGTCGAGGTTTCGGCCACCCCGTGCGCGTTGGTCCGCCTACTGGTGGACTGAAGACATCGCCGAGTTGCGGCGCGCTACCATTCATGCGTGGTGCTTGCACACCCGTGCTCGGCGAGCACAAGCGCACGGGGAATACACGAGGACGAATGAGGGCTACCGTGAAGCGCGAAACGCTTTCAAGGTCGCCATCGGCAAGGCCAAGCTAGCGTGTAACGGGCGCTGGTGGACTTCTTAGACGCCGATCCGTGAGAGCGTCCATATAAGCGCACGGTCAGGAAGATCAGGCCGTGGACGCCCCCGCCAACGGAGGCTCTCGACTCACCCGCCAACAGAGATCCTCGACTTACCAGTCATAGAGGGGGTGCTGAATGCCCTCTTCCCTCACGTGGGGGAGGCACTTCCTCAGATCCCCATCCCAGAACTTAGGGACGGGAGCTGGAACGATGGGCTCCAGGTCGAGGAATGGGAGGTCGCCGAGGCCAGGAAGCAACTTAGGGCCAAGGGCAAGGTTCCGGGCCCGGATGAAATTTCTGGCCGAGTCTGGGCGCTGGCTCTCGCCGACGAAAGTCTGTCCGTGTCAATGAGGCACGCCTTCACGGCGTGCCTCAGGGAAGGAATCTTCCTTCCAGCGTGGAAGAGGCCCAAGTTGGTCCTCCTCCCGAAGGAGGGCAGGGCATTCGGCACAACCTCGGCCTATTGGCCGATCTATTTGCTGGATGAGGCGGGCAAGCTCCTGGAAAGGGTCATTGCGAATCGCCTTGTCCGACACCTGGCCACGGAGGGTCCGGACCTTCACGGAAACTAGTATAACTTCCGCGCGGGTTGCTCTATTCTGAACACTACATCACGTCCGGGAGCTTACTCGCGCCCCCGTGGAGGTCAAAGTGGGGGGCCCCGTGGGGGTTATGCTGGTAGTGCCCCTGGACATCACCAATGCGTTTAACTTCCTCCCCTGGGCGGAGGTAAAGCGCGCCCTCGTGTATCACGGAGCCTACCTCCGCCGAGTGCTGGATTACTTCTGTAGCCGCGACCTGTCCTTTCCCTTACAGGGCAGAGGCCAGGGTCGCAGGGTGATGCATTGCGGGGTTCCACGGGGGTCGGTTCTCGCCCCCTGCTATGGGAACTCGCATTTGACAGGGTGTTCCTTACCGCCCTCTCCCTACCCCGGCTACCATGTCGTCTGCTATGCGGACGACACTCTCGTGGCGGCCGAGGGATAAAGCTGAGGGGAAGCCCGCCTCCGTATGGAGATGGCCTTCTGCAGCGTCGTGGGCTCCATCCGGAGCCTGGAATTCTAGGTGGCAGCTCACAAGACCGAGGCCTTCTTCTAAGACAGCCGTCGGGGAGCGCCACCGGAGACCCAGGTGAGGGTGGATAACGTCTGCGTTCCCGCCAGGCTCCAGATGAAATATCTGGGCCTAATGTTGGATGGCAAGTGGGACTTTGGGCCCTACTTCCGCTGGTTAGTTCCCCAAGTCCGGAAGACGAATCTTGCTCTCGCCAATCTTATGGCCAATATAGGGGGACTAGGGTGGAGAGCTCGCCGCCTACATCGGAGTGGTGTGCTCGACCGCTCTCTACGGAGCGCTATCTAGGCGCCCAGGTTGGCGGCCACCGACCGTTACACCCGCCTGCTACGTCAGGCGTTGCGGTCAGTGGTTATAAGGGCGATTCGGGCGTTTCGCATCACCTCGTATACAGCAGCGAGCACCCTAACCGGCTTGCCACTCCTCGAGCTCCTTGCTACCGAGCGGCACGCTGTTTATTGGTGTGTCAGGGAGTTTCAAAGGGAAAAGTTCGAGGTCACAGCCAGGGACATGGCGGCCTTACGGTCCCAGGCTCGGGACCAGACAGTCGCAAAGTGGTCGGACATGTTGTCCAATCCGCGAGTGTCCGGTCTTGGACAACCGAAGCCGTCCGGTCCTATTTGGAGGAATACCTCATGGACAGGAGAACACGGACTGTCCTTCCATCTGATGCAGATATTTACCGGTCATAGGTGATTTGGCTGATATCTGCACCGAATCTGGAAGGAGCCCACGGCGCGGTGCCACCATTGTCCGGCACCCGAGGATACGGCGCAGCACACGCTGGACGCATGTCTGACGTGGGCCCAGCAGCGCCGTAAACTTGCTTGGTCAATGGGTGGCCCAGACCCAGACCTCTCTCTCGCGGCCCTTCAGAGCCATAGTTGGGAGAGATGAGGTCTAGGCGGCGGCGGCCTCCTTTTCCGGGGACGTAATTTCCCGCAAAGGGGTCGCCGAATGGGAGTGCTAACCTGGTCGCAGGCCCAGGCGGCTCAAGAGGCGCTCCCCGCCGAATGGCGATGGCCTTGGTGAGACGCCGGACGAGTCACTGCCTCTGAGTTCCCGGAGGCGGCCTCGTCCTCCCAAGACCAGACTCCACTCGCCGACACTGGAAGGGGAGTAGCGGCCGCTACAAGGGGGGACTCGCCCTCCCCCATCCTAACTAGACCTATGCCCTAAAGCGTTCGGTATAGGTGGAGGGGCGCAAGGTTGTCCGCGGACAGAGAAGAGACTGTGTCTCCTCGCGCACTCCGCACGGGCGATTCAGTCTCTGCGGATAGGGATAATTAGCCCCGCTTTGAATGATCCGCACAGGAGGAGCGGGATAGCCCGGTTGGGGTTGGGTTTCGTCCCCCTTCCAGTCCATCAAGAGGAGTCGGAGGAGAGGGCGGGTGCCCTCCCTGTGTTGAATACAACACCAGGTGGCCAACCCGGGTGGGCGGCCTGCTCGATCGGGGATCGCGCTTTCTTCAGGGCGCGACAGTAGGGTGGGAGCTTGTAACCGAGCCCGAGGCCGAGGAACTGGTGAAAGAATGTTTTGCGCAGTCTTACCAGCTTCTAACCCAAGGCCCGGTCTAGTAAACCCGATAGAGTTTTAGCCGGCAAGAGTCTGGCATAACCCCCGTCCCTCCTCCAAGGGGCGGAAGTATCTATGAAGATTTCCCCATCGAGATGAAAAAAGGTCAAGTTCAAATTCATCAGGTACCCATTTTCAAATCCTAAAACTTTTGTATTTAATATTTTTTTCGAAAACGTTATCCCTTCTAGTTAATTCGGGATACTTTTTTTTATACACTTTGGGTCATCTTTCTGGTACACTCTATATGTAAATATGTATGATTTACATCATAAAATATATTTTAACATTTAAAATAACTATTTCATAATAAATAAGATATTTTGTTGCTATCTTCCTCGAGAAATTAGAAAAATATCCGATAGTGTTTCCGAAAAATATCCGATAAAATATTTCCGATAGTCAAAATGTAATGATTTTTGTTTTTATTTATATTAACGTAAATATCGAAGCCTGAAGAGAATATCGAATTAATATGTATTAAACATTTAGGCGGAACGTATGAAGGGAATGTTTGATTAATGTTATTTAGCGGAACCATGAATAACTTAAAAATTCGTGTTATTTTCGAAAATGAGTTCCATCCTGGAACCAATGCAGCGCAGACAACTCGAAATATCAGCGAAGTGTTTGGTGAGGATGTGGGTAATGAACGCACAATACGTCGATGGTTTGAGAAGTTTCGTTCTGGCGATTTTAATGTTGAAAATAAGCCATGTGGGCGACCTGAGACCAAGGTGAATAATGATGAGCTGAAAATTGTAGTGGAAGCGGATACATCTCAAACTACGCGTAAATTAGCAGCAAGGTTTAACGTTACTATTTCAACGATATTAGATCGCTTGAAACAAATCGGCAAGGTAAAGAAGCTGGATAGATGGGTTTCGCATAAATTAAACGAGCGTCAGAAGAGAAATCGTCTCGAAGCTTGCCTTTCTTTACTATCACGACATAAAGGCGAACCATATTTACATCGTATTATTACGTGTGATAAAAATGGATTCTTTTCGACAATCGCAAGCTTTCGGCACAATGGTTGGATATAGATGAAATGCCGAAACACAGTCCGAAACCGAATATTCACAAAAGAAAACTAATGGTATCTGTTTGGTGGTCCAGCGCTGGTATTGTCCACTACAGCTTCATGAAACCTGATCAATCGATTACAGAGGATGTCTACTGTAATCAACTGGACGAAATGATGAGGATGCTTGCGATTAAGCAGCCGAGATTGGTCAATAGAGACAGGCCAATCCTCTTGCACGACAACGCTCTACTACTGTCGCACAACAACGTTGCTCAAATTAGAGCAGCTGGACTTGGAAACTCTCTGCCACCTACCATATTCATCAGACCTTGCACCAACTGACTACCACTTCTTCCAGGCACTGGACCACTTCTTGCAAGAAAAAAAAATTCAATTCTCAACAAGCTGTGGAAAGCGCCTTCCGCGATTTCATTGTCACTTGCTCTTCAGGCTTCTTCGCTGCTGGCATGAATAAGCTACCGTTAAGATGGTAGAACTATGTCGATACTTCAGGCGCATACTTTAATTAATTTTACTATTTTTTATTTGAGATCTGAAATATAATAAACCAAATTTTTGATTCAAAATCAGACATTTCATACTTAATGACCTAATAACAGCTCGTACAAAAACTAATACAGCTAATACTATTAGAACTAAATGTTCCGCTAGGCTAACCTTAAATATGAACCAACTTTGTCCATCCATATATTTGATTTTAATCAATTTACTTTAAACTTTATTTTAACTTTATTCTAACTAATAATATGTATTTTATTTAATCGCAGTGGAAAATATTACTTCGAGATATTGAGATGTTCAAAAATATATTTTGCTATTCGTAAATTAATCATATCTATTTTTTAATTATATTATTAATCCAATCTGGATGAAACTTAGAAAAAAGTATCCATGTTTCAAAAGATTATTTCGTGATTTTCAAAATGTTCTGATAAATAAACCACACGAGTAACATTTCCTTGGGATCTTTTAGCCCTGATCTTCTCTACTAAATATCATTAATCATTAGTGACAAATGTACTGAGCAATAGTAATTTATTATTAACTATTATTATACTATTATTAACTATTATTAACTATTATTAACTATTATTAACTATTATTAATTTTCTGTAATATTATATAATATAATTTTATAATAATTTTCTGTAAAAATTAATAATTTTATAATTACATAATTTTCTGTAAATATTTAATCATTGTAAATTTAAACTATAAAATGCTTGTAATCACTACAAGCTCTTTAATAAAATCATTAAAAACTATTAATAACTGTACTTTTGATAATCAAAATAAATAATTATTTTGTAAGAGATATTTTCATTGTCAAAAATCCGGGTTCAGTTACAATTGTATTAATAACTAGAGAAGTATAACTTGTCCAATTGTGTTTTTTTCTCTGCTTCCATCGCTATTCTGTCCTTATCATTGTAATCGTTGTCATTACAAGCAACATCGTACCATTTCATTATTGCCAGCAAATTTCTGCTATCACTAGCGATCTCATCTATACTCTATGTCGGAACTGGAGACTAAGTGCCCTTTTCGGCCGGATTTCAAGCGGTGACACCCACCGTTCCCCTTGCACCGCTCCGCGCTCAGCGGCCGAGGCGACGATCGCGGATTGCTCAGGCCCGTCGCTACGTAAGATGTCAGCTGGAGCGTACCCTCGTGTTTTATTACAATTATAATTTTTTCCTCCCTTAATAATCGCTTTAAAATATATATGTTTATGTGCTTTATACACACATACATACATACATATATATATATATATATATAATTACAACATAATGAAAAGAATGAGATAAAAAAAGTATAATTAAAGGATTATTGCAATAGATTTCCACATCACCTGTGAGGTACTATTGCTGATGCGTTTTTTTTTAAGTGGTTTCCCCAGTAGGCCTATTCCACTAAAAAATGGAGAATTACGATAGAAAGTATGGCTCGGCAGGAAAACTAGATGAAAAGAAGTAAATGATCATTTGGGAACAAGTAAACTAGGATTTCCAGGGTCGTTTAGACTATACTATGGATGATATATCCAAAGACATTTTAGAAGAACTAGCTCGCAACAAGAAAGAAAGGGAAGTATCATTTAAAGAAGAACGTTTATCCGTTTTCGTTAATTTCATTCTGGAGAAGGAGCATTCACATAAATATGTGGACCCAAACATAGAAAAAATTCGAAGACCAAAATCTCGAAGACGTGGATAAGAAGAAGAATCTAAAATTTTTAAAAACTCAGCCTCCTTTTCTAATCGGGATTTCAAAGAAATATCGCATTACAAATCGCACAATTCTTCCTGAAGAAATAGACTTTGTTCCTCGATTTGCGCGATAAGAGGATTACTGAAGAGCATCAAATCTCGTTTTAAACTATCAAAATCACAGAAACGCCTATCAAATAGATCAATTAAAGATTGAATAATATTAAGTTGCTTAAGAAAATTACAATTTGTGCCGTGTTCTTAAAAAAGAATTTGGCAGCAGGGGAAAAATGAAGAAGATTATCTTGCAATTGATTTTTAAAAAGCAATAATTTTCTACGGAAAGAATCTACACAACTAACTAACTGGGTAATAGTTTGGTCGGACTTTTGCAGCTTTAAATTTAGAATATTTAAATGATTAGTTATATCGGTTATGAGAGCAAGCTCGCAAAGCGAATTTAAATCTTCGAAGAAGAACCTAAATTCGTCCAATTTTGTAGGATATTCTTGCAAAAAAAGGAATATCTCTTTTCTTATTGCGAAGTATGTTTCAAGACATTTTCCTGCACTGAGCCATCGCACTTCACAATATAAAGGAACATCTGTGTAGGTTGCGTTATGCTCTTCAAGAAAGTGTTTAAATTTACGATGAGAAAGGAATTTTTGGCCACCTTTAATTAAATTAATAATTTTTGTGACCGTTTTCATGGCGTTACAGAGTTTAATATCTTTCCCACATAACGCTTCTTGATGAATAATACAATGAATAACAGGGAATGTAAAACCTCGCTGCTTTAAATGTCCGATAAACCCGTTTCTAAAACCTACCATTGATTTTGCGCCATCGGTGACTATACCCGAACATTTTGAAAAATCGATATCGAATTTTTGCAGACATTGGCTAACAGCCTTGAAAATATCTGCACCTGTTGTCCTACCATGCAATGGTACAAAATCTAAAAGCTCCTCGACATGTGAAAAATCGTTTTGTACGATTCGAGCAAAAATACTCAGTTGACTCACATGCCGATTATCGGTGCTTTCATCAAGACATAAAGAATAGTATGAGCAAGACGCTAATAAAAATTTCAACTTTTCTTCTAAAGAACAGGCAATATCGTCAATCCGTGATTTCACGGTTTTACGATTTAAAGGAATGCTTGCAGCTTCTTCTAAAGTTATAGAATCTCCAAACAATTTCACTGCTGCGATGAGGCACTCCTTTACAAATTCCCCTTCACTATACGACTTTGAAATTTTTGCGATGAGATGTGCAATTGCAAACGACGTGGTAAGGGCTTTCGTAGAAGATTGAATATTCTCGACACTTAAATCGCGACCTTCTTGATGAACTAATTTTAATCCCTCAATTAAATTTTGTTTTTCCTCGTCCACATATTTGGAATACTCCTGACAATGAAGAGTATTATATAGTGTCTATAAACGATATATTTTTTAACAAGTGATGGTTGAAAACCACATAAAAGATGACCCACAGATGACTCTATCGGAAATGTAAGCGAAGAAAATTTGCTCCCATACCTTATCAAAAATTTACCTAAACTTTTGATTCCTATCCATTGTTCCAAGAAATCCAGCCAGAAGACTACACCAAATACACGAAATCACAAAAGAACTTGAGATGAGAGTGCGAAACTGTCTGTATTCTCGTTAAAGACCTTTAACGAGCAGACTCTCATACAGACTGTGGAAACAGCCAGACCGTAAAACAATTGCATATCGGTCAGCAACAGAGTTCACACATTCAAATACCAAAAGACTTGTGCGTGTTTGTAAACAGAGAGAGTAAACAGGGAGTGTATAAGTTGATAGAATATTTAAACTATGTGGATGAGGAAAAACGTAATATATTTTAAGAATTAAAATTAATTCATGAAGAAAGTTACATCAGTGTCGAGAATTTTTAATGTTCTATGAAAACCCTTATCGAGTCATATGCAATATCAAATTTCATCGCACAAATTCTAAATTCTTTAGCGAAGGAAAATTTGTAAAAAATGCGTCATTGCAGCTATCGAATCATTTGGAGATTCGATGACTTTCGAAAAAGCTGCAAGCATTCCATTAAATCTGTAAAATCACGGATAGATGATACAGCTTCATCTTTAGAAGAGAAATTAAAATGTTCATTTGCGTCCTATTCGTATTATTCATTATGTATTTATGAGAGCACCGATAATCGGCATATGGATCAACTGTGTATTTTTGCTCGAATCGTACGTAAAACGATTTTTCACATGTCAAAGACCTCTCAGACTTTGTATCGTTGCAAGGGAGAACAACAGGTGTTGAAATCTTTAAGGCTGTTAGCCAAACTCTGCAAAAGTTTGACATTGATTTCTACAAATGTTCGGCTGTAGTCACCGATAGCGCAAAAGCAATGATAGATTTGAAAAAACGGCTTCTTTGAACAAATAAGAAGCAAGGTTTTAAAATCTCTGTTACTCATTGCATCATTCATCAAGAAGCGTTGTCTTATAAGCTTAACCCCTTGACTGTGAATGACGTAAATATGCGCATGAAAATTTCCTCAGAGTCTCTCCGGCGTACTTTCTGCTCTAAAATTTTGTTTCCCTACCGAGCCATACATTTTATCGTATTTGTTCTTTATTATTTAGTGGAGTAGGCCTACTGGGGAAGCACTTTAAAAAAAACGCATCAGCAATAGTACCTCACAGGTGATGTGGAAATCTATTACAATAATCCTTTAATTATACTTCTTTTATCTCATTCTTTTCATTGTTGTCATTATGTTGTGCCCACGCCTTTGGGGAACGTGTTGTTCCCACGCCTTTGGGGAACGTGTTGTTCCCACGCTCTTGGGAGAAGACTGTGAAGAAGGCATATAGAGAGTGTTTGACAGTTGTTATCGTTGTCAAGGAGTTTGTTTACTAACAAAAACTAGAGTAGAGTCGAGTCGCTCTAGTCCTGTCACGGCGTACGGACGTAAAGCGAATTCATGCGATTATTTTGAGATTGATTAAGATCCGTTTTTCTTGGCTGTAAATAAAGCTTTTCTCGTTTAGTTTATCCCGAGTTATTTCTTTCACGCGCGGGCATAACATTATATATATATGTACGTGTGTATAAAGCACATAAACATATATATTTTAAAGCGATTATTAAGGGAGGAAAAAATTATAATTGTAATAAAACACGAGGGTACGCTCCAGCTGACATCTTACGTAGCGACGGGCCTGAGTGATCCGCGATCGTCGCCTCGGCCGCTGAGCGCGGAGCGGTGCAAGGTGGACGGTGGGTGTCACCGCTTGAAATCCGGCCGAAAAGGGCACTTAATCTCCAGCTCTGCTCTATGTCAATCCATTAGCATCGTGGATACCATTATGTATTACTACTCTGTTTGTATTACTACTCTTGTTCAGCTTCGTTAATAATATCGCCACAGGGATCATCGCCACAACTATCTTTGATGAAATAGCATACCGATGGACTTCGGTTGCAGTTCCCACGAGGATCTTCGTTGTTCGATTCGTTGATGCAGTCATCCATTGGTCTATCTCACGTACACCGGTATAGGACACAATTTATAGAGAATTACCATCCACTCAGCCCTTTAATTGCTTGTCATAACGAAAATTGCTTTCGGTCACTCTACTTGTGATTAGCTTAAAGCATGCGTGCTCGCTGTAATTTGCTGCACGAGTCCTCCACTGGCTTTTTACTATTCTACGCTGCGGAATTATCCAGATGACGTTCATTCGTAAATTGCGTTCTTGAATTTATTTATATGATTTAGTCCATTTTCATGAGCATACAATAGTGGCTTACGTGGCAATATGTTACGGAGATAGATAATTTAATTCATTGTACATACGCACTATTTTGAATAACCGAATTCTTGCATATTATTACAGCATTGTCTTAAATATAGAAAAATCGAATTCGTTTCATAATATGAACGCAGAGTGAATCCTAAAGTGAATACGTAGAACGAAGTATATAGGAATAATTTTTTTAATTACAAAATATATTGTAATTAGTATAGTATATAATTACATAATTATTTTTACATTGTACAAACAACGTAAATATATTTTGTAATTACAAATAGATGTTCTGTTATTATTTTATTTTTCAATGTGTTCCATTATTTAATGCGTAATCTTATGTAAATTATAATAACCTTATGTGTATTTTCATGCAATATTTTAGAAAGATTGTATAATACGATAATGTATTACAATTTGGATAGAAGCGTGAGAGACAAGAAAATAAATACAGAGAGTGAAAAACATTATTTCTTCAGATATTGGAACTTTCCTCGTCTACATATTGCTGCTCACTGCGAAGCAGCGACCAGTATCTACACCTCAAACCTAAAACGTAAGAGAGTTAAAACGCGATCCAATTTCTCAGACCATTGAGTGCGGCGACTGCCATCTGTCTAACGGGTGGAGTCATGCTTTTTACAAGCGAACCGTGAAATGCGCAAACAGAAGTGCCTCCTTTACATTTTAATCAAATCATTTCTCTATTATGCGCACCGACCACGCTTTCGTCTTAAAAGATCTCGTGGGATAAAAGGGTTTAATACTGCCTTCCTCTCCTCTCCTCTCCTCTCTCTCTCTCTCTCTCTCTCTCTCTCTCTCTCTCTCTCTCTCTCTCTTTTTCTCTTTGTCTTTCTCTTTCTCTCTCCATCTATTTTCTCATTTTTTCTCTACTTGTTTGTCGTATTTCGACCACATTCTTTCTCTTACTCCCCATTTTAACCATTTCCCATGATTAATCCTTTATATCCTTTATATTCTTTGCAAGTCTTCGTTGTTATGCAAAGAAGAAATGAGCAATGATGTTTCATGTCTATATTACATATTATCTATCATTATTCCTCACTCCGTCTCTTTTCTGATAAATATAAAAATTAAACTATTTGGAAAAGTTTTATGTAATATAGTGAGATGGTGAGGTGGTGTATGTGATATATATTTTTATCATATTTATTGTTACGTCCTATGGACTCCGCATATTTTAAATTCTTTTTATAAGTAAAGCGAATTAATTTCATATTACTTACTAGGTGCGCAACTAAGCTTCCGAGTTTCACACATGGATAGCGCTAACGACACATATAATCGACATACATGTCTGAAGTTGTGTTTTTTTATAGCTTGGACATCTGTTAAAAATAACCAGTCGTAATACCAACACATCGCAATGCAAAATATTTTTTCTAATAACGAAAATGTCGAGTTTTGTGCCAAATAAACAGCATTTGCAGGAAGCTTTGCTTTTCTGCTTTAACTTGAAAAAAAGTGCAGCTGAAGTACGTCGTTTGCTTGAGGAAGCCTACGGCGAACATGCACCATCGAAAACTACCTGTGAAGATTGGTTTAAACGTTTCAGAAGTGGCGATTTCGACACTGAGGACAAGGACCGCTCCGGAAGACCAAAAACAATTGAGGACGCCGATCTGCAAGCGTTATTAGATGAAGATGATACGCAAACACAAGGTCAACTTGCGGAGGCATTAAACATGACTCGCTAAGGTATTTCCAAACGTTTACATGCCATGGGAAAAATTCAAAAGGAAGGAAAATGGGTGCCGCATGAGTTGACTGAGAGACAGATGGAAAATCGAAGAGCCATTTCCGAAATTTTGCTTTTGCGGCATGAAAGAAAGAGTTTCCTGCATCGAATTGTTACTGGCGATGAGAAGTGGATATATTTCGAGAACCCCAAACGCAAAAAATCCTGGCTCTCACCTGGCGGAGCATCAACATCGACGGCACGGCCAAATCGTTTCGGAAAGAAGACAATGCTCTGCGTTTGGTGGGACCAGAAAGGAATCGTGTATGCTATGAGCTGCTGAAATCGGACAAAACTGTCAATGGGCATCGTTACCGACAACAACTGATCAATTTAAACTATACATTGCTCGAAAAACGGCCAGAATGGGATACGAGACATGAACGAGTGATATTGCAGCACGACAACGCTCCGTGCCATCGCACTTCCATCGTCCAGGACACTATCGAAACGCTGGGAAATGGGGTCTGCTACAGCACCCGCCGTATTCGCCAAACCTGGCCCTTTCCGATTATCACTTGTTTCGGTCGATGGCGCATGGCTTGGCTGGGCAACATTTGGCCAATTTCGAAGAAGTGCAAAATTGGTTGGATGAATGGTTTCGGTCCAAAGACACGTCGTTTTATCGTTGCGGTATTCATGTGTTGCCAGAGAGATGGCAAAAATGTGTAGCTAGCGAGGGACGATACTTTGAATAAATTATTTTTTCTATTTCTCTTGAAATTTTCGATTTTTCATTGATCAAAAAAACCCGGAAACTTAGTTGTGCACCTAGTACTATACGTTCAACTGTTCATACTTCATACATATTAACAAATATGTTTCCGCGACTCTTCGAATACGGTGGGACGAGAAAATATGTCACACACCGATTTCCCTTTTTTTCTGTCTTTAATCGCCGAGTTTATCTATTTCTGTTAGAAAGATTCGCTGAGTTATTTTAGCCAGGCGTTTTCCCTTCCAAATATCTTTTAATAACTTCTTCCTTCGGAGCAGCAATTTTCTTTGAAGATGGACCGACCAGTCAATCTCTCATATTGTTACATGACGCGATTAGCCTTTGATCCTTAAGAACTCATGTCTTTTACACGTCCCTTCATAAATTTTATTGCGCGCCAACTCTAACTAAACCTAACGTAACTTTGAAATCTTTTTACTGCTATATGTACCCCATCTCTTACAATATTTATCCTTGAAATACTATGACGCACCCTCAAAACCCGACCTCCAAAAATCTTTGCAACAAAGTCTTATGACCATATTTGGATATATGTAAACCTTAGATCCCTGACATAACTTTTAAAACTCCATTCTCTCAACCGAGCTAACAATTTGAGAAAAGCCGAAAGGTTACTTCACTTCTCGACAGTCTCGCAAGCTAAAAGGAGGTCGAAACCTCCACTCATCTCGCGACTTCTCAACTTTTAATTTTCTGTTCATACTCGCGATTCAAAACTATTGCAGTTAAGTGCTCGAAACTCAGCCCCGCCCGCACCAGGGTAAAAGACCAACCTCCTACATAAAACACAGATTGGAACAATTTCCCTATCCAGGGCTTGCCACTCTTTTTTTATTGAGGCGGCCTTCATCTTCAGCAAACAGTAAGTCATTCACATATTGCTTTTCTCTCCTAAATCGAACTTCCTGATTTGCATCCTTCTCATTTTTATCTCGAAATTCGTTGCAGTGGCCTATTGTGTCAACTCCTACGTGACTATCAACCGAGTCCTCAACTCACCAGACCGTTCTTATCCTTCCTAACCAGATTAGATATTATTCGTTTTCCTTCCCCTTTTTCTCCTTTCAAAATATTTGCGCACAACCATTATATAATATGCACGCTACTGTCCGTCGTTGCAAACACGTATAATTTTATATTAACTACGCGAAATTATTATACAAAACCTCGTGCCGACAATATTTGTTAAAGCTATTTAAATTTGCTCTTAAATCTACCTTAATAAAATGTGCCGTCAATTTTTTATAATTTATATTAATTTGATTTTATAATTTAAATCACGTTCCCACCTTTCCAATTCATACCCCGATTCCAACTATCAATTTGCGGTCCATCCCAGGTAAAGAAATTTAGTTCTCTGACCTGTGGACCACCCGCCGTACGTCGCGATCGGAGTAAACGGACCCTTCTGGTCCTTGACCTGTATCGTGCATACGCAAGTACATGCGGGACTTGCAAGCGCGAGAATACGTTACGTTCCTCCTCCAGGACGTAATACTATGATATTCTCTCTCATAGTATTCTCATGTCATCCTCATCATTTGATATATTCGAGTGCAACATATTAACATTATCTATCATTATTCTAGTTATATCAGATCAGTTCTTAGATATAATATAATGAAATAATCATCTCTCAAAACAAGTAATAATATTGGGTTAAGTAAAAAGTTTTGAGCGTTTTCCGCTAGATGGCTTTAGTGAGGTCATATCTCACGATATATACGTCGCATCTGGTCATTTTATACTGCGACTTAAAGATGCCATAACGCTTTAAAAAAAGTTCTTTGATAGTTTTGTGTTTGGTGAAGCTAGTTGTGTGTTAGAGCGTTCCAAAATGGACGTAAAAAAAGAGAAAATTCGATACATTCTTCAGTACCACTATGACCAAAGGGAAAAAGCGGAGCAGGCGGCCAAAAAAATTTTGTGCTGTTTATGGACCCAATACAGTATCGAATGCAACAGCAAAGCGGTGGTTCCAACGATTCCGTTCTGGCAATATGGACGTCGAAGATGAGACACGCTCTGGTAGACCAATCGTCGAAAATGTCGATAAAATCATGGAAATCGTCGAGTCGGACCGGCATGCGAGCACTTATTCCATTGCCCAGGAACTGAAGATTAGCCAGAAAACCGTTTGGAACCATTTGCATAAGGCTGGTCTCAAGAAGAAGCTCGATGTATGGGTGCCACACGAATTGACGCAAAAGAATCGTTTGGACCGAATTCATGCCTGCGATTCTTTGCTGAAGCATAACGAAATCGACCCATTTTTGAAGCGGATGGTGACTGGTGATGAAAAATGGGTCACATACGAGAACAAAAGCCGAAAAAGATCGTGGTCCAAGCGCGGTGAGCCGGTCCAAACGATCGCCAAGCCCGGATTAACGGCCAGGAAGGTTTTACTGTGTGTTTGGTGGGATTGGAAGGGAATCATCCACTATGAGCTGCTCCCATCGGGCCAATCACTCAATTCGGACCTACACTGTCAACAACTGACTAGATTGAAGCAGGCGATTGACGAGAAGCGGCCAGAATTGGCCAATAGGAAGGGTGTTGCGTTCCATCAAGACAATGCCAGGCCGCACACATTTTTGACAACGCGCCAGAAGCTCCGAGAGCTTGGATGGGAGGTTATATCGCACCCGCCGTATAGCCCAGACCTGGCTCCAAGCGATTATCACCTTTTCAAGCATTTGCAAAATTTTCTTGATGGTACAAAACTGGCCTCAAGAGAAGCTTGTGAAAATGAGCTGGTCAAGTTCTTTACCAATAGGGACGAGGACTTCTTCAATCGCGGAATTATGAAATTGCCTTTCAAAATGGATAAAAGTTATCGAACAAAACAGCGCATATTTGATCTAAATCCGATAATCCTAACTTTGTTAATTTCATCGTCGAAATAAAGAGAAAAGACGCTCACTTTTTACTTCACCCAGTATTAGATTGGGGAAAAAGAAATCCATTATTTTTTCATTTCTTTCAAGGCTTTATTTAACATAGTTAGGATTGTTCGATTTTGGTCAAATAAGCACCGTTTTGTTCTACAATTTGTCGTCATTTTAAAGGTAATTTCATGATCCCTTTTTCATAGAAGCCCTGGTCCTTATTTACAAAAAACTCGACTAAGCGATTTTCGCAGTCTTTTCTTGAGGTCAATTTCTTACCATCAAGGAAGTTTTGCAATGACACAAACAGATGATAATCGCTTGGTGCCAGGTCCGGACTATAAGGTGGATGCATCAAAACTTCCCAACCAAGCTCTCGGAGTTTCTGATGAGTCATTATAGACGTATGTAGCCTGGCATTGTCCTGATGAAAAACAATTCTTCTCCTATTGACCAATTCTGGCCGCTTCTGGTCGATCGCTAGCTTCAAACGGTCCAATTGTTGACAATAGAGGACCGAATTTAGTGTTTGGCCATATGAAAGCAGCTCATAGTGGTTGATTCCTTTATAGTCCCACCAAACACTCAGCAAAACCTTCCTGGCCGTTAATCTTGGTTTGGTCACCATTTGAGCCGTTTCACTGCGCTTTGACCACGATCGTTTTCGCACAATATTGTAGTATGTAATCCATTTCTCATCCCCAATCACCATCCGTTTCAGAAATGGCTCGATTTCGTTCCGTTTGGTCAAGGTTTCGCAGATTGAAATTCGGTCCGTCATATTTTTTTTTTTGCGTCAATTCGTGTGGCACCCAAATATCGAGCTTTTTTTTTGAATCCAGCTTTATCCAAATAGTTTAAAACTGCTTTGTGGTCGATCTTCAGCTCCTGGGCGATACTACGACTGCTAACATGCCGGTCTACTTCAATCATTTCCATAATTTTATTGACATTTTTTACGACAGGCCGACCTGTGCGAGATGCATCTTTAACATCAAAATTACTGGAACGGAATCGACGAAACCAAAATTGCGCGTGATTGGCTGTGACAGTATCGGGACCATAAACACCATTCACAATTTCAGCCGCCTGGCTTACATTTTCGCCTTTAACGAAGCAAAATTGTAAAATATACCGAATTTTCTCTTTATTGACGTACATCTTTTACGTACTATAACTCAGAACTTAATGGACAAATCACAAAACCGTTAAAGAATTTTTTTTAGTACGGAATGTCACTTTTCCAACGAGTATAAATATTAACCTATGCTATTAATACATCACATGATATATACCACTAAAGCCATCTAGCGGAAAAATAATGGATTTCTTTTTCCCCAACCTAATAATATCAAATTTTATTGTTGTCCTACGTAAGAAAAATGCAACAATAAATCTTTAAAAAAAATGTATAAAACAATAACTGTGATTAAAAAGTATCCGAACTTTATTTTTAAAAATCAAAATTACAATTCAATTATCAAAATTCTTATATTCTGCTTCAAAGTAGTCCCTATTGCTCGCACATATCCCAATGTTTGATCCAGTCCTGGAAACATCGCTCATACGCGACAGACAGTATGGCCTTCAATTCATGCAGCGATTTTTCTTTGATGTTCTCAATCGATTCGAAACGCTGTCCGCGAAGTGGTTTTTTCAGTAAGGGAAACAGAAAAAAGTCACGGCAAGGGCCATGTCTGGTGAATATGGTGCTTGCAGAGCGACATTCGTTGAGCTTTGTCAGAAATTCACGCACAAGTATCGAAGTACTATACGATGGTGCGTTGTCGTGATGCAAAATCCACGAGTTGTTTTCCCACAATTCCGATCATTTCTTACGGATTGCTTCGCGCAAACGCCTCATGACAGATAAGTAATATTTTGCATTGACTTTTTGACCAGTTGGAAGGAATTCCTGGTGCACAACACCGCGATGATCAAAGAAAACCGTGAGCATGACCTTGACTTTTGACTGCAAACGGCGAACTCTCTTCGGTCTCCTGGTTCAATTTTCAAACGCCATTCTGATGATTGTTGCTTTGTTTCGACGTTAGTAAACCTATGTTTCATTACCAGTTATGATCCGTTTCATGTATGTACTGTCTTTAGATACCGTAGAAATCATCTCAGATGACACAAACATTCGATTATCTTGGAGAAAATTCAGGTTTTTCGGAATCAAGAGCGATGTAATCCGTTTCATGTCCAATACATTGGACAAAATGTGCTGGCACGTTCCATATGATATTCCAACTTCATCTGCTATCTCTCGCACAGTCAATCGACGATTTTGGAGTAATAATTCTTTCACTTTCTCAATGTGAGCGTCATCTGTTGACGTTGATAGTCTTCCAGAGCGTGAGTCGTCTTCAACGGATTCTCGTCCTTCTTGAAACTTCTTAAATCATTCAAATATACTTGTTTTCGATAAACAATTATCGCCATAAGCCTTTTGCAACATTTTGAATGCATTTGTGAACGAAATTTCGTTTGCAACACAAAATTTCAAACAAATTCTTTGCTTCATATTTCTCGACATCGTAAAAATCGCCGTGCACAACAATCTTCACTGACATAAACAACTGCCACTTTCAAACGGCTTGAAGGAACATCATGATTTTTTTACCAAAAGTGAAAGACATCTGTACCAACTTAAGAAAGCAAATGGATTTGATTTACAGTTCACCCACAATTTTTAAAAAATAAAGTTCAGATACTTTTCGATCACAGTAGTATGTGCAAAACAAGAATTATTTATGTTTATAGAAATATATGCTTATAGAATTTATGTTTATAGAAATATATGTTTATAGAAATATATTTCTATGTTTTATTTCGAGTACTGCATTTTACTAATAAATGTTACGTTTTTCGAGAATCCTAAGATTGCTAAGATATTTGAATAATTTATGACTATATTAAGTTTTCTAAATTATAATAATCTAAATATAGAAATGAAATTTAAGGGAGCATATACAGAGTGAGAAAAACAGATGGAAATCCTTAAAAATCTCGCAAGATATAAGTTTTACAGAAAAGTATTTCAGACAAAACTTATTAGGCTCAAAACGATGTATTTACTGATTTTATCAGTTTGAATGGTGTTGCCAAGCTCAGGTCAAGGTTAACTTATTTTTTTTTAATGGGAACCCACATTTTTTATTATATCATCTTTTTCTATCAATTAATTTTAATAACTTTTGTCTTAAATATTTTTTATTTGCCTAATATTTTTTGAGATATTTAAGGAAAACTCGGAAATTTTTTCAATATTTAACTTACAATATCTCATCAACTATTTGTCGGAAGAAAAAATGCTATTAAATTTCTTTACTTTACTTGGTCTCAAGAATTATTGTTACAATAGCATCCTGTTTTTTGTTAATTTGATGGTTTTGAAATTTCCAAAAGTCAATAAGTTAACAAAAGTTATGGAACTATTGTAACAATATGTTCTTGGGACTAAATAGAATAAAAGAGTCTAGTACCATTTTTTTTTTCGACAAATAGCGAATAGTTCGCCAGATATCGTAAGTTAAGTATTGAAAAAGTCACCAAGTTTTTCTTAAATATCTAAAAACATTAGGTAAATAAAAAAATGTTTCAGACAAAAGTTGTTCAAATTAATTGCTAGAAAAAGATGATATAACAAAAAATGGGGGTTTCTGTTTAAAAAATATAAGTTGAGCTTGACTTGATTTTGGCAACATCACTTAAGGCCAAACTGATAAGATCAGTAAATACACCGTTTCGAACCTTATTTTGTCTGAACTTTTGTCTGAAATACTTTTCTGTAAAACTTATATCTTTCGAGATTTTTAAGGGTTTTCATCTTTTTTCCTCACTCTATACACTTAGCAAAATTCAAATAATCGATGTTTCGTTTTTTATATTTTCTTAAAGCTTCATATGTAGAGAATATTTTCTCCAAATTTTAAGTTGGTATTGCAACAAATGACAAAATTATAGGCCTGAGAGCACATTGGAAATTTGCATAGGCAAACACCGCTCAGGTACCGTGGCCTAACTGCCCAGCCTGTATATTATTCTTCCCGAATTTATTCTGTTTCTCGCTATTGTATCTGTACAGAGTCTGTTTTAGCCATATATTTTGAACATAACGGCTATCAAGATATAAATATAGTTTAATTCGTCAGTTAATTCGTCAGTAGCTTGTCCGTACAGCTGGCAGTTAGACCCGAGATCGAAATTTTTATTTTCAATATTCTAAGTGAAAATGGAAAAAAGAAAAGGATTGAGACAAGACTACATTTCTGGAAGATTCAAGAAAAATGTAAAACGAAAAAGAATATCACGTAAAAATCGATACAAAACCGAAAGAAACGAAGCAAGTACTAGTGCCAGTGCGAAAAAATTAAAAAGTGCAAACGACATTCCAATTTCAAAAATGCCTAATACGGGATATCAAATTTTGAACTTTTTAAGTGTTTTCTACTGTATCTGAATGTGACGCATTATTGGCTATGCACAAAATAGTGACAAGAGCTTGAATAATCTAATTTAGAAAGTAGCTCCAAAAACAATGCACAGCGAAGCCATTATTGTCAAAATTGCTGCATATACAGCTACTTGCTATATTTAATAATAGTGCAGCTTCATTATTACAAATAATGCATGCAATGTACATGTCGGGCCGAACGCACATCAATATGTGCGTTCGTATACCGTTATTTGCAATATTGATCAAAATCATTTTGCTTTACGGAGTAGAATAACACTTTTTTCTTTAAAATTCGTTCATTTTGTGTAAAAGCGAATCGAAATAGCTTATGGTCTAATCAATTTTCAAAGTGAAATCCGGGAAACCAAATAAATACTCAAGAGATATATAATCTTATCTGTATGCATTGCTTACAACACCTGTTGCAGGGTGTAGTCTACGTATATACTTATATAGGTCGACAAAATACAATTTCTGAGTACGGTGGTTCCAATGAGGCCTTTCAGAAAGGTTATAAGGCTCCGTCAGTTTTTCAACACACACATTTGTGTCATCTGCAACTTGACTAAATAAAATATAAAGGGACGAATTGTGATATTTTACGGAGTGAATTGCATTGTAAAACGATATTTACATTGCCATTATATGTCGATAAGCGTTCTTTCTGGTTTGAGATGAAAATATGACTGCGATCTAGATCAGTTTGATCGAAAGACGTTACAATAACGTTTTTGTTATTGGGTGAGTGCAAAAGTTCGTGCGGAGTTTGTGAGTAAAAGTCACACAGTGATTAGGCAAACAAAAATCTTTATTCAATCAATGATATATTCTCCATCGTTTTCTATAATCTTTTCCCAACGTTCTGGCAGCATACGGATGCCTCGATCATAAAAACTGCGCGGTTTAGATTCGAAGAACGAAGAGACGCCGTTTTTTAAGGCCTCCAAAGAGTCAAAGTTTTTTCCATTTAAATAATTTTGCAATGACCGGAACAAGTGATAGTCAGATGATGCGATATCAGGAGAATACGGTGGATGCGTTAAGACATCCCATTTCAGGTTCTTCAGTTTGCGCAGCGTCTTTTTCGAAACGTGTGGTCTGGCGTTGTCGTGATGAAAGACGACTCCCTTGCGATTTGACAAAATCGGACGTTTCTCTTTTATTTCTCGATTCAGATTGGTTAATTGGCGACAGTACTTGTCCGAATCAATCGTTTCGCCAGCGGGGAGAAGCTCGAAATAGATTATGCCCTTGCAATCCCACCAAACAGAGAGCATCACCTTCATCGGGTGCAAACTGGCCTTTGGCATTGCGTCACCATGCTCACCTGATTGTTTCCATGTCCGTTTGCGCTGAACATTGTTGTAGAGGACCCATTTCTCATCGCCCGTCACTAGTCGATCCAAAAACGACTCGTTATTGAGCCGCCCGAGTAAAGAAACGGCTGCAGAAATTCGCTTGATTTTGTTCTTCTCGGTCAGCAAATGGGGCACCCATATATCGAGCTTCAAATCGAATCCCATCTTTTTTAAACGCCGAAAAGCGGTTGATCGGTCAACGTGCTGTAGCAACTTCTTCTGTTGAAATTCGCGGATTATTGAGCACTAAAGTACGCAAAACATCGTCATCAATATCAGAAGGTCGACCAGAGCGTGGCTCGTCTTCAAGGTTAAATTCTCCACTTTTCCACAGTTCGTTTAGCTGGTGCTTCATCCTGATAAACATCCTGAATGTTTTCTACGGCTGCGGCAACGTTTATTCCCTTCCGAAACTCGTAAAGCATAACATGCCGTAAATGCACCTTATCGATACTCATTTTTAAAGTGATATTTCTCGAAGCAGTTTGTATGAAAACAAATGATTTTTTTTTTAATAACAGCTGAAGACGTCACCTTTCCAACGTTATATAATATGTAGATGGAAGTATTAATGACAACACTTTACGACGCTTATAACTCCATCTATTGAAATTCCGCACAAACTTTTGCACTCACCCAATACAATAACCAAATGTATTTATATACCTCTTTTCTCCAGCTACGTAACAGATACTGTAAGGAGATTCCAACTTCCAGCTAGAGAGCCTCAAAGGGAGAGAGTGGCAAACTGATCACGTGACCAGGTCTCTGCTGATTCGATGGAGGCACAAGGTCTTCTTCACCAATTAGAATATTGATATAGCATGACGACAAGCTGGTTTTACAATGAGTCATAGAGTTAAGACCGACTTTAACCCTAACTAGTCTAAAATTTGGTGATTTAAGCCGTAAAAGCTTTAAAAATTGAACAATCGCAGTCAAGTTTTTTTGTAACATCTATCAACGAATAGAGGTTAAAAGAGGAGGTAAAAAGAGGAGGTTAAAGCGTTTAGCGTCGCATAGGACATTCGTTCACGGATATTCAATTGTTACTGCAAATTAATATCTTTGTAATATAGCAGCAATATTGCAGAAATAATATTGCACAATATTGTTTTTGCAATTTTGCAATGTTACAACAATGTTGCTGCAGCTTCTGTGCTGTATGGGAAGTGAAGCGCTGCTCAGCAAGTGCGTGTCCTATCGATGCAAATAAGTAATAATCGGACAGAGCCAAGTCTGGTGAATAAGCCGCATACGAAAGTATTTCCCAACTAAACGCCTCAATCGTTTCCTTGACCAGTTTTGCTGTGTGTGATGGTGTATTATCATGAAGCAAAAACACTTTCTGTTGCCTTTTTTGATATTCTGGTCGTTTCTCACGCAAAGCTTGATTCAAATCGATCATTTGTTGTAGGTAGCGTTCAGTATGAACGGTTTCGCCAGGTTTTAGCAGCTCATAATAGATCACACCCTTCTGATCCCAAACACAGAACATTGTCTTCCGTCCATAGCGATTTAGCCTTGCAGTCGATGTCGATGATTCGCCTGGAGTTACTCATGATCTTTTACGCTTAGGATTCTTAAAATATATCCACTTTTCATCGCCAGTCACAATTCGATGGAGAAATGACTTTCTTTTGTGCCTGGCGAGCAGTATTTCGCAAGTGGTTTTTCGGTTTTCCTGCTGTTTTTCATTCAGTTCATGTGGAACCCATTTTCCCATCTTCTGGATCTTTCCCATGGTTTTCAAACATATGGAGACGGCTTCTCGTGTCACATTTAATTGATCCGCGAGTTGTTGTTGCGTTTGAGCGTCATCCTCATCCAACAATGCTTGCAATTCGCTGTCTTCAAACTTTTTCGGTCGTCTTCCACGTTCTTCGTTTCTCACGTAAAAATCGCCACGTTTAAATTTTTTAAACCATTCAAAGCACTGTGATTTACCAAGAACATGCTCACCGTAAGCTTCGACAAGCATTCGATGCGATTCTGCAGCAGTTTTCTTCAAATGGTAACGTGAGGTTGCATTAGAAGACTGAACTGGGAAAAAATGACGCAGAACAACGTCGTCTCGACAAATCCTTTAAAATATGCTGATACGTATTCACCAAAGTTTGTCTGTGAAAATTTCGTTCTCCCATTCTATGTATAGTTTTGGGTGTTATTATTTACATATCCCATTTGTGCGAGTTAACACAATAAACCACAAGTATCTTTTACATACCATCTATGTTAGAATATCACTCTCAATTATGTAAATGCTACATAACACTATGTGTTATATAGTATTTACATGATTGAATGTGACATTCTAAAATAGATGATATGTCACTGATACTTGATGTTGACAGAGAAAGGCAGATTTTCGCGTTAAATCTCGCTTTCCACTGTGTGAAAGACTTTTCATAAAAACATTGTGCAAATGCATGCATTATTGCAACTGTAAATAAAGTAGCTGTAATATCTTATGTATATTTTAATATCGCATTTTCTTCTTTGTTTGTATGTTTTGTCTGCATGACGCTTGCATGACATTACTATTCCCTTTATGTTTGCTTCTTCCTTTCCTTATATCCTACCATTCCTTAGGAAATATAAACCAATATCAAATAATTCCATTTCATAAGTGACTTATTCGACATTTGTTTATCAATTCCTCCTGATGGAAGAAACCACCACCTTCTCGCGAACATCTTTCCATCGAATAGTAATGTGGATTTACATATTCTTTTTTACTAAAACCATTTATATACACGACACAGTACATGTTTTTAAACACTGATTACTTACTTAATTACTAATAATTACTTTATTAATAGTTTTTCATTCTTCATGCATGCACAATACCACTGCAGTACTACATGCATAATGCATTTGCTTCATACTTTGGTATCATCGCATGAATTGGCAAGAAGAATGTTTACTCTTTTTCCAACTTGATTCTATCCACGTTGCTGGCAAAGAGAGGGTTTCCTAAACTGTATGCTATAACTGTACACTGTTTTCATCTATTTACGGTGACTTTTCACAAACAATTCGTTAAACTTTGTGTCATTTTAATACAAACATAGTATTATTATATTTTTATTGAGTGGTACACTGAACACTGAACTCAGAGCGCTGCTACTTATTTGGAATGGTCCACTTATTTCTCTTAAACAGATTCATTGGATTAACAGTTGTGCTATTCGACACTGCATCGAAAATACATGGGAAAACCGTTTCGCAAACAAGTGAATACATTCGAAGATATTATAATAGACAAATAAATTACCTTTTTACTAGACTACATATTTATTAATGCACTGTACATCATTTTAAATATAACATTGTTCTGAGGATTTTCTCATTCAGCGCGGCGAAACAGACATATTTTATGAATTTTTTTCGCGCAAGCAGAAGATTTCACGGATGTAATTGTTTTTGAGGATTGTTTAATACTGTTTGAAGAGTATTTGTTAATTCAGAGGATATTGTAATGAAAGTAAGAAGGTTTCATTTCGTACCTTCTTGACTTTGTTATAATACTTTTCCATATTTTATTCTACATCTTTGTACAACTTAAAATTATTCTTCAAATATTATTAAACAATTCCCAACAACAATCAAATCTATGAACCTGTCCGCCTCAGCAAAACAATTAATGAAATATATTTCATTTCCTCGGCGCGGAATATTATTAATATTATTATTATAAACAATAATATTATTAACACATTGCATGCGAGAAACGTACTTTTACGTTTTTTGCAATCTGTCACTAGAGCGCGGGTCACGTAAAAGTACGTATTTAGTAGATTTGTGCTGGAGAGCAGGTATCGTATAAATACGATGGGTATTGTAAGTGTGTATGGTGTTTGTGTTGCTAGGCAACGATTTCCATTGTTTCTTTCTAGAAGTTTAGTTTATCAAGTTATGAAAAAATATTTTTGAATAAATAGTAAAATTAAAAATTGTCTATTTTCCTTTCATTATTAGTTCACTGTTCTATATTTACTTATTCAAAAAAATGTCGCTTTTTTTTTTAATAATCGTAGAGCATATATTTAAATGTAAAATAAAAAATATTTCATTGAGAAAAACGAAGTAGTTACCGATTTATTGCGATTTTACTGAATGATCAAACTTCCGCGAAATTCACGAAAAAACGCCCGCAACACGCGTAAGTCCGCGGTGAAATATACCCGCATGCAATGTGTTAATAATAAAATAATATTCATAATAATTTCGGCGCGCCGAATAGGAAAAACTCAGTATCGTCATAGTCGCGCCCGCGACTCAGATTACAGCCGAGGAAGAATCAGCCTAATTCGCGTCGCTGAGCGAGAATGAGAGCGAGAAAGAGGGAAAGATATTCTCGCTCGTGTCGCCGAGCGAACACGAGAGCGAGAAAGAGGGAATGATATTGCTGCGCCCGTGTCTTTGGGGAACATGATATCCCCACGCTTCTGGGAATGGATTGCAAAGGAATCGAGCAAAGATTGTTTGACAGCTGTTGTTGTCAAGGAGGTTGTTAATAAACAAAGAAATGAGAGATGAAAAAGAGAGTCGCCCTAGTCTTGTCAAGACGAACGGACATATTAAAATAAAGTTTCTTTCGTTTTGTTAATTCTGTGTATTTTTCTTGCGCAAGGGCGCAACATTTTGGGGGCTCGTCCGGGATAAGATCGACGTCGTGCGGGAGCATTGACGCAATTTTTTTTATTATCCGAGTGAAAAGAAGTGTTGTGAGAAATGTTACATTCTCCTATGGCAACGCGGAGTCAAACAGCAGAAGCTCGTCAGGCGGTTGCGGCCGGACAGGAAGCAGAGACAGAGGCTCCGACGTTGATAGCAGCGATGAGAGAGTTGCGTCAGCTACGCGAGGAGCGGGAACGAGAGCGACTGGAGCTTCAGGAGTTGCGACAAAATCGGAGGATGGAGCAGCAAGGACAAGGGGAAAATTATCAAGGCCAGTGTCAAAAATTTCTTAATTTAAAACCCGATATTTACGATGGTACTGAGTCTTTTTATGCTTATTAGCTACTTATCAGTTTAGAAAAAGATATTAAAAGTTATTTTTATTGCTGTAGATTTTAGTTAAAATTGTAAAAAACAGATACTCTCTTTTTCTTGTGTGAATTTCAGGAAAGAATAAGGCTGGTTGTGAAATTGATGAAGCTTGGATGACATCGAAAAATCTAAGAAGGTCACCTTACTCACGGTTTTTGATCGTGGTTTTCCCGTGAGCCAGAGGGCGAATGCCAAGGTGGGGGTAAGGGTGTTCTTTTAAAGAACGTTGGGTCCACGGGTTATACCCCCCCTTTATCCGAAGAAGGAGCTGAAGAACGATGAGCTGAAACTTCAAGAGTTACGTCGACAATTTTTCGGCCTGGTAGCTGTTGGGACAAGAAATGGCGTAGTCAAGAGAACCTGAGACAGCAGTCCAGGTTGTGACAAGGAATCGCCAGAAGTGCCTTGGAGCAGCAAAGATGGTGTGAAATTTTTGGAGACAGACTCGTAGAAGAGCATTGAGAGCACCTCTTCCATGAAATTATCGGGACGACAATTTTGGAAGAGGGGGGGCAGTGCTGCGCCCGTGTCTTTGGGGAACATGATATCCCCACGCTCCTGGGAGTGGATTGCAAAGGAATCGAGCAGAGATTGTTTGACAGCTGTTGTTGTCAAGGAGGTTGTTAATAAACAAAGAAATGAGAGATGAGAAAGAGAGTCGCCTTAGTCTTGTCAAGACGAACGGACGCATTAAAATAAAGTTTCTTTCGTTTTGTTAATTCCGTGTTATTTTTCTTGCGCAAGGGCGCAACAATATTCTCTCTCTCGCTCGACGCGCCTATGATTGCCGAGCGCGTGGCCGACACAGATAGACCGAGTCGGCTGTGTGTGTATGCGTGGTGAGGGAAATTTGCTGGTGAGCCCGTCACCGATTTCCCATCACTGCTTTCACGTTGCTTAGTAAAACGATTGCCGTGACATTTTCCTTTTTGTGGCTCTGAAGCACGGTGTCGCTCTTCATGAAATCCTTTCGGATATGTTGACATTGTTTTCAATTAAGAAAAAATAAAGCAAACAAATAAATTGGCCTCTATGAAGATGTAGTAACGTGCCGGGGTTCTGAACTCAACTAATCGTTATATGCAGTACGCACAACGTTGTTTCGAATTTCTTTACACACATACATATACACATTCTCATTTTCCTTTGAATTGTTCCTGACTCATACGATGGGGACAACCTATCTATCAGGCTGACGACTTTCTAAGAAAAGCTAAATAAAAGGGACGAGCCTGACTACCTAGCTACTTTGCGCGCTCGGCTTCTCAGAGCTGTAATTTCCAGAATTTAAGAGATATTGCTTTGACATTTGAAATGTACATTTTCAAAGAGTACTACTATCAATTAAGTCGAAAAAATCGATTTTTTGGACTTTGTAAACCAGGCTTCCCCCTTAAAGAAACTTGGGAGAATTATAAAAGCCGTTGGATTCCATACATGCTTATCCCGGAAAACAAAATCAGACGCTGTGAGACGGCAATGTCTTTGCTGTTACGATTTAAATAAAAGGACCTTTTTCATAAAATTGTGATTGGTGTTAAAAAATGGGTACTGTACACCGATTCTAAGCGACGAAAATCGTGGATTCATCCGGGTAACTATCAACAAGTATTACGAAATTGAATATTCACGCTAAAATAGTGTTGTTATATATGTAGTGAGGTTTTAAAGGCGTTATTTATTATGAATTGCTTAAACCTAATGAAACTGTAATTTTGAAATGTAATCAACAGCAACTTATTAATTTAAATGACGAAATCGAATAGAAAAGACCATTTACCGGCAATGGAACTCAGCAGGTGACTCTGCTGCACGACAACGTGCGGTCACATTTCAGGGCAAAAGTGATTCTAGATCTTATCTATTCTTGCTGAGGACTGAGAAATTTTCCCGCATGCGGTTTATTCTTTAGACCTTGCCTCTATGGATTATTACCTGTTCTGGTCTTTGCAGCATTACTTGGTGAATTCAATCTCCTAACGAAGTAAAGAAAGCATCGCTGACTTCATTGAGCCAAAATCATCATCTTCTTACCAAAGCAGGATTCGCCAGCAGCCTGAAAGATGGCAGAAATGTGGAAAGGAATCCACCGCGAAATGTCATCACTGCCCGGAGGGCGAGGACACGGTGCAGCATACGTTGGGAACATGCCGAGCATGGGCCCAGCAGCGCCGTGTCCTCGCCCGGACGGTGGGGTGCTGAACGGGGGACCTCTCGCTCCCGCGCATGGTGAAAGCCATGTGCGGGAGCGAGGAGATGTGTGGGGGAGCAGCTTCCTTCTGTGAGGATGTTATGTCCCGGAAGGAGGCCGCCGAGTGGGAGCGTCGACCTGGTAAGCGCCACAGGGAGCGGCGGGGCCGAAGATGCCCCCCGGGGATGAGTAGCGGGCCCGAGGTGGCGCCGGCTGAGGAGGAACCGCCCCCGACTCATCGGGGACCTCCTCGGCCGCCTCGGGCTCGTGCGTGCGGGGGAGGGCGACGGGTGTAAACCTGCCTCCTTCGCACGTCGGAAAGGGTTGGTAAAAGGGGAGTGGAGACCTGTTTTGGGACGGGCCCTACTTCCCCATCCTCCCCTCAGATAAGGGGGGGCAGGAGAGAGGGTGGATATCCCGCCTCTCCTTAATCATAACTGGAAGGCCAATCCGGGGTACCGTGCCCCGACTCCTTTTGTGGGAGGGGCGCGGTAATCGAGCGTGGGGCTCCCGGTCAGAGCCCTGGGGCCGGGGTGTTGGGGAGGGAATGCAGGAGTAGTTCCCCTGACTTCCCTCATCACGGCCCGATCGGTAGATCGGTAGATACCCCGGTGGGGTTTTAGCCGGTAAGAGTTCGGCATAACCCCCTTCCTCCCAAAGGGGAGGGGGTATCCATGAGAATTTCCCTACCGTTATCAAAAAAAAAAGATGGCAGAAGCGTATGGATAATGATGGCTCGAACATTAACTTCGAACGTTGACAGGTTATTTTTTTGGAAATAAACATTAAAATCATGGCACCGAACTTATTTATACATCTAATAGTTTAGAAAAGAACGTAAGGATTTTGCTATTCAGTTTAATGAGTTCTGCATGACATAAGCAGTCAGGCACTTAAATACAGATATCTTGTGCATGAATACATAATGTTAGATAGTGCAGTTCAGTATCACGTACCATTGAATCCTTAACATATTCGAACTATCTTGAATCAGACTTTGCTTATTGAACTCGTCCTACTTCTTTCTGCACTCATTTGCTAATATTACTTAATTAATTCCTTAATAACTATTGCGAAGTTTGTAAAATGTTAGAATACTTTCCTGCTCAAATTGAAACAGTTTATCTGCATATGATTATTATACTATCAATTATCGGATGTATATTTGAATCACTCATAGGAGAAGCTACGTTACGATATTGCAAAATGTTCATATTGATCTGACATATGTCAAATTCGTAATGTTGACATATCACAGTACATATGAATACACGGAGCTAGCAGTTTACTTCCATCAATTTTGCATATGCTGGCATACAGTTGATTGGCATTCCTGATTGGTATTTTACAATTGATTGATATTCTACAACACTTCAATGTCGTCATTCTTTGAGCTGTACAACGATGCTGCACACAGACAGTTAGATCGTTTATGTTGAAAACGTTCTATACCGTTAAATATGCGAGCAAGAGCGAGTTAAGGGGTAATCAGTGGAGACAGAAAGAAAGAGTGAGAGACGCAGAAAGGAGATGGCAACAGAATGGCGAGAACGGCGCAGAATGAGCGAGAATGGCGCCGAGTGAGCGAGAACGCGATAGGGTTCAAAGGAAATGTTCAGTTCCGAGGTGACGGAGGGTGAAGAGTTGGCGCGTAGGCAAAGGGATGGCGTAAGGGGGTCGATAAAGTAGCGATCGTGCACGAGACTCAATTACACGCTCCAGCGCTCTTTGCCACCGACCCTTTCTTCCTCGCCATCACCATCGGCACCCCACCCCCTCCCTCACGGTACGCGCACCCACGTCGCGCCAAACCACTCTTTTAGTAGCTCGCTCAAACCGCTTGGTATAACCCTCCGCCCTCGTCGATTCTAGGTTTCTCTGGGGATCGCTAAAAGGAGAACTCCGCTCGATTCGAAGCGGGAAATCAGCCAGACAACATGATGGCAACGCTGCTCCAATTGCGAGCTTCTGGTGGCTTGGTACTCCTAACAATCTCTGAGGCAACACCTCTCATAATCCAGAAACTACGTTTTACTGCACTTCACTACGCACTGCCTCATCGGCTCCTTCTCTTGCAAATTTTTTTTCTTTTTCTTCCGTCCATATTTACAATCCACATTTCCACCAATCTAACACAACTAACCAAATAGGAAACCTCAACGATTCAAATAAGGTCATTGATACGTAAGCCCGAATAGAAGTATATACGAATATCGTATACGTAGTATCGTTTTTATTCTCCCCCGTTGTTCATCTCTATCTATCTCTCTTACTCTTTTTCTCTTTTACTTTTTCTTTCTCTTGTCATTTTTTCTTCCCTCTTCCCTTTTCTTTCGCCTCTTCTCTCACCCCTCCCATTTCCTCTTTTTCTCTTTCTTTTTTTTCTTGCAAGAGTAGTTATTTCTTATGCGACAGTACACAATATTGAGACAAGAAAAGATCAAAAGAAACACAAATATTATATCGTGCTTCAAATATTCAAAATTGTGGCTCTGTAAGATATATTTAATCAGTTGTAGTATTGATAGATTATAGATAGATTGATATAATAGATTATATATATCTTCTATTTAAAAAATACCCGGAATCGACAATAAAATACAAAATATTTAATTATTCACGCAAATTTATTTCATCACCTTCAAAATAGTTCCCATTCTGTGCAGCACACATATAAAGTTTAATCCAATCTTTAACAATCTTAAACAATCACAACAATCTTAAACACTTTTTATAAGTCGATTTTATGGTATGACCTTGAGTTCCTTCAGCAAATTCTCTTTTACTGTTTCAGTAATCTCAAAATGCTTATTACGAAACGGTAATTTAAAAAAACAATCATCATTTAATTTTTGACCTTAATTTTTGACCGACTTTAATATGGTTTTCTGTGTTTTCATTTTCGCAGCGCTACTCCGAAGATTGTTGACTGGTTACGTTACATTTCGTTATATTTATAAATGAACCAATCTCGTCATCAGTAATGATGCATTGCAACAATATTTTGTCGATAGATACATGAAAAATAATTTTTTTGGCTATATCTTTGCGATATCTTTTTGTTAAAAATTCAGCTATTTCGACACTAGCCGTGCTCCAACGTGTCTTATTACGCCCAAAACTTCGGTCAAAATGATATAGACAGAATCATTTGTTAACCTCGGCAGAAGTCTCTCTTTTACTCACATGGCGATTTTCAAGCACTGATTTCTTTATATGTTTATGTTTTAATGTTTTCTTCGGTTTTTTATGTGGATGGGTAATCAGAACGAGAAAAGTCTTTGACGATTGTACAACCCTCTTTGATCAATTTATATTATTAACACACCTGTATTTTTTAAATACAGTTATTTTCATATACTTTTTGTAACATTTTCAACGCATCAGCACAAGAAATTTCGTTGAAAATACAAAATTTAAAGCAAACTCTTTGCTTCACAATATCCGACATTATAAAAATCGCAGATGGTATCTGAAGTCGACTAACATAAACAGCTGTCACGAATAAACTAATTGGCATATCATTCTAATTTTGTATAGAAGTTAAGTACCAAATTAACTATATAGAAGTAATATCAAATTAACTATAAAAGGATTTTGAAATATCATAAATGCACATTATTTAATCCATTAACACCCAAAAGTTCTAAAGTATTAGCCTTACTTTGCAACTGTATTTTATGTAAAGAAACATATTATATAAGGTTGGAATAGCATTTCCTTATGTTTCCGGGGTCGTTCTACAAGATTCCGACATCAGAATTCGTTTAGATTCACAATAAAATTCAATATGGTGGAATTTTTGGAAAAAAGGCGTAAAAAACCGACAATTTTATTTTTTATAAGCTTGATTTCGTATGAAAAACGTTACTTTGATACAGATACAAGTGTCACATCTTGTCTCAAAAATGTTGAACTTTCAAGGTATGCATTGGTGAAAATGTGAATTCAAGATGGCTACCTCAAAATGATAGTTTGAGCGAAAAAACTTAAAAAATAATGTATTTTTAGAATAACTTCGCAAAATCCTAGTATTTAGCATCAATTTAGTATCCAGGGTACTGATTTTAGGATATTTGCTGACAACTATAATTCATATTAGATAATTTCAAAATGTCGGATCCAAGATGGCGAGTAAAAGGCACAAATAATCGTGAAAATTTCCAGATTTTCATGAATTTTCTTCTATTATTTTCATATTCATGAATTATTTTTGGGACGTACACACATACATATACAGGGTGGGTAATTATAACTTACAAACTTTATAAAAAACATAAAAAACATCGAGATAAGTACAACGGACGAGAAAAAATTGGAATCGACTACGTAAAGTTTTGAGAAAAATTATTAAATAAATGAGCGAATAAATGCGCAGTGGTCGGACATCGCGGGCCTGCTATTCTACACACCTTAGACTGGATTGACAGGCAACAACAGCGCGCGCCGGTCCACTGTTGTTGCCTGCTAATCCGGCCCAAGCCCTGCGGAGTAGCATGTCTGCGGTGTCCACAACGCATGCCCACTGAGCGTTTATTCGTTCATTTATTTAATCAATTTTTCTCAAAACTTTACCTAGTTGATTTTTATTTTTTCCCGTCCGCTGTACTTATCTCGATGTTTTTATAAAGTTTGTAAGTTTATAATTACCCATCCTGTATATCTGTATGTGTGTACATCTCGAAAATAATTCATGAATATGAAAATAATAGAAAAAAATTCATGAAAATCTGGAAATTTTTACGATTATTAGTGCCTTTTAGTCGCCATCTTGGATCCGACATTTTGAAATTATCTAATATGAATTAGTTGTCAGCAAATATCCTAAAATCAGTACCCTGAATACTAAATTGATGCTAAATACTAGAATTTTGCGAAGTTATTCTAAAAATACATTATTTTTTAAGTGTTTTCGCTCAAACCGTCATTTTGAGGTAGCCATCTTGAATTCACATTTTCACCAATGCATACCTTGAAAGTTCAACATTTTTGAGACAAGATGTGACACTTGTATCTATATCAAAGTAACGTTTTTGATACGAAATCGAGCTTATAAAAATAAAATTGTCCGTTTTTCACGATTTTTTTCCAAAAATTCCACCATATTGAATTTTATTGTAAATCTAAACGAATTCTAATGCCGGAATCTTATAGAACGACTCCGAAAACATAAGGAAATGCTATTTCAACCTTATATAATATGTTTCTCTACATAAAATATAGTTGCAAAATAAGGCTAATATTTTAGGACTTTTGGGCGTTAATGGGTTAAATGAACAATTCCGGGTACTTTTTGAGCAGAAAATATATGTGTGTGCGTGTGTGTGTGCACGTGTGTGTATATGTGCAGGGTGTCTCTGATGGTGAGTTTTTGGAAACGAAAAATTGTAAAGATTATTTAGATCAAACTAAGAAGAAAATTCATGTATTATTTTGCAAAAGTCGTAATAGTTATTAAGTTATTAATGATTAAAAATGACCATATTTAGAAGCTCTTTTAATTAATAATTTGAAAATTTAAATATTTATTTACAAAATCGTACAGAATTTTTTATTCAAAATGACCTAATCTGCAATTATATGGCGGCTATTGTATCTAGCGATAGATATAAGTATATTGAACTTTAAATTCTGAATCTTCAACCTATCACTAAGCACAATAGCCGTTATATAATTGTAAATTAGGTTATTCTGAACAAACAAGTCCTTTACTATTTTGCAAATAAATATGCAAATTTTCAAGTTATCAATTAAAAGAGCCTCTTGATGTGATCATTTTCAATTATTAATAACTTAATAATTATTGCGATTTTTGTAAAATGACTTCTTCTCAGTTTGTTCTGATTAATCTTCATAATTTTTCGTTTTCCGGAAAGGAACAAATCAGACACTCTGCATATATATATATTGTATATATTGATAGATGAATCTAGAATACTACTATTACTCATAATAATTACTATTATAGCAAGTAATATATTCTACAGGAAAGGTAATATACTCATAAGATACTCTACAGAATAATTTTAAGATAGAGATATTAAATGCTGTCAAATGGGACATATTTAGATGTCAACGTTGAGAGAAGACTAGAGAATTTAAAATCATTAAAAATCTAAGATCTCTCAATGAATCACAAGGTTACATACAAGGTTCTTATTTTTACATGGAATGATGATGTTTCGTCTGATACGGAGTAAATCGTTCATCTTACTGGATAGTACGACGGTAATTGATTGAAGGTTTAACTTTGCGTAGTTGGATCGCAATCCTAACCGCAAAATGCACACTATCCATATTAAACGTCCATTCAGAATTTTACCATATGACGCTACCGATCGAATGAACTCACTTATGGAGGGGCTGGTAATGACAATAACGGTCACAGCGTAGTTCCTGCGACATGTGGCAATATAGTATAGCTCGAACCAAAACAATTTGTGTTAAAATGAATATTGCCTTGCAGACACTGCTTATTTTGTTAAAAATTGCAAAAAAGTGGAAGGGGGAATAAAAAGAACAGACATACTACTCACGATACGCACAACTACTGCATTATAATGAAATACTACGTAATATGTTCTTTAATAAAGATGTATATAAATTCTAGCAAACTAAGTTCAACTGTTATTAGGTTTGAATAAATAACTGCCTCCTCTAATCTCCTTCCATTGAATGTGTGAGAGACAACGCAAAAGGCATAGTAAAACCAGAGTGCATCCTTTTCTACGTGGCTGTACTCCCACCTTTGAAATTTGAGAGAACGCGGAGTTTAGGTATATTACATGGGCTGAAAAGTCTTTGGCCTGACATATAGATGGCGCCACAAACTAAAAATCCTTATATTTCCTATAGAGTACCAACCTTAACTTAGATGCTGTAAAAATTTCATGATATTTCGTTGACTCGTGTACAAGTTATAGCTTTCGAAGTGACGTTACCTCTGAATTTATCTTTACTATGGAAAAAAGTGAATTTCGTGTTTTGATTAAACATTGCTTCCTGATGGGAAAAAACACTGTTGAAGCAAAGGCATGGCTTGATAAATGTTACGGCACATCTGCCCCACCGAATTCAACCATCAAATATTGGTTTGCTGAGTTTCGTCGTAACCGTACGAGCACAAATGACGCACCACGTTCAGGAAGGCCAAATAAGGCAGTTACTCCAGAAAACATTCAGAAAATCAGTGAAATCGTGTTGAATGACCGCAAAATGAAATTGAGTGAGCTAGCTAACATCATAGGCATCTCAAAGAAACGCGTTGGTCATATCATTCATGAATATTTACACATGAAAAAGCTTTGCGCGCGTTGGGTGCCGCGTTTTTTGACAATTGAGCAAAAAGCGGAACGTGTTCGACTTTCAAAGCAAAATCTGGCCCTGTTTAACCGCAATAAGAAGGAGTTTTTGCGTCGATTTGTCACAATAGATGAAACATGGATCCATCACTACACACCGGAGTCCAATCGGCAGTCAGCGGAGTGGTTATTGCCTGGTGAAAGCCGTCCGAAGCGCCCGAAGACACAACAATCAGCCGGCAAGGTTTTGGCCAGTATTTTTTGGGATGCGCATAACATAATATTCATTGATTATCTTGAACATGGTAAAACTATCAATAAAGAATATTACTATATATTACTGGATCGATTGGACGACGAGGTCAAGGTCAAACGGCCACATTTGGCAAAGAAAAAAATTTTGTTTCACCAAGACAATGCTCCAGCTCACTCGGCTCGCGATACAACCGATAAATTAAAGAAATTGCGCTATGAATTGGTCCCGCATCCGCCGTATTCTTCAGACCTGGCCCCCAGCGACTATTTCCTTTTTCCCCGACTGAAGCAGTGGCTCGCTGGTAAAAGATTTTACTCGAATGAGGAGGTCAAGTTGGAAACAAATGCCTATTTTGAGGGACTTGACACCGAGTACTATAAGACCGGCATCGAAATGTTATCGGACCGTTACACTAAGTGCATTACTCTAAATGGAGATTATGTCGAGGAATAAAACACTTTTTTCATTAAAAAAATCGTTTTTTCATTGTTAAGCCAAAGACTTTTCAGCCCATGTAGTACTATGAGGTACACTAAGTATGTTCATCAGTGTAAACAAGCTTCCATATTTTGTATATGACATTTGGTGGATGCGTAAACAATATTTTTGTCATTGCATTGAAAATGTCGACTTTTGTGTCAACAAAACAGCACTTGCGGAAAGTTTTACTACATTATTTTATTGTTAAGAAAAGTGTAGGTGAAAGTTATCATTTACTTGTGGCGGTATGTAGGGAATATGTTCCATCCGAAAGAAGTTGTAGAGAATGGTTTCAACGCTTTAGAAATGATGATTTTGATGTACGAGGGTGGTCCGATAAGTATTTAGCCTACAAAAGAAAAACGAAAATTTTGGAAAGGTGGCGATTTATTTCTCAATATAGTCTCCTTTTAGCTCGATACGCTTGACCCAGCGATACTCCAACTTCTTTAACCCATCTGAAAAATACGTTTTCTCGAGGTCTGCAAAGTAGGCCTCCGTGGCAGCGATGACCTCCTCATTCGACTCAAATTTCTGCCCGGCGAGTGACTTTTTCAAGTTTGGAAACAAAAAGAAGTCGCACGGGGCCAAATCTGGAGAATACGGTGGATGGGGCAGCAGTTCGTAGCCCAATTCGACCAATTTGACCGTGGCGAGGGCGGAGGTGTGAGCCGGTGCGTTGTCATGGTGGAAGAGCACTTTTTTCTTCGCCAAATGGGGCCGTTTTTCTGCAATTCGGCGTCGTATCGGCCCAATAATTCGGCATAGTACAGCCCTGTGACCGTTTTGCCCTTCTCCAGGTAGTCGATGTAGATCACACCTTGTGAATCCCAGAAAACGGTGGCCATCACCTTTCCGGCCGATAGGACAGTCTTCGCCTTCTTCGGAGCACGTTCGCCGGGTGAAGTCCATTGTTTCGACTGTTCCTTGGTCTCTGGTGTGTACCAGTGGATCCATGTTTCGTCGACGGTCACGAAACGACGCAGAAACTCCTTCGGATTGCGCTTAAACAGCGTCAAACACTGCTCTGAAGTGGTCTCACGGTTGCGCTTGTTGTCCGGAGTGAGCAAACGCGGCACCCATCGCGCCGACAGCTTTCTCATGCCCAAAATTTCATGCAGGATATGACCCACGCGGTCTTTTGAGATGCCTACTGTCTCAGCTATCTCGCGCACCTTCAATCGGCGGTCTGCCAATACGAGATCGTGGATTTTTGTCATGTTATCCTCCGTGGTAGCCGTTTTCGGGGCACCTGGGTGTGGCTCATCAAAAACCGACGTGCGACCACGTTGAAACTCGTTAAACCAATTTTTGACGGCCGCTATCGAAGGAGAAGAGTCACCGTACACAGCATTCAAGCGCTCTTTGATTTCGCTGCGCGATTTCCCTTCCAAAAACAAGAATCGAATCACCGACCGATATTGCTCTTTTTCCATTTTTTTAAAATCCGCGGACACGCCCGCTTCCACACGCGGTCAAAACAAAACTACGAGTCCGATTCGGCTGAAATTTCGACAGTAGCCGTCTACGAGAATGTACTACACGATAGTAAATTTCTCTTGCGATAGTGGCGCCATCGGGCGGTGAGGCTAAGTACTTATCGGACCGCCCTCGTAAAAGATAAAAAATGCGAAAGTACACCGAACAAATTTGAAGATGAACAACTGAAAGCATTACTTGATGTAGATCCATGTCAAACGCTGAAAGAATTATCAGAAGCATTAAATGTTGATCAATCGACTGAGCAAATATTTAAAAGCAATGGGAATGATTAAAAAACTCAGAAACTGGTTATCATATGAATTGAAAAAAAGAGATCTTGAAAGGTTTGAAAGGCGCCATGTGCGAATTGTTGCTTCAAAGGCAGAACAGAAAATTATTTTTCCATCGAATCATTACTGGAAGTGAAAAAATGGATTCACTATGACAATCCAAAATGACCAAAAGCGTGGAACAAGCCACCCATCATCATCAATGCTACGGAAAACGGAATATTCATGAACGGAAGGTTATGTTGTGTATTTGGTGGGATGAACAAGGCGTAGTATATTATAAGCTGCTACAACCATGTCAGACCATCAATAGTGAACGTTACCGAGAACCATTAATGAATTCGAACCAAGCATTGAAAGACAAACGTCTAGAATATGCCAAAAAACATAACAAAACGATTTTACTGCACAACAATGATCAACCACATGTTGCAAAACCAGTCAAGGATCAGGATTGGGAAGTAACGCGTTACTTGTAACGCCGTTACTGATATCGTTACTGTTTTGAGTAACGATTAGGTAACGCTGTTACTTTTTCGTGTCAGTAACGAAAGAATAACGGCGACATTTTTTTTTGTAACGAATAACAAAACGTCCGTTACTTTAATCGTTACTTTTTAATTTTTATAAAATTAAACTTTATTGTACTTAATTTCTATGCATTTCTTGTTTTATGTTGGATTTAGTGACAACCAATAAAGATGGACTCACATATTGTCATCCATCGGCCGTAGCTGTACAGAAAGGTTGAAAGTTTGAAAGAAAGGTAAATTGGTGTAATTTGGTTAACACATATGTTCATTAAACAACATTTATCTGATCAAAAAGAAAAATCAATATGTTCATATTTAATTTTATCAATAAATTAGCTTTAATAAATTAACTTTAAGTTTTGTACTATATTCGAAAAAGAAGAATTTATAATTGCCATCTGTTTGCATCCCAAATTCGAATTGAGTTGGCCAGAGATAAGCGAAAACTTGCGCAAACATACTAGGTGCGCAACTAAGTTTCCGGGTTTCACACATGGATGGTGCTAACGGCACATGTAGTCGACATACATGTCTGAAGTCGTGTTTTTTTTTATAGCTTGGACACCTGTTAACAATAACCATTCGTAATACCAACACATATCGCAACGCAAAAATATTTTTTCTAACAACGAAGATGTCAAGTTTTGTGCCAAAATAAACAACATTTGCGGGAAGCTTTGCTTTTCTGCTTTAACTTGAAAAAAGTGCAGCGGAAGCACGTCGTTTGCTTGAGGAAGCCTACGGCGAACATGCACCATCGGAAACTACCTGTGAAGATTGGTTTAAACGCTTCAGAAGTGGCGATTTCGACACTGAGGACAAGGACCGCTCCGGAAGACCAAAAACAATTGAGGACGTAGATCTTCAAGCGTTATTGGATGAAGATGATAGGCAAACACAAGATCAACTTGCGGAGGCATTAAACATGACTCGCTAAGGTATTTCCAAACGTTTACATGCCATGGGAAAAATTCAAAAGGAAGGAAAATGGGTGCCGCATGAGTTGACTGAGAGACAGATGGAAAATCGAAGAGCCACTTCCGAAATTTTTCTTTTGCGGCATGAAAGAAAGAGTTTCCTGCCTCGAATTGTTACTGGCGATGAGAAGTGGATATATTTCGAGAATCCCAAACGCAAAAAATCCTGGCTCTCACCTGGCGGAGCATCAACATCGACGGCACGGCCAAATCGCTTCGGAAAGAAGACAATGTTCTGCGTTTGGTGGGACCAGAAAGGAATCATGTACTATGAGCTGCTGAAACCAGGCGAAACTGTCAATGGGCATCGTTACCGACAACTGATCAATTTGAACCATGCATTGCTCGGAAAACGGCCAGAATGGGATACGAGACACGAACGAGTGATATTGCAGCACGACAACGCTCCGTGCCATCGCACTTCCATCGTCCAGGACGCCATCAAAACGCTGAAATGGGATCTGCTACCGCACCCGCCGTATTCACCAGACCTGGCCTCTTTCGATTATCACTTGTTCCGGTCGATGGCGCATGGTTTGGCTGGGCAACACTTGGCCAATTTCGAAGAAGTGCAAAATTGGTTGGATGAATGTTTTCGGTCCAAAGACGCGTCGTTTTATCGTCGCGGTATTCATGTATTGCCAGAGAGATGGCAAAAATGTGTAGCTAGCGAGGGACGATACTTTGAATAAACCATTTTTTGTATTTCTCTTGAAATTTTCCATTTTTCATTGATCAAAAGAACCCGGAAATTTAGTTGCGCACCTAGTATTTAGAAGATTTATTAGGAATTCCTTCAGCTGAAAATGCTTTGGTGTCTGATAAGCACGATGATAACGATGATTCTTTTAATTTGGAACAGCAAACATCAAATAAGGAATCTGCCTATGATGAGTGGCAAAGATTTTTAAAGTCAACAGTCACTAATGTTCAAATATTAAATTCATATCCCACTAATTAAGAAACTTTTCATTAAATACAACACTATTTAACACAGCAATACCAAGCAGTGCATGAGTTGAAAGTCTTTTTAATGTCAGTGGTTTAATCTTAATGTCGCAAAGGAATCGCCTTCGTGATGACAGCATGGGACATCAACTTTTGTTAAAACTGAATAAGTTATATTGTTAAACTGCTGTGTAAGGCTCTACATTACACCTTACAGTCGTAAAGTGATAGAAATTAATAAATTGGTTAAATATTCTCCTTTCTCCAATTTCTTGCGATCTTACAATTTCTGTATAATAGCTATATTAAAAGAAAAAATAAATACTAACTTTTATAATATAATATATCTTATAAATTCAGTATTTATTTTTTCCTTTAAGATAGCCAAATCTGCGCTAACAGATTTCGAGCAGAGCCTGTTATCAACTTTTGTTAACAAATAGACAACAAATTTGATGCAGGACCTATTATATTATATCCTGCTGCCAAACTGCCGCTAGATATATCTACAGAGCCTGCTGTCGGGCAATTATTTCAGATTTGCAGTAAAAACCGCGCAAAGCTTGTAATAATTTGACGGCATATAGGCCGCAGAAACAGCGTAGATCTTGTCGAGGCAGACTCTGCGCGGTTTTTGCTGCAAATTTGCAGCAATTGCTCGACAGCAGGTTCTGTCGCCAAAACTGTAGCTGAGTGCGGACACAGATGGCTATGATTTTGATGTGGATTTTTGGTCAAATTTACTGCAAATTTACGCGCAGTCTGTGGTCAATTTGCTTACTGGGTAATAACATAAAATAATAACATAACATAAAAATAAATAACAATAAACAATAATAAATAACATAAAAATATTTAAATATATATATATATATCATGTGTAATAAAAAGAAATCCATTATTTTTCCAATAGATGACTTTAGTTATCTGTATCTCGCGTTGTATAAGTCCGATCGGGTTCCACTAGATGGCGTTAGAAAGATGAGATTTCGTACTAAAAAAACTTTTCTGACAGTTTTGTGATTAGTTGACTCAGTTTTGTTTGAGCGCGCGTCAAAGATGGACACTAGCAAATAGAAGATACGCTATATTTTACAGTTTTTCTTCGATAAAGGCGAAAACGCAAGCCAGGCGGCTGAAAATGTGAATAGTGTTTATGATCCTGATACTGTAACAGCCAATCACGCGCAACTTTGGTTTCGTCGATTCCGTTCCGGTAATTTCGATGTCAAAGATACACCACGCACTGGAAGGCCAATTGTCGAAAATATCGATAAAATCATGGACATTGTCGAGTCCGACCGTCATGTAAGCACTGTTTCGATTGCCCAAGAGCTAAAGATTGCACAAAAAACCGTTTGGAACCATTTGAATAAGGCTGGATACAAAAAGAAGCTCGATGTATGGGTGCCACACGAGTTAACGAAAAAAAACCTCATGGACCGAATTTCCATCTGCGAATCGCTGCTGAATGCAACAAAATCGACCCATTTCTGAAGCGGTTGGTCACTGGTGATGAAAAGTGAATCACTTACGACAACGTCAAGCGAAAACGGTCGTGGTCGAATCGCGGTGAGCCGGCGGAAACGGTGGCCAAGCCAGGATTGACGGCCAGGAAGGTTTTGCTGTGTGTTTGGTGGGATTGGCAGGGAATTATCTACTATGAGCTGCTCCCCTACGGCAAAACTCTTAACTCGGAACTGTACTGTCAACAATTGGACCGTCTGAAGAAAGCAATCGTCCAGAAGCGGCCAGCTTTGGCCAATAGGAGAGGAATTGTGTTCCATCAGGACAACGCCAGGCCACACACATCGATAGTGACTCGCCAGAAGCTCCGGGAGCTTGGTTGGGAGGTTCTTATGCATCCACCTTATAGTCCGGACCTGGCACCAAGTGATTACCATCTGTTCTTGTCCATGGCGAACAATTTTGCTGGTGAAAAATTCGCTTCAAGAGAGGCTTGTGAAAATCGATTGTCTCAATTTTTTGCCAATAGGGACGAGGGCTTCTATGAGAGAGGCATAATGAAATTACCTTCAAAATGGCAACAAGTTATCGAACAAAACGGCGCATATTTGACCTAAATCGGATCATTCTAACTATGGTAATTAAAGCCTTCAATTTCATGCAAAAATAATGGATTTCTTTTTACTACACCTGATATATATATTTCTAGTCATCTTATGTCCGATTTATATTTTGTCTTAGCACCTTCCTTATAAGCCTTCAATATTACACTAAATGAATTTGTTATCATTGGCAAAAAGTATAAAATGAGAGAAAATTCCATGTTCGTTGTCTATACTTCACATATATATAGTTAAGAAATTATCTAAGAAGAAATGGTAGCATATATCCGATATTTGCCAACAATTTGTCTGTTTACCTTACAAACAGAATAGTCATATTGTAATTCCACTACTTCATATTGACGATTCACCTTTTCCACTATAAAGATAAAAGTAATAAAAGTTGTCGTAATTCTATAATGTAAGGCTATTTATCTGCCTAAATGAATAACATCAGTCTCTACAATATATTGGGTCTAGGAAAAAGTTCGTGGCGTTTTTTTTAGTAAAATTCAACTGATTTTCTTATAGCATGAAAATGAATTTATTTAAACCAAATATGCTCCATTATTATCGACAATGTTTCGCCATTTTTCAGGTAGAGCCATGATGCCATCGGTGAAGAACTTCTGTGGTTTCTGGTTGAAAAACTGAATCAAGTGGTTTACACAGGCTACTTTTGAAACCAGCTTAATTCCATTGAGAGAGTTCTGCAGAGATCGGAACAAGTGATAGTCAGAGGGTGCTATGTCTGGACTATACGGAGGATGCGTCAAAACTTCCCAACCAAGCTCTCGCAATTTTTGACGGGTCATCAAAGAAGTGTGTGGTCGGGCGTTGTCATGATGGAAGACATCTTTCCTATTATTCAATTCGGGCCGTTTTCTTTCAATTGCCTGGCGTAATCTCTCTAGTTGTCCACAGTAGAGTTGAGAATCAATCGTCTGACCAACTGGAAGTAGCTCACTATCACTTGTCCACGATCTTTGACGCTTCCGATTGTCGTACGTGATCACAGCACAAATTTTTTCACAAGCCTGCGCAGCGTTCTTCCCTTTGTCATAATAAATAATATTGCAAAATATAGCGCAATATTTCATTACTTTTCTCCATTTTCAAACGTAAACAACTTTCCAATCACTGCACCAATTTCGATGTTTATATACTCAAAGTAACGCTCGAAGTGTCACATTTCCAACGAACGTTTAGTGGTATCGCTGCGATCTGTATTTCCTGAGTTATTTGCAATTGACGCCATCTATCGGGAAAAACGCCACGAACTTTTTCCCAGACGCAATATTCTTAGATAATATACAGGGTGAGGAAAAAGTACCGGGACCCCGAAATATATCGAAAAATATAATTTTTATGAAAAAATGTTTCAGACAAAAGTTGCAGGGTTTCAAGTAACACATTACATAACAATATCAGTATGAATAGCGTTGTCAAGGTCATGTGAAGGTTATCTTAAATTTCTTAAATGGAATTTCCCCTTTTTTCATTACAATTCTTATAGCTTATCTCGAGGGCTTTCCAAAACACTATATTGGTTTTTCGTTAAATATTTTGCAATTTACAAGATGAGTTCTTGTAGCACTTCTTTAGATATTTTCAAAGCTTACCCACTTTAACCACTTTAAAGTAAGTCAGTTTCGAAGTTATCGAGCTTTTAACTGATATGTTGCTTCATCTGAAAAGACTATATTTGACAGATAGTTAGGATCTATTCTTTCCATTATCAACTCACAAAATTCAATGCGCCTATCAAAATCATCATCACTTAGCTCTTGCACAAGGTGGACTTTATAAGGTTGAAATTGGTTAAGTTTCAATATTTTAAGCACAGATTTTTGATCTAGATCATTTTGCTGTACTACTTTACGGGTAGAATCATACGGATTTTCGATTAAAGATTACACAGCCACACAAAAAAAAGTGTCTTGATCTGGGGACGACACATATGTATTCCTATGTATTTTGACGCGCTGAATCCAAACCCGCTGTCAGGATTTGCCCAACGGGTCTTGGTTCAACCCTAACCTCAAAAAACACCTAAAAATCACAGAAATATGCGAGAAAATTGTGATATACTGCCTGACAGGCAAATTTTCACCTAAAAACTAATGTCTGCAGAGCCTTAACCTTACAATTAACCTTTTTTTTTATTTTGGTCACGTAAGGGAAATCCATCTTGGATATCCCCTCCCCTTGGGGGGAGGGGATTATGTCGGACTCTTATCGACTAAAACCCCTGCGGGATGTTTACCTGTCGGACCGTGAGGAGGGGAGTCAGGGGAACTACTCCCGTATTCCCTCCCCAATCCCCCGGCCCCAGGGCTCACTTCCGGAAGCCCATCGCCACCTGTGTACCGCGCCCTGTTCCACGAAGGGAATCCAGGGCGCGGTCCCGACGGGGATTGCCCCGCCGGTTGGCCTTCTGGTGTCTAACTGTCAAGGA